>NW_027363153.1:1245000-1774423 GCF_046119375.1 Phyllobates terribilis | reverse complement strand
GCAGATAGGGGAGGTACTCTGGGTATAGCTAGGAGCCCATTGGGTGCTAGTCACCTGGGCTCACACATAGAGGGAGTATATAAGGTGGGCACCATCTGGAGACAGGGTCTGTTCGGTGCAGAGAGGAGTTCAGCCAGAGAGGGCTGACAGGGAGCTGTGGCTCCGGCTGGGCCCAGCTCCAGGGCCAGGCCTGAAGCAGAGAGAAGGAGGCAGAAAGGCCCAGAGACGCAAGGAGAGAGGGAACCCTGAGATCCCACAGGAGAACGAAAAGGGTGAAGGGTTGGCAGAGAAGGGTACCGGATCCCAAACTGGTAGAGGCTAATCATCCTCAGCCAGGAACCGGAGGTCGTGGTCAAGCTTTGGCACGACCCTCACCACATCCACCAGGAAGGCATACCACGCATAGGGCCAGGGAAGCCAGGAAAGGTTTCACCACCAAGAGGCCCGAGGGAGCCGGACATAGGTGGGTCCCTGGTGAGAACGGCCAGTAGGAAGGAAGAGAGGGGAGCTCTGGACCACGCTCTGGAACTACCTGGGAGTTGGCCGAGTCCCTGACCTGGTGGACGCAGCATGACTCGGGTGGTCCTTACTGTGCACAAGCGACCGGGTAAAGAACAGTGAGTAAAGCTTTTGAAACTGCACTTCAAGCCTCCGTGTTTCGTGGTCACACCCGCACCATCACTCCCCTCATCCAACTCACAATAGCTGCCCTGAGGCCATACCCCTCCCGTTGGGGGTTATACCATCCACGCTGCACAATCCTACCACCGGCCTCAGCGGTCTGCCCTGCAGCGGCAGCTCCATAGCTGCATTCAACGGGTGGCGTAGTCGAACAATACAGTATCATCTGCCAAACACTGCCTCCTAGTTTGACACCCTGGGCACGGACCGGGTCACCGCCACGAGGATTACTACTCCTATTCAGATCCAGCTCCGGGTATCCCCTGAACATGGCCCAGGGGGCGCGTCACCTACACACAGCTAGAAGCCCAAATATTTTTTCAGAGGTAGATGCAGAAAAAAATTATATTCAGTTTGCAACCTGATGGAGGTCAGTATAGATGGACTAATAGAACAAGTCCTACACACAGCTAGAAGCCCAAATATTTTTTCAGAGGTAGATGCAGAAAAAAAATATATTCAGTTTGCAACCTGATGGAGGTCAGTATAGATGGACTAATAGAGAAAGTCCCACACACTGCTAGAAGGCCAAATATTTTTTCAGAGCTAGATGCAGACAAAAAATTATTTTGAATTTGCAACCTGATGGAGGTCTGTATAGATGGATTAATAGAACAAGTCCCACACACCGCTAGAAGGCCAAATATTTTTTCAGAGCTAGATGCAGAAAAAAATTATATTCAGTTTGCAACCTGATGGAGGTCAGTATAGATGGACTAATAGAACAAGTCCCACACACAGCTAGAAGCCCAAATATTTTTTCAGAGGTAGATGCAGAAAAAAATTATATTCAGTTTGCAACCTGATGGAGGTCTGTATAGATGGATTAATAGAACAAGTCCCACACACAGCTAGAAGCCCAATATTTTTTCAGAGGTAGATGCAGAAAAAAAATATATTCAGTTTGCAACCTGATGGAGGTCAGTATAGATGGACTAATAGAGAAAGTCCCACACACTGCTAGAAGGCCAAATATTTTTTCAGAGCTAGATGCAGACAAAAAAATATTTTTAATTTGCAACCTGATGGAGGTCAGTATAGATGGACTAATAGAGAAAGTCCCACACACTGCTAGAAGGTCAAATATTTTTTCAGAGCTAGATGCAGATATAAATTATTTTTAATTTGCAACCTGATGGAGGTCAGTATAGATGGACTAATAGAGAAAGTCCCACACACTGCTAGAAGGCCAAATATTTTTTCAGAGCTAGATGCAGACAAAAAATTATTTTTAATTTGCAACCTGATGGAGGTCAGTATAGATGGACTAATAGAGAAAGTCCCACACACTGCTAGAAGGCCAAATATTTTTTCAGAGCTAGATGCAGATATAAATTATATTTAATTTGCAACCTGATGGAGGTCAGTATAGATGGACTAATAGAGAAAGTCCCACACACTGCTAGAAGGCCAAATATTTTTTCAGAGCTAGATGCAGAAAAAAATTATATTCAGTTTGCAACCTGATGGAGGTCAGTATAGATGGACTAATAGAACAAGTCCCACACACAGCTAGAAGGCCAAATATTTTTTCAGAGGTAGATGCAGATAAAAATTATTTTTAATTTGCAGCCTGATGGAGGTCAGTATAGATGGAGTAATAGAGAAAGTACCACACACTGCTAGAAGGCCAAATATTTTTTCAGAGCTAGATGCAGACAAAAAATTATTTTGAATTTGCAACCTGATGGAGGTCAGTATAGATGGACTAATAGAGAAAGTCCCACACACTGCTAGAAGGCCAAATATTTTTTCAGAGCTAGATGCAGATAAAAATTATTTTTAATTTGCAACCTGATGGAGGTCAGTATAGATGGACTAATAGAGAAAGTCCCACACACTTCTAGAAGGCCAAATATTTTTTCAGAGCTAGATGCAGATAAAAATTATTTTTAATTTGCAACCTGATGGAGGTCAGTATAGATGGACTAATAGAGAAAGTCCCACACACTGCTAGAAGGCCAAATATTTTTTCAGAGCTAGATGCAGAAAAAAATTATATTCAGTTTGCAACCTGATGGAGGTCAGTATAGATGGACTAATAGAACAAGTCCCACACACAGCTAGAAGGCCAAATATTTTTTCAGAGGTAGATGCAGATAAAAATTATTTTTAATTTGCAGCCTGATGGAGGTCAGTATAGATGGACTAATAGAGAAAGTCCCACACACTGCTAGAAGGCCAAATATTTTTTCAGAGCTAGATGCAGACAAAAAATTATTTTGAATTTGCAACCTGATGGAGGTCAGTATAGATGGACTAATAGAGAAAGTCCCACACACTGCTAGAAGGCCAAATATTTTTTCAGAGCTAGATGCAGACAAAAAATTATTTTGAATTTGCAACCTGATGGAGGTCAGTATAGATGGACTAATAGAGAAAGTCCCACACACTGCTAGAAGGCCAAATATTTTTTCAGAGCTAGATGCAGACAAAAAATTATTTTGAATTTGCAACCTGATGGAGGTCAGTATAGATGGACTAATAGAGAAAGTCCCACACACTGCTAGAAGGCCAAATATTTTTTCAGAGGTAGATGCAGATAAAAATTATTTTTAATTTGCAACCTGATGGAGGTCAGTATAGATGGACTAATAGAGAAAGTCCCACACACTGCTAGAAGGCCAAATATTTTTTCAGAGCTAGATGCAGACAAAAAATTATTTTTAATTTGCAGCGTGATGGAGGTCAGTATAGATGGACTAATAGAGGAAGTCCCACACACTGCTAGAAGGCCAAATATTTTTTCAGAGCTAGATGCAGAAAAAAATTATATTCAGTTTGCAACCTGATGGAGGTCAGTATAGATGGACTAATAGAACAAGTGCCACACACTGCTAGAAGCCCAAATATTTTTTCAGAGCTAGATGCAGAAAAAAATTATATTCAATTTGCAACCTGATGGAGGTCAGTATAGATGGACTAATAGAATGATGCTATGCCCAAAAGATTTTACTTCACTAGGTGCAGTAAAAAAATTGGTGTTCTATACACAGGTGGTATATCTTGCAACACAGATAGGCTACTCCACTGACTAACACACTCTGCAATAGGCCAAAAAGGATTAGCTTTGCTAGATTCAGCCAAATGCTGTGAAAAAAACTTGCACAGCACTGGCACAGACCTGCCTGGCAAAAACTGATAGGAACTGATGTAACCTAGTCCTGAAAAGGACTGCAATTACAATTAGTCTTTACTCCCACAATCTATCTATTTAAGAGCACAGACCTGCCTGATAAAAGTCGTAGGAAATGCTGTAACCTAGTCCTTAAAAGGACTGCAATCACAACTATTCCCTACTCCCAAGCTGTCTGTAGATTTGTGCGAAAATTGGCTTGAAATTAACAAGGTATAGCGCACACAGCAACAGCGGTGCCGTCTAACACGCAGCTGCAGCAGTGAGAAAATGGTGGCGACGGGGAAAATGGCTTGGTCTTATAGGGCAAGGACATGTGACATACACTGCCAATGACACATGCCCTTGCTTGTGTGAAAAAAAGCACTTTGCTCCGTGTGTGCGCTGCTGATAGGCTGACAGATTGCACCTCCCCACTGCAAATGCGGGAAAGAGAAAAAAAAATGGAGATCTTCATTATTCCTGCAGAGATCCATCCCCT
Organism: Phyllobates terribilis; assembly: GCF_046119375.1. Lineage (NCBI taxonomy): Eukaryota > Metazoa > Chordata > Amphibia > Anura > Dendrobatidae > Phyllobates > Phyllobates terribilis. The sequence continues at coordinate 1,770,125 of NW_027363153.1, read as the reverse complement.
GCCCCTCCCCCCACCCCGCTGTACACTCAAACTGCGTATTAACATTAATTTTCATCATTACTGAGAAAAAATCCAGTTATGATTTTGGTGCACGAACAGTTATCGAACATAACCTCGAACAGCCGAATTTTTCTCAAATCGTTCGTGTTCGCCGAACGGCTCGAACACCGCCCAAAACAGCTCGAATTTGAGATTGGCGAACAGTTCGAGTCGAACAACGCTCATCTCTACTGGGATAACAGCAGGCTTGAAAGGATTGTTAAGAAAAGCCCATTCAAAAATTTGGGGGAGATTCGTAAGGAGTGGACTGCTGCTGGAGTCATTGCTTCAAGAGCCACCACACACAGACGTGTCGCATTCCCTGTGTCAAGCCACTCATGACCAATAGACAACGTCAGAAGCGTCTTACCTGGGCCAAGGAGAAAAAGACCTGGACTGATGCTCAGTGGTCCAAGGTGTTGTTTTCAGATTAAAGTAAATTTTGCATTTCATTTGGAAATCAATGTCCCAGAGTCTGGAGGAAGAGTGGAGAGGCCACAATCCAAGCTGCTGGAGGTCTAGTGTGAAGTTTCCACAATCAGTGATGGTTTTGGGAGCCATGTCATCTGCTGGTGTAGGTCCACTGTGTTTTATCAAGACCAAAGTCAGAACAGCCATCTACGTGGAGATTTTAGAGCACTTCATGCTTCCCTCTGCCGACAAGCTTTTTGGAGATGGAAATGTCATTCTCCAGCAGGACTTGGCCCCTGTCCACACAGCCAAAAGTACCAATACCTGGTGTAAAAACAACAGTATCACTGTGCTTGATTGGCAGCAAACTCGCCTGACCTTAACTCCATAGAGAATCTATTATAGAGAATCTATGGGGTATTGTCAAGAGGAAGATGAGAGACACCAGACCCAACAATGCAGACGAGCTGATGGCTGCTATCAAAGCCACCTGGGCTTCCATAACACCTCAGCAGTGCCACAGGCTGACCGCCTCCATGCCACATTGCCGCATTGATGCAGTAATTGATGCAAAAGGAGCCCCGACCAAGTATTGAGGGCATTTACTGACCATACATTTCAGTAAGCCAACTTTTCGGATTTTAATAACATTTTTCAAGCTGTTGTTGTAAAGTATTCTAATTTACTGAGATAATGACTGCTGTGTTTTCATTGGCTGTAAGCCATAATCATCAACATTAACAGAAATAAACACGTGAAATAGATCACTCTGTGTGTAATGACTCTATATAATATACGAGTTTCACTTTTTGTATTGAAGAACTCAAATTAACAGTTTGATGATATTCTAATTTAGTGAGAAGCACTTGTACCTTAAATAAATAGCAGTGTGATTTGTGTTAACACTGAGGACCAGGAATCACTGCAATATACTGCAGATAATGAAAAGCAGATGAGAAATGAACTCACCATTTACTGGGCGTCACGTGTCAGCCATAGGTTTATGTAGAGTTCTGACGATGTAATATGCAGCTGCACCATTTCTGCAAACACTGTGGCCTGTAATATAATCAGCAGCTTGTAATAAGTAGCAATGTGATTCCTAGAAACATTGAGGACTGGGATAACACCGGACACTGTAATATGCTACAGACAGAAAACTTGTAAGAAATGAACTCGCCATTTAATGTGCTCCGTGTGTTTTCCATAAATAATAAGTACAGATACAGCCCTGAAAACTGTACTGTACATCTGCATGGTTTACATACACACTGTGGACTGTAATATAAGAAGCAGCCTGTAATAAGCAGCAATGTCATTTGTAGAAACAATGAAGACCAGGAATACAGTGGCTTTGAAAGTATTCAACCCCTCGACTTTTTACTTATTTTGTTACATTACAACCTGTGCTTAAATACTTTTGTAATCCGATTTGTGTGTGATACATCCGCACTAAATAGTCTAAATTAATGAAGTGAGAAAAATATAGGCATACATTTAAATTTATGGGATCAAATAAACAAAAATTGGCATGTGCATATGTATTCCCCCTTTTGCTATGTAGTCTCTTAAAACGTCTGGTGCAAGCAATTACTTTCATAGGTCACGTGCTTAGTAAAAGGAAGTCCGCCTGTGTGCAATGTAAGTGTCACATGGTCTGTCAGTATATACACTTTACCTTTTCTGAAAAGTAACAGAGGCTTCAACACCATTAAGCAAGAGGCACCGCTTACCAAACAACACCATGAAGACCAAGGAGATCCCCAAACATGTCAGGGACAAAGTTGTTGAGAAGTACAAGTCAGGGTTGGGTTATAGAAAAAATATCCCAATCTCCAAGGATTACCCGGAGCACCATCTAATCCATTATAATCAAATGGAAAAAACCTGGTACCACAACAAACCTGCCAAGAGAGGGTCGCCCACCAAAACTCTCAGCCCGGACAAGGAGGGCATTAATCCGAGAGGCAGCACAGAGGCCGAATGTAACCCTGAAGGAGCTGCAGAGTTCCCAAGCAGAGACTGGAGTATCTGTGCATATGACCACAATAAGACGTACGCTCCATAGAGTAGGCCTTTATGAAAGAGTGAGCAGAAAAAAATCTTTACAAACATACAAAAATTGTAATGCTCAGTTGAGTTTGCTTAAAGACATGTCGGAGGCTCCCCGAATGAATGGAGGAAGGTGCTGTGGTCAGATGAGACCAAAATTTAACTTTTTGGCCACCAAGGCAAACGCTATGTGTGGCACCAAACCAACAAAGGTCATCACCCCAAGACCATCAACCATGTTTTTTGGCAGCAAGGACAGGGAAAATGTTCTGAGTCGAGGGGAAAGATGGATGGTGAGAAATACAGGGAGATTCTTTAGCAAAACCTGTTTCAGTCTGTCAGTAATTTGAAACTAGGATGGAGGTTCACTTTCCAACAAGACAATGACCTAAAGCATACTGGTAAAGTAACACTCGAGTGGTTTAAGGGGAAACGTGTAAATGTTTTGGAGTGGCCTAGTCAAAGCCCAGACCTTAATCCAATTGAGAATCTATGGTCAGACTTGAAGATTGCTGTTCACCAGAGGAAACCATCTAACTTGAAGGAGCTGAAGCCGTTTTGCCTTAAGGAATAGGCAACAATCCAGTGGCAAGATGTGGAAAGCTCATAGAGACTTATCCAAAGCAACTTGCAGCTATAATTGCCGCAAAAGGAGGCTCTACAAAGTACTGACTTTAGGGGGGTGAATAGTTATGCACGCTGAAGTTTTCAGTTATTTTGTTCTATTTGTTTGCTTCACAATAAAAAGAACACCAAATGTTCACAATTGTAGTCATGTTCTTTACATGAACTGATGTAAACCCTCAGAAAAAAAAAGAGATTCCCGGTGGTGAGGTAGTAAAACATGAAAAATGCCGGGGAGGAGGGGGGGCGTTGAATACATTTGCAAGCCACTGTAACTACGGACACAGTAATATGCTGCAGAACAACAAAAACGCAAGAGAAAATGAACTCACCATTTAGTGTACTGCATGTTTTCTCCATAACTCTATGTACAGGGACAGCCGTGATACTGTAATTTACATGCAATGTGCAGCAGCGTGATTTCCATACACACTACGGACTGTAATTTAAGCAGCAGCATTTAATGAGCAGCAATGTAATTTACATATGCACTGAGGACCAGGATCACTCCCGACACTGGAAAATGCTTCAGACAAGAAAAGGCACATGGATAATGCCCTCACTATTTAATATGTTGCACGTTTTCCACCAGCACTGAACAGCCTTGACATTGCAAAATACATGTAATAACATCAGCATGATTTCCATACATTATGCATAGGGCGCCCCCCCTGCCACAGTAATATACATGTAATGCACAGTGAAACTTCCTTACTCTGTAGACAAGGCACCCCCTTGGCAGTGTGATATACGTGTAGTATGCAGGAATGGGATTTAAATGCATTGTCCACAGGGCACCCACCCCCTGCTCTGTGTAATATGCTAAAGACATCAAAAAGCAAATGGTAAAATGAATATCCCATTTTACTTGCTGCAGTGTATTATCTATAGCTGCTGTGAAGTGGGAAACACTCATATAATACATATATACTCGATAAGACAACAAAGGAACACTCCACTTTGAAAAATGGACCATACAATGGGGAAAAAAAGTATTTTGTCAGCCACCAATTGTGCAAGTTCTCCCACTTTAAAAGATGAGCGAGGCCTGTAATTGACATCATAGGTCGACCTCAACTATGAGACACAAAATGAGAAAACAAATCCTGAAAATCACATTGTCTGATTTGGAAAGAAATTGTTTTCAAATTTTGGTGGAAAATAAGTATTTGGTCAATAACAAACAAGCAAGATTTCTGGCTCTCACAGACCTGTAACTTCTTTAAGAGGCTCCTCTGTCCTCCACTCATTACCTGTAGTACTGGCTCCTCTGTCCTCCACTCATTACCTGTAGTACTGGCTCCTCTGTCCTCCACTCATTACCTGTAGTACTGGCTCCTCTTTCCTCCACTCATTACCTGTAGTACTGGCTCCTCTGTCCTCCACTCATTACCTGTAGTACTGGCTCCTCTGTCCTCCACTCATTACCTGTAGTACTGGCACCTGTTTGAACTTGTTATCAGTATAAAAGACGCCTGTCCGCAACCTCAAACAGTCACACTCCAAACTCCACTATGGTGAAGACCAAAGAGCTGTCGAATGACACCAGAAACAAAATTGTAGCCCTGCACCAGGCTGGGAAGACTGAATCTGCAATAGGCAAGCAGCTTGGTGTGAAGAAATCAACTGTGGGAGCAATAATTAGAAAATGGGACAATCTCCCTCGATCTGGGGCTCCACACAAGACCTCACCCCGTGGGGTCAAAATGATCTCAAGAACAGTGAGCAAAAATCCCATAACCACACATGGGACCTAGTGAATGACCTGCAGAGAGCCGGAACCAACATTACACAGGCTCAGATCCTGCAGTGCCAGACGTGTCCACCTGCTTAAGCCATTACATGTCCGGGCACGTCTGAAGTTTGCTAGAGAGGATTTGGATGATCCAGAAGAGTATTGGGAGAATGTCATATGGTCAGATGAAACCAAAGTAGAACTGTTTGGTAAAAACACAACTCGTCGTGTTTGGAGGAGAAAGAATGCTGAGTTGCATCCAAAGAACACCATACCTACTGTGAAGCATGGGGGTGGCAACATCATGCTTTGGGGCTATTTCTGTGCCAAGGAACCAGGACGACTGATCCATGTACATGAAAGAATGAATGGGGCCATGTATCGTGAGATTTTGAGTGCAAACCTCCTTCCATCAGCAAGGGCATTGAAGATGAAATGTGGCTGGGTCTTTCAGCATGACAATGATGCCAAGTACACCGCCAAGGCAACGAAGGACTAGCTTCGAAAGAAGCATTTCAAGGCCCTGGAGTGGCCTAGCCAGTGTCCAGATCTATACCCTATAGAAAACTTTGGAGGGAGTTGAAAGTCTGTGTTGCCCAGCGACAGCCCCAAAACATCACTGCTCTAGAGGAGATCTGCATAGACGAATGGGCCAACATACCAGCAACAGTGTGTGCCAACCTTGTGAAGACTTACAGAAAACGTTTGACCTCTGTCATTGCCAACAAAGGATATATAACAAAGTATTGAGATGAACTTTTGTAATTGACCAAATACTTATTTTCCACCAAAATTTGAAAAAAAATTCTTTCCAAATCAGACAATGTGATTTTCAGGATTTTTTCTCTCATTTTGTCTCATAGTTGAGGTCGACCTATGTCAATTACAGGCCTCGCTCATCTTTTTAAGTGGGAGAACTTGCACAATTGGTGGCTGACTAAATACTTTTTTCCCCACTGTAGCTTGTAAATGCAAGATGCACCCTCCTGAAATAGCTACACGTCCTAGTCCACACCACCATATAAAGAACCACGCTGAGTAAAATGTAAAGAAAACAAGAATGCAATGCTCTAAAACTCTCTTATAGCCATATCTTATTCAAAACATACAACACAGATCAGAAGTTGAAAATGTTTCCATTTTAGCTGTAAAAATTTAATTATTTAGAAATTGATGGCAACAACACATCCCTAAAAGTTGGGACAGGTCCATGTCTACCATTGTGTAGCATGCACTCACTCTTCTTTTCACAACAGTCTGTAAACATCTGGGAAGTGAGGAGAACAATTGCTGGAGATTTGAGAAAGGAATGTCGTCCTATTCTTGTCTGTTGTAGGATTCTATTCCACAGTCCTGGGTCATCTCTGCTGGATTTTTCATTTCATAATGCCCTGGACTGCAGGCAGGTAAGTTCATCATCTGAACTCTTTTTCTGTGAAGAGTCCAGATGGATGCAGTATGGGATTTAGCATTGTCTTGCTGAATTATATGTTGCTTGGATGGTAGCATATGTTGTACTAAAACCTTTATATAATACTCAACATTGATGGTACCTACCAAGATGTGACACCTGTGCATGCCATAGGCACTAATGCAATCCCATACCATAAGAATGCAGTGGCAAACCTATGGTAAGCAGTGCCCTCCTGGTGGGCACGAGCGTCATTTCCCCAGCACTGCTGCCGTCACCACTTTCCTCAGCCCGCGCGCCATCCCTCTTTCATTAGCGCACAGCCTGATGGGAGGGCACACGGCCTGATGGGAAGGCACGCGTACAGAGGAGAGTGGCAGCGGCACTAATTCTGCGGTAACGTGCGCGCTGGAGAGATGGTGTGTAGGCCCACAGTCAGGACTGCGCTATATGAAGAGACCAGATAGTGTTGTGAGGGGCAGAGGTATTTAATCTGGGGCCTTTAAACAGTATGGAGAATCATGTGGGGCCATTGTACAGTATGGAGCATCATGTGGGGCCATTATACAGTATGGAGCATAATGTGGGGCCATTGTACAGCATGGAGCATCATGTGGGGCCATTATACAGTATGGAGCATCATTAGGGGCTTTTATACAGTATGGAGCACTATGTGGGGCCATTATACAGTATGGAGCATCATGTGGGGCCATTATACTGTATGGAGCATCATGTGGGGCTGTTATACAGTATGGAGCATCATATGGGGCCATTATACAGAATGGAGCATCATGAGGGGCCATTATACAGTACGGAGCATCTTGTGGGGCCATTATACTGTATGGAGCATCATGTGGGGCCGTTATACAGTATGGAGCATCATGTGTGGCCATTATACAGTATGGAGCATCATTAGGGGCTTTTATACAGTATAGAGCACTATGTGGGGCCATTATACAGTATGGAGCATCATGTGGGGCCATTATACAGTATGGAGCATCATGTGAGGCCATTATACAGTATGGAGCATCATGCGGGGCCGTTATACACTATGGAGCATCATGTGGGGCCATTATACAGTATGGAGCATCATTAGGGGCTTTTATACAGTATGGAGCACTATGTGGGGCCATTATACAGTATGGAGCATCATGTGGGGCCATTATACTGTATTGAGCATCATGTGGGGCCGTTATACAGTATGGAGCATCATGTGGGGCCATTATAAAGTATGGAGCATCATGTGGGGCCTTTATAAAGTATGGAGCACTATATGGGGCTATTATACAGTATGGAGCATCATATGGGGTCATTATACAGTATGGAACATCATGTAAGGCCATTATACAGTATGGAGTATCATGTGGGGCCATTATACTGTATGGAGCATCATATGGGGCCGTTATACAGTATGGAGCATCATGTGGGGCCATTATACTGTATGGAGCATCATGATGGGCCATTATACTGTATGGAGCATCATGTGGGGCAGTTATAAAGTATGGATCATCATGTGGGGCCATTATACAGTATGGAGCATCATTAAGGGCTTTTATACAGTATAGAGCACTATGTGGGGCCATTACACAGTATGGAGCATCATGTGGGGCCATTATACTGTATGGAGCATCATGTGGGGCCGTTATACAGTATGGAGCATCATGTGGGGCCATTATACAGTATGGAGCATCATTTGGGGCCATTATAAAGTATGGAGCATCATGTGGGGTCGTTATACAGTATGGAGCATCATGTGGGGCAATTATACAGTATGGAGCATCATGAGGGGCCATTATACAGTATGGAGCATCATGTGGGGCCATTATACAGTATGGAGCATCATGTGGGGCAATTATACAGTATGGAGCATCATCTGGGATCATTATACAGTATGGAGCATCATGTGGGGCCATTATACAGTATGGAGCATCATGTGGGGCCATTATACAGTATAGAGCATCATGTGGGGCCATTATACAGTATGGAACACTATGTGGGACCATTATACAGTATGGAGCATCATGTGGGGCCTTTATAAAGTATGGAGCACTATATGGGGCTATTATACAGTATGGAGCATCATATGGGGTCATTATACAGTATGGAACATCATGTAGGGCCATTATACAGTATGGAGCATCATGTGGGGCCATTATACAGTATGGAGCATGATGAGGGGCCATTATACAGTATGGAGCATCATGTGGGGCCATTATAAAGTATGGAGCATCATGTGGGGCCTTTATAAAGTATGGAGCACTATATGGGGCTATTATACAGTATGGAGCATCATAAGGGGTCATTATACAGTATGGAACATCATGTAGGGCCATTATACAGTATGGAGCATCATGTGGGGCCATTTTATAGTATGGAGCACTATATGGGACTATTATACTGTATAGAGCATCATCTGGGGTCATTATACAGCATGGAGCATCATGTGGGGCCATTATACTGTATGGAGCATCATGTGGTGCCATTATACAGTATGGAGCATCATATGGGGCCATTATACTGTATGGAGCATCATCTGGGGTCATTATATAGTATGGAGCATCATGTGGGGCCATTATACAGTATGGAGCATCATGAGGGGCCATTATACAGTATGGAGCATCATGTGGGGCCATTATAAAGTATGGAGCATCATGTGGGGCCGTTATACACTATGGAGCATCATGTGGGGCCATTATACAGTATGGAGCATCATTAAAGGCTTTTATACAGTATGGAGCACTATGTGGGGCCATTATACAGTATGGAGCATCATGTGGGGCCATTATACTGTATTGAGCATCATGTGGGGCCGTTATACAGTATGGAGCATCATGTGGGGCCATTATACAGTATGGAGAATGATGAGGGGCCATTATACAGTATGGAGCATCATGTGGGGCCATTATAAAGTATGGAGCATCATGTGGGGCCTTTATAAAGTATGGAGCACTATATGGGGCTATTATACAGTATGGAGCATCATATGGGGTCATTATACAGTATGGAACATCATGCAGGGCCATTATACAGTATGGAGCATCATGTGGGGCCATTATATAGTATGGAGCACTATATGGGGCTATTATACTGTATGGAGCATCATCTGGGGTCATTATATAGCATGGAGCATCATGTGGGGCCATTATACTGTATGGAGCATCATGTGGGGCCATTATACAGTATGGAGCATCGTATGGGGCCATTATACTGTATGGAGCATCATCTGGGGTCATTATACAGTATGGAGCATCATGTGGGGCCATTATACAGTATGGAGCATCATGTGGGGCCCATTATTCTGTATGGAGGACTATGTGAGGCCATTAAACTGTATGGAGGACTACGTGGGGCCCATTACACTGTATGGAGTACTATGTGGGGCCCATTATACTGTATGGAGGACTATGTGGGGCCATTACACTGTATGAAGCACGTTTTGTGGCAATTATACTGTATGGAAGACTATGTGGGGCCCATTTGTATGGAGCACTATGTGAGGTCCATTATACTCTTTGGAGCATCATGTGGGGCCCATTACACTGTATGGAGGACTGTGTGGGGCCATTATACTGTATGGAGCACTATGTGGGGCCATTATACAATATGGAACATCATGTGGGGCTTTTATACAGTATGGAGCACTATGTGGGGCCATTATACAGTATGGAGTATCATGTGGGGCCATTATACTGTATGGAGCATCATGTGGGGCCGTTATACAGTATGTAGCATCATGTGGGGCCATTATACTGTATGGAGTATCATGATGGGCCATTATACAGTATGGAGCATCATGTGGGGCCATTATACTGTATGAAGCATCATGTGGGGCAGTTATAAAGTATGGATCATCATGTGGGGCCATTATACAGTATGGAGCATCATTAAGGGCTTTTATACAGTATAGAGCACTATGTGGGGCCATTATACAGTATGGAGCATCATGTGGGGCCATTATACTGTATGGAGCATCATGTGGGGCCGTTATACAGTATGGAGCATCATGTGGGGCCATTATACAGTATGGAGCATCATTTGGGGCCATTATAAAGTATGGAGCATTATGTGGGGTCGTTATACAGTATGGAGCATCATGTGGGGCAATTATACAGTATGGAGCATCATGAGGGGCCATTATACAGTATGGAGCATCATGTGGGGCCATTATAAAGTATGGAGCATCATGTGGGGCCATTTTATAGTATGGAGCACTATATGGGGCTATTATACTGTATGGAGCATCATCTGGGATCATTATACAGTATGGAGCATCATGTGGGGCCATTATACAGTATGGAGCATCATGTGGGGCCATTATACAGTATGGAGCATCATGTGGGGCCATTATACAGTATGGAACACTATGTGGGACCATTATACAGTATGGAGCATCATGTGGGGCCCATTATTCTGTATGGAGGACTATGTGAGGCCATTATACTGTATGGAGGACTATGTGGGGCCCATTATACTGTATGGAGGACTATGTGGGGCCATTACACTGTATGAAGCACTTTTTGTGGCAATTATACTGTATGGAGGACTATGTGGGGCCCATTTGTATGGAGCACTATGTGAGGTCCATTTTGCTGTATGGAGGACTATGTGGGGCCCATTACACTGTATGGAGGACTGTGTGGGGCCATTATACTGTATGGAGCACTATGTGGGGCCATTATACAACATGGAACATCATGTGGGGCCATTACACTATATGACAGACTATGTGGGGCCATTATACTGTATGGAGCACTATGTGGGGCCCATTACACTGTATGGAGGACTATGTGAGGCCCATTACACTATATGGAGGACTATGTGGGGCCATTAGACTGTATGGAGGACTATGTGGGGCCATTACACTTGTATGAAGCACTTTTGTGGCAATTATACTGTATGGAGCACTATGTGGGGCCAATACAGTGTATGGAGGACTATGTGGGGCCATTACACTATATGGAGCACTGTGTGGGGAAATTACTGTATGGAGCACTTTTTGTGGCCATTATACTGTATGGCGGACTATGTGGGGCCATTATACTGTATTGAGCACTATGTGGGGCCCATTATACTGTATGGAGGACTATGTGGGGCCATTATACTGTATGGAGGACTATGTGGGGCCCATTATACTGTATGGAGGACTTTTTGTGCCCATTATACTGTATGGAGGACTATGTCGGGCCCATTATATTGTATGGAGGACTATGTGGGGTCCATTATACTGTATGGAGGACTATGTGGGGCCATTATACTGTATGGAGGACTTTTTGTGCCCATTATACTGTATGGAGGACTATGTGGGGTCCTTATACCATATGGAGGACTATGTGAGGCCATTATACTGTATGGAGGACTGTGTGGGGATTACAGTTGGAGAATAATACTGTGATGGGGGTCACCATTAGAGTCGTTGTCAAGGGTTCCTGCTGAAAGCTCCCTAGTCATCCTAGTCATCAATTAGGGCTAGGGGAATGCTGTGAGCAGCACGCTCTACCGTGTTGGTTCACCGGTTGGTGTCCACGCCACGGAGGCGTCCTTGCTACCGATCCAGCATCCCAGGGTCCGCCATTGTATGTGTGGTCACACTGCCACTTTTACACCCATGTGTTGGGTGCTGCCGAGATCCTCCTCCTCTTTAGGCCTGCAGCTATCTGCAGCTCTATACGCCGCCACCTAGTGCTCAGACATTTCATGCTGCCAAATCCTTCCTGCTCTGCACAGCGGTATCTTGCAGTGCAGAAGTTTATTAGTTTCATTTTTGGAGTGTTGCTAACTCCCAGCATTGTACCTTGTTAGTTACTACTTGTGTGTGCACTTAACACACTAGTTCATTTCTTTCTCTGTGCTTAGCTGAACATTCCTCCGGGACTCAGCTGCTGCAGCTCCTCTGCAGTCCGATGGACCCCCGATGTGTCCTTTAAGTTTTATTTTATTAAAGGACACGCCAGCATAACATTAGACTAGGCCAGGGTCTGGCTGAGTGTGACGGCTACTGCACAGAGTCAGAACGGCTCATCCTCGATGCAACGCCATATCCAGCAGCTGGAGTCTCGGTTGCAACGAGTAGAACAATGTCCGCCGACTCTGGACATTCCGACTCTGACCGCTCAGGCTGTGGGCCAGACGGTACCCGCCCTAATACCCTCCCCTGTCCCATCTCCTCGCCTAGCGCTTCCAAGTAAGTTTTCTGGGAGCGCTCGGACCTGTCAGGGGTTTCTCAATCAATGTGCGGTGCACTTCGAGTTACAACCGCAGGTGTACCCCACTGATAGGTCTAGGGTGGGATTTATATTTTCCTTGCTTTCTGAGCGGGCGCTGGAGTGGGCTACTCCACTCTGGGAATGGTCGGATCCAGTTGTGTAGACTGTAGCCGGTTTCGCAACAGCCCTCAAACAGGTTTTCTTGGGTCCTGAGGTCACCAATGACACTGCCATGCGTATTCTCGTTATTAGTCAGGCTACGTCGTCCGTAAGCGACTATGCGGTGAGTTTCCGCACCCTAGCAGCTGAGTTGGATTGGCCAGACAAAGCTCTGATTCTCATTTTCTAGAGAGGTCTGGCCTCCCATGTAAAAGATGCATTGGCTACCCGAGAGCTGCCAGTAACGACTGAGGCATTGATTAATCTCGCTACCAGAATTGACCTTCAGTTTGCCGAGAGACGACTGGAGGTGACTGCTGAGAAGCTACAGAAGCATTCTGCTCTAACCTTCTCAGAGCCTCTGAGTGAGGGTTCGGGCAATTTCGACCCTTCTGTGCCCATGGAGGTGTCACGCACGGAGGGTCTTTGTCTTCCCAAACAGTCAATAAAATCCAGTCTATTGTCCCACACCCCTCGGGTGTCTGGGCGATGCGCCAGTCGCTCTCCGCATGTTAAACGGGGAGTTCTAGTGTCTGTTGGAGGCGAGTCACAAGAAAATGAATTTGTTTCCTCCAAAATTCTGTTGCCTTCCTCAGTCATTCTTGATCAGAAGACTGTGGAGATAGGAGCTTGTGTGGACTCGGGAGCAGAGGCAAACTTTATGTCCGCGTCTTTCGCTCAGAGCCACTGTGGGTGTGTGGGGGTCCATTGCTGGTGACACTGTTGGGGATTTATTCAAAATTGAAGGCATACTGAACCAGCATGGCTACCACAGCATCTTGCAGCAGCATGCTATTCCTTCCGGTTTGCGTTTTGTTGGCCCATCATTTATTTATCAACAGGACAATGACCCCTAACACACCTCCAGGCTGTGTAAGGGTTATTTGACCAAGAAGGAGAGTGATGGGGTGCTACGCCAGATGACCGGGCCTCCACAGTCACCAGACCTGAACCCAATCGAGATGGTTTGGGGTTAGCTGCACCGCAGAGTGAAGGCAAAAGGGCCAACAAGTGCTAAGCATCTCTGGGAACTCCTTCGAGATTGTTGGGAGACCATTTCCTGTGACTACCTCTTGAAGCTCATCAAGAGAATGCCAAGAGTGTGCAAAGCAGTCATCAAAGCAAAAGGTGGCTACTTTGAAGAACCTAGAATATAAGCCATATTTTCAGTTGTTTCACACTTTTTTGTTAAGTATATAATTCCACATGTGTTAATTCATAGTTTTGATGCCTTCAGTGTGAATGTCCAATTTTCATAGTCAAGAAAATACAGAAAAATCTTTAAATGAGAAGGTGTGTCCAAAATTTTTGTCTGTACTGTATGTATATATATATATATATATATATATATATATATATATATCTCTATATATATCTATATATATATACATATATATATATATAGAATGTCAGCTCTTTTGTCACAAAATGTAATGGATAAACATCACTGTAATCTAAACAATATAAATAAAATCAAAAGCCTACAATGAAGATGATACACAAAGGTGGCCTTTCGCTGTAGTAGTGTGACTTGAATGGACGGTCTCCAGCTTCATGTGCCCCTCTTGACTGCAGTGAAGCTTCCAGGCTGCAGGTGACTGGTGTTACCCTCTATAATTCCAGATTTACATGTCACAGATTCTCATTTTACCTCTCGTTTCATTTCTGGTTAGACCTATTGGTGGAGGCTTCTGAATACCTGATTTTTGGTATTTTTATTTTTAGGTTTTTAACTATCCTTCTTGCAATGAGGTTTCTAAAAGAAAGATGGAGTTGCAGTTACATACGGTCACACACAGGAGTAACGCCTTATACGTTTAGCGACAGTATATCATGTCATGCTATACAATGCAGTCACATAGGGAAGCTGTACATTTTTTGTGAACAGCTGGACAACTCCTTGAACTATTACAGGAATCACATGTAAGTTGCTATTGTTGTGTTTGTCCGTTGAGAATGATATCTATTGCTAAGATAGTTCTAAGCATTTCTTCTTTGATTATCTTTTATGCATTATTATATATCATGCCCTTTGGAAGTGCATTGAGCTGTGGGTTGAATTGCTGCAAAAAGGGAAAAAAAAAACTCTTTAAATCTTCTTCTTTAGCGAGTGTAAACAAGCTGAGTGTGACCGGAGCGTAAGTGCAAACGGAAGTAAGTGCGTGACTTGTTTTTCAGTGAAGAGGTATTTGGGAATCCTGCAGAAAATACCTGTGTGAATTGCTGTGAGTTGTTGAATTGTGACCTGCTGAGTGCTTTTCTACCTGTTTAGTTTTATTGGGCTTTTTAAAACCTATTTTCTCTCTACAGTTTTACAGTCTCCTATTTTACTACCTGTGTATTTAAGGGTTAACTAAATTGCACTTAAATCCTGACTTGTAGCTATACTCACAAGGTGTTACTTAAGGGTGAGGGGTCATAATTAAGGGTTTATAAGGAGCAGCTGGTTGGGGCATCCAGTCCTTTGGAAGTGCATTGAGCTGTGGGTTGAATTGCTGCTAAAAGGGGAAAAAAAAAACCTCTTTAAATCTTCTTCCTTAGCCAGTATGAAGGAGCTGAGTGTGACTGGAGTGTAAGTGCAAACGGAAGTAAGTGAGTGACTTGTTTTTCAGTGACTTGGATTCAGGGAGTTTGGAAGGGAGGAATTTGGACTGAATGGCTGTCTGTATTTTATTAATTCTTTACATTTCTTTTTACTTAACATTTCTATCTAGTGCAATCCCCATTAGGAAATGAGCTCCATTATTGACAATGCTATCCAGTGTACATCTTGCCACATATATGTGTGGCACCCCAGGGGTCTGGTTTCCACAGTAATAGCAGTATTACGTCTGTGAGCAGGTGGGAGGTCTCCTGGGCAGGAATCCTAAGCATGCCACACCTCCTGCCCAGTCCTGGGAGGGGAAGAACTTCCCCTACATAAACTGGGGCTGAGGCAGGGTTAGAGAGAGGAGTTCCAGACAGAGACGGAGTCTGGTCTGGACACGCAGAAACAGGGACAGATAGACATCAGGAGCTCTGTAGGAGCCAAGGAGAAGCGCCAGGGGCTGGAGCTGTGCAGAGCTCGCCCTGGGAGAAGGTACTAAAACCGGACACAGGAGTCCGAGGCTGTGGGGACTAAGATATACCCAGCAGCAGAATCCATCCGGCAGGGGATTCCAGGTCCTCTGGCCATAAAAGCCCGGAGGCTCAGTCACAACGAAGGGACCAGCACCGCCATCCCGGAGCGGAGGCTAACAGGAGGCCCCAGGTCACCAGCCATACGGGTGAGCACCACACGGTATACCCAGGGACGTGGGCTACTTGTAACCGCCGAAAGCAGGGTAGCCAGGAAGGGTACAGACTAACGGGAAGGCCTACAACTCCACCTGGCCAGGGGAACTCCGGCTTACTCGCAGACTAACCAGGCCCCAACTACTAGCCAGTACTCCCGGGGGAATTTGCCTTGTACCATCAGTAAAGGCCCTGAACTGTACCCTCGCGTCTCCGTGCTTCCTTGTCGCACCGTTAGTGCTGGGACATCCACACCATCACTCCCAACATCACCCACATCCGCTGCCCTGAGGCCATACCTCTCCCGTTGGGGGTTATATCAACATTGCTGCACACCTATACCACCGGCCTCAGCGGTCTGCCCTGCAGCGGCGGTTTCATAACCGCATTCAACGGGTGGCGTAGTCGGACACTAATACCATCATACCAATAACTGCCACTTAGTTTGACCACCCTGGGCGCGGACCGGGTCACCGCCACACGAAGACTACTACCCCCATCGGATCCGGCTCCGGGTATCCCCCGCGCGCACGCGCGCCGCACTGCAGCACTGGCCCAGGGGGTGAGTCATATGAAATCCTTGAAAGGCCGGTCGTGGATGCATACTGCTGTGCTAGATGTGTGCACATTGTGCATTTGGAAGCCCAGGTACTGGATCTAAATGAGCAGCTGGCAACACTGAGATCCATTGACAATATGGAAAGGAGTCTGCTGCTCACTGAGGAGCTGCTCACTGGGGTAGATGTGGGGGAGGGTGGTAGTAGGGAGCTGCAGGACAGTGAGGCAGCTAGCTGGGTGACAGTTAGAAGGTGGGGTAGAGGGAAGAGTGCCAGGGAGGCTAGTCCTGATCTGGCACACCCCAATAAGTTTGCAAAGTTGGCAGATGAGGGGGGTGTCAGTACAGGGGTAGTACTGCTGCAGCAAGGCATGTCCTCTGAAAGCCGGAGGAGTGTTAGCTCCAGTAAGGGGGGAGATAAGAGAGCAGGGCAAGCAAGGCAGGTGCTGGTAGTGGGGGACTCAATTATTAGGGGAACAGATAGGGCAATCTGTCACAAAGACAGGGATCGTCGAACAGTGTGCTGCCTACCTGGCGCTCGAGTCCGGCACATCGCTGATCGGGTTGACAGATTAATGGGAGGGGCTGGTGAGGACCCAGCGGTCATGGTGCACATTGGCACAAATGACAAAGTTAGAGGTAGGTGGAAGGTCCTTAAAGATAATTTCAGGGAATTAGGCTGCAAGCTTAAAGCTAGGACCTCCAAGGTGGTATTCTCTGAAATACTACCTGTACCACGTGCCACGCCAGAGAGGCAATGGGAGATTAGGGAGATAAATAAGTGGCTCAAGAACTGGTGTAGGAAGGAGGGGTTTGGGTTCCTGGAGAACTAGGCTGACTTCTCAGTTGGCTACAGATTCTACGCTAGAGACGAGCTGCACCTCAATGGGGAGGGTGCAGCTTCGCTGGGGGAGAAAGGTTGGAGGAGTGTTTAAACTAGTGATTGGGGAGGAGGGTATTCATTTTATAGGTGGGGAAGATAGTGTAGATAGTGACCTGGGCACATATAAAGACATTGGGGGTGGGGTTAGAACAGTCAATATAGTAAGAAGGAATAGAGGTACAGAGAGATGCATAAAATACATGTACACTAATGCCAGAAGCCTCGCCAACAAAATGGAGGAATTAGAATTAATTTTGTTGGAAAATAATTATGACATGGTGGGGATATCTGAGACATGGCTGGACGAGAGCCATGACTGGTCAGTTAATTTACAGGGCTATAGTCTGTTCAGAAATGACCATACAAACAAGCGAGGGGGGGTGTGTGTTTATATGTAAAATCATCCTTAAAACCCATCTTGCGTGAGAATATATGTGAATCTAATGAAAACGTAGAGTCCCTGTGGGTGTAGATAAGGGGAGGGGGGAAAAATAATAAATTACTGATAGAGGTTTGCTATAAGTCTCCAAAAATAATGGAAGCAGCGGAGAATATCCTCATAAAGCAAATAGATGAAGCAGCGACTCAAGGAGAAATCATTATTCTGGGGGACTTCAACTACCCTGAAATACATTGGGGAACGGAAACCTGTAGTGCAAGCAAAGGTAATAGGTTTTTGACAACTATGAGAGACTTTCACAACTGGTGCAGGACCCAACAAGAAGGGGGGCACTGCTAGACCTAATATTAAACAACAGGCCAGACTGCATATCAAATATACGAGTTGAGGGTCACTTGGGTAATATTGATCACAAAATAATAAGTTTTCATGTATCCTTTAATAAGATGTGTAGTAGAGGGGTTACAAGGACACTAAACTTCAGGAAGGCAAATTTCCAATGGTTGAGAGATGATCTTAGTGCAATAAACTGGGACGATATCCTGAGACATAAAACTACACAAAGCAAATGGGAGACATTTATTAGCATCCTGAATAGGACCTGTGCACAATATATACCCTATGGGAATAAACATGCTAGAAATAGGAGGAAACCACTATGGCTAAATAGAGCTGTAAGGGGTGAAATAAGTGACAAAAATAAAGCATTTAGAGAACTAAAGCAAGTAGGTGTTAGAACTATCCTGTTTGTTTTTTCCATCTTGTGTTTTGCGCTCATGTGACCATCTGCCTTTATATTCCAGCTCTGCCCTTTTGGCTGTGCTGGACTTCAGTGTTTGACTGTTTGTCTAGTCAGGTGCTTCTGTGCCTTTCTCTGTCAGTTTGTTTGGTCCTTCTGGGACCTCTTGCACTTTCTTGTCTGTTTGTCTTTTTGTGTTCTGCAACAACTTCTCTATTTAGGAGGTGTCCCATTTTTTGTCCCAGTCCTTAGTTCTTTTAGGGACCCCTCCCCTTATGCTATAGGTCTTCATTCAGACTAGCCAAGGACTTAGGCGGGTCTGTTCGCTAGGAACAGGCAGCCCGCTACATCGTAAGGATTCAGCTTAGTTTTACTGTAGGGACAATTTTCCGTTAGCTTTCCTTAGTACATGTTGCAGATCATAACAGTAAGTTCAGCCCAAAAAAACTAAAAGGAAAGAAATTCGGGGATCAGTATAGTTTCCGTCCAGGATTTGGCTCAACGCCTGCAGAGATTGTCTCTGGAGGTGGCCAAGCTCCAGCAACACGTGAGTGGCTGTTCTGAAGCGCATTTTGTGGAACCCAAGGTAGGACTGCCTGATGTTTTTTATGGTAAACAGCAAGATTTTTTTTCCTTTAAAAATGCTTGTTTGTTATATTTTCGTTTGAGAGCAAGGTCCTCTGGGAATGAATCACAGCGCATTGGTTTTATTATGTCACTTTTGCGCAAAGAAACAACAGGGGTGGGCCTGTTCTCTCCAACCTAATGATCCATGTTTAAGGTCTGTAGAAGAATTTTTTTCTGCTATGGGGCTATTATATGACGATCCTGATCGAATCTCATCTGCTGAGGCAGACCTCAGGTGTTTGAATCAGGTGTCAGGTGATGTTGAAAATTATTGCACACACTTCAGAAGATTGGCCTCAGAAGTTAAATGGAATGATCCAGCTCTGAAATGTCTATTTCTTGCTGGTCTGAGTGAAAGGGTTAAGGATTTGCTAATTGCATTCCCCGCACCTGAGACTTGGCAGGATGCCATGTAATTAGCTGTTCGTGTGGATAGAGACTGAGATTTAGACGGAATGAGGTAAAGACTCCTGTAATGCCAGGTCCTAGTCCCCAGAAAATCTGCTCCTCTCAGGAAAGAGATCGGAGGTTTGCTGAGGGATTGTGTCTTTATTGTGGTAAAGCTGACCATTTGATTAAGTATTCTGAGCTTCGTTTAAGTAAAGAAAAAAAAAAGTTCAGTTACGCCCATATAGCTTGTTTATGCTCTGCAGGAGTATTTCTTTCTGGGAGTACTACTTTATAGGAAAATTTGATTGAATTTCAGGTATTTGTGGATTGTGGTTCAACACTTAATGTGATTGATAAAGGGTTTTTGGAAAACCCTAAATTGAAATCCAAACTTTTGTCATCACCTATTTCTGTGATTGCAATTTATAACACTCCCTTGAAATGTATTACTCACAAGGTTGCTGCATTTCCCCTCACTATCAATGGAGTTCACCAAGAAATTTTGGACTTGGTGTATTAGATACTTTACCCTCTCCGGTCATTCTAGGATTGCCTTGGTTAAAACTGCACAATCCTTTGCTGGACTGGTCTACTAATGTGATTAAGTCTTGGAGTCTGAAGTGCTATGATAAATGTTGTAATGGTCGCATTGCGGCTGTGGAAAAAGGGAAATTACCTGTACCTATTCAAGATTTTTGGAGGGTTTTTTCAGAGTAGGAATCGCAAGTTTTACCTCCTCATAGGGATTATGATTGCACCATTGAGTTTGTTCCTGGAACTACTCTTCCCAAGAGTCGCTTGTTTAATCTGACTATCCCTGAAAGAAAGGCCTTGGAGGAGTACATACAGACTAGCCTGGCTGCAGGTCACATTAGACCTTCTAAGTCGCCTGTGGCAGTTGGATTTTTCTTTGTTAAAAAAAAGGACAGGGGTTTACATCCATGTCTGGATTTTCGGGAAATTAATAAGATTACCGTACGCAATTCCTACCCATTCCCGTTAATTCCTGACTTGTTTAACCAGTTGGTGGGGCCAAGTGGTTCTCTAAAATTGATCTCCAGGGTGCAAACAATTTGTTACGAGTGAAGGAGGGTGATGAATGGAAAACTGCTTTCAACACTCTGGTAGGTCATTTTGAGAATCTGGTGATGCCTTTTGGTCTTACCAATGCACCTGCATTTTTTCAGAACCTTATTAATGACATCCTGAGACCTTTGATTGGTAAGGATGTGGTTGTGTATTTGGATGACATTTTGATTTATTCACCAGATCTAGAGTCCCATTGGCAGAGTGTACGTGAAGTTTTGCAGTTATTGAGTGATAATTCACTCCTTGCTAAGCTGGAGAAATGTGAGTTCGCTGTGCAGAAAATTCGTTTTTTGGGCTACATTGTCTCCAGTGAGGGCTTTGAGATGAACCCGGTGAAGGTTCAGGCTGTGCAGGAACGGCTTAGGCCTATTGGTTTGAAATCTATACAGAGATTTTTGGGTTTTGCCAATTATTATAGGAATTTCATTAAGAATTTTTCTGCAATTGTTAAGCCTCTGACCAATCTCACCAGGAAAGGAGCGAATACAGTCCAGTGGACTACTGAGGCCATTGAAGCGTTTGAGTATCTCAAAGAGAGGTTCAGTTCTGCCCCTATCCTTATGCAGCCTGATGAGACTAAGCCTTTTTTGGTCGAGGTCGATGCTTAATCGGTGGAGGTCGGAGCAGTTTTGTCTCAGGAGAACAAAGATGGAGTACATCCTTGTGCCTTCTTTTCGAAAAAAATTTCGGAAACCAAACTGAATTATGATGTTGGAAATCGGGAGTTGCTGGCTATTAAACTTGCGTTTGAACATTGGTGTCATTTTTTGCAAGGTGCTGGATTTCATATTCAGGTTTTCACAGATCATAAGAATTTGATCTATCTGGATGCTGCCAATCGCTTGAATGCCCGTCAAGCTAGGTGGGCACTTTTTTTTTCTCGGTTTCATTTTTCTGTTACCTATTTCCCTGGTACTAAGAACGTTAAAGCTGATGCTTTATCTCGCAGCTTCTCTCCTATGGTCGGTGCCGAGGAGGAGGAGAGCATTTTACAGAAAGGAGTTGTGGTGGCGGCATTGGACTCCGTTTTGGAGAATGGGATTCTGAAAGCTCAAGATGATTCTCCATCTAACACTCCCCATGGGAGGTTGTTCGTGCCTGGAGCCTTTAGGAGAGATTTGTTTGTGGAGTGTCATGAGTCTTGGCTGGCAGATCATCCAGGAATTTCGGAGACTAAGAGACTTATCAGTCACAGTTTTTGGTGGCCTGGATGGCAGAAGGAAGTCATCTAGTGGGTGCCTCAATGTACTGTGTGTGCTAGGTCAAAGGCTTCACATACTCCTGCTGCGGGGTTGCTTTGCCATCTGGAGGTTCCTAGTGTGCCTTGGACGCATCTCACAATGGATTTTATTACTGATCTTCCTGTGTCCGAGGGTTTTACTGTCATCTGGGTGGTCGTGGACCGTTTTAGTAATATGTGTCATTTGGTTCCATTCATTAAGTTGCCCTGTTCCAAGACACTCGCTAAGGCATTTGTTAAGGAGATTGTCAAGCTCCATGGCGTTCCCACGGATATTGTTTCTGATAGAGAGTCCATTTGTCATTTTCGTCTGGGTATCATCCTGAGTCTAATGGACAGACTGAAACAAAGAACCAGGATGTTGAACAGTTTTTGCGTGGTTTTGTGGCGGACAATCAAGAGGGGTGGTCTGAGTTTCTGCCTCTCGCAGAATTTGCTCTTAACAATCATGCATCCTCCTCTGCAGGGTGTTCTCCTTTTTCTTGTAGTACTGGGAGACATCCGTCTTTTGGTTCGTTCTCCAAATTGGGGTCGGCGGTGCCGGAGGAGGAGAATTTTTCCGGTGATTTGGAGAGAGTTTGGACTAATGTACGTTGCAACCTTCAAGAGGCTAACAAAGTCCAAGAAGTATTTTGACAGGAAACGTAAGGAGGTTTTGTTTACGGTGGGTGACATGGTTTGGTTGTCCTCAAAGAACCTGCGGTTGAGGATTCCCTCTAAAAAACTGGGTCCTAAGTTTGTGGGTCCATTTAAAGTGCTTCAGATTGTTAACCCGTCTGCTGTTAGGTTGGATGTCCCTACTTACTGGAAGATTAATCCTTTGTTTCATGTTTCCTTGTTGAAAAAGGCTGATGTATCAGATAGGGATGCCACTGTCTCAGTTCCTCCTGTGGTGGAAGACGGCGAATATGAAATTTCTCGTATCTTGAATTCTAGATGGCATAGAGGGAGATTACAGTATCTTATCTCCTGGAAGGGTTTCGGTCCCGAAGACAACTCCTGGGTAAGGACGGATGAGGTCTCTGCTCCTAGGCTTGTTAAAGCTTTCCACAGGAGGCCTGGGCCAGGAGGATCCGGAGGATCCTCATAAAAGAGGGGGTACTGTTAGAACCCTCCTGTTTGTTTTTTCCTTCTTGTGTTTTGTGGTCACGTGACCATCGGCCTTTATATTCCAGCTCCGCCCTTTTGGCTGTGCTGGACTTCAGTGTTTGACTGTTTTTCTAGCCAGGTGCTTCTGTGCCTTTCTCTGTCAGTTCGTTTGGTCCTTCTGGGACCTCTAGTACTTTTTTGTCTGTTTGTCTTTTTGTGTTCTGTAACAATTTCTCTGTTTAGGAGGTGTCCCATTTTTTGTCCCAGTCATTAGTTCTTTTAGGGACCCCTCCCCTTATGCTATAGGTCCTCGTTCAGACTAGCCGAGGACTTAGGCGGGTCTGTTCGCTAGGAACAGGCAGTCCGCTACATCGTAGGGATTCAGCTTAGTTTTACTGTAGGGACAGTTTTCCCTTATCTTTCCTTAGTACATGTTGCAGATCATAACAGTCGGTAGTGATGAGGCATTAATTCAATACAGAAAATTAAATAAATTCTGTAAAAACCAAATCAAGGCAGCAAAGATTGAGACAGAGAGACTCATTGCCAGAGAAAGTAAAAATAATCTCAAAATATTCTTTAACTACATAAATAGTAAAAAACTAAAAAATGATAGCGTTGGCCCCCTTAAAAATAGTCTGGGTGAAATGGTGGATGAGGATGAGGAAAAAGCCAATATGCTAAATGATTTTTTTTCAACAGTATTTACACAAGAAAATCGCATGACAGAAAACATGATTAGTGATGACAAAAATTCTCCATTAAATGTCACTTGCTTAACCCAGCAGGAAGTCTGGCGGCATCTAAAAATCACTAAAGTTGACAAATCCCCGGGCCCGGATGGGATATACCCACGAGTACTGCAGGAATTAAGTAACGTCATAGATAGACCATGATTTTTAATCTTTAAAGATTCCATAATAACAGGGTCTGTACCACAGGACTGGTCTATTCGGGTGCTCTGAAGAAAAGAGTAATCTCAATAGCAAAAAGAACTTCGGCACTCCATACATGAAAATATAAGAAATATTGTATCTAGACTAATGTCACTTTGAAAAATGAAGGTTTTTTGCGCATAATTTGGCCAATTTATGTGTGCCCATCAACCACGACAAGGTCACCTTCGTATGATGGGAAACTACGCTATGCTACCACTGGATATGCCACTCTTGGGCTGTAAGCCTGTATGGACAATATGTCTCTGCTTGGGCTTTTAACCTACAATGTATGGGCTGGTAGAGCTAGTTAAAACCACCTGTGACTGAATGGGAGGGACACATGGTCAGAAAAAAGGCTGTCAAACTTCTAATAGTGTGAACACGTACCTGCTGCAATGCTCCAGGAGCGGGATCCCAAAAATGATTAATAGAAAAAAGAGAGGGGTCGCTCACTGGTCTATTCGGGTGCTCTGAAGAAAAAAGTAATCTCAATTGCAAAAAGAACTTCGGCACTCCATACATGAAAATATAAGAAATATTGTATCTGGACTAATGTCACTTTGAAAAATGAAGGTTTTTTGCGCATAATTTGGCCAATTTATGTGTGCCCATCAACCACGACAAGGTCACCTTCGTATGATGGGAAACTACGCTATGCTACCACTGGATATGCCACTCTTGGGCTGTAAGCCTGTATGGACAATATGTCTCTGCTTGGGCTTTTAACCTACAATGTATGGGCTGGTAGAGCTAGTTAAAACCACCTGTGACTGAATGGGAGGGACACATGGTCAGAAAAAAGGCTGTCAAACTTCTAATAGTGTGAACACGTACCTGCTGCAATGCTCCAGGAGCGGGATCCCAAAAATGATTAATAGAAAAAAGAGAGGGGTCGCTCACTGGTCTATTCGGGTGCTCTGAAGAAAAGAGTAATCTCAATAGCAAAAAGAACTTCGGCACTCCATACATGAAAATATAAGAAATATTGTATCTAGACTAATGTCACTTTGAAAAATGAAGGTTTTTTGCGCATAATTTGGCCAATTTATGTGTGCCCATCAACCACGACAAGGTCACCTTCGTATGATGGGAAACTACGCTATGCTACCACTGGATATGCCACTCTTGGGCTGTAAGCCTATATGGACAATATGTCTCTGCTTGGGCTTTTAACCTACAATGTATGGGCTGGTAGAGCTAGTTAAAACCACCTGTGACTGAATGGGAGGGACACATGGTCAGAAAAAAGGCTGTCAAACTTCTAATAGTGTGAACACGTACCTGCTGCAATGCTCCAGGAGCGGGATCCCAAAAATATTTCTTATATTTTCATGTATGGAGTGCCGAAGTTCTTTTTGCTATTGAGATTACTCTTTTCTTCAGAGCACCCGAAAAGACCAGTGAGCGACCCCTCTCTTTTTTCTATTAATCATTTTTGGGATCCCGCTCCTGGAGCATTGCAGCAGGTACGTGTTCACACTATTAGAAGTTTGACAGCCTTTTTTCTGACCATGTGTCCCTCCCATTCAGTCACAGGTGGTTTTAACTAGCTCTACCAGCCCATACATTGTAGGTTAAAAGCCCAAGCAGAGACATATTGTCCATATAGGCTTACAGCCCAAGAGTGGCATATCCAGTGGTAGCATAGCGTAGTTTCCCATCATACGAAGGTGACCTTGTCGTGGTTGATGGGCACACATAAATTGGCCAAATTATGCGCAAAAAACCTTCATTTTTCAAAGTGACATTAGTCTAGATACAATATTTCTTATATTTTCATGTATGGAGTGCCGAAGTTCTTTTTGCTATTGAGATTACTCTTTTCTTCAGAGCACCCGAATAGACCAGTGAGCGACCCCTCTCTTTTTTCTATTAATCATTTTTGGGATCCCGCTCCTGGAGCATTGCAGCAGGTACGTGTTCACACTATTAGAAGTTTGACAGCCTTTTTTCTGACCATGTGTCCCTCCCATTCAGTCACAGGTGGTTTTAACTAGCTCTACCAGCCCATACATTGTAGGTTAAAAGCCCAAGCAGAGACATATTGTCCATACAGGCTTACAGCCCAAGAGTGGCATATCCAGTGGTAGCATAGCGTAGTTTCCCATCATACGAAGGTGACCTTGTCGTGGTTGATGGGCACACATAAATTGGCCAAATTATGCGCAAAAAACCTTCATTTTTCAAAGTGACAATAGTCTAGATACAATATTTCTTATATTTTCATGTATGGAGTGCCGAAGTTCTTTTTGCTATTGAGATTACTCTTTTCTTCAGAGCACCCGAATAGACCAGTGAGCGACCCCTCTCTTTTTTCTATTAATCATTTTTGGGATCCCGCTCCTGGAGCATTGCAGCAGGTACGTGTTCACACTATTAGAAGTTTGACAGCCTTTTTTCTGACCATGTGTCCCTCCCATTCAGTCACAGGTGGTTTTAACTAGCTCTACCAGCCCATACATTGTAGGTTAAAAGCCCAAGCAGAGACATATTGTCCATACAGGCTTACAGCCCAAGAGTGGCATATCCAGTGGTAGCATAGCGTAGTTTCCCATCATACGAAGGTGACCTTGTCGTGGTTGATGGGCACACATAAATTGGCCAAATTATGCGCAAAAAACCTTCATTTTTCAAAGTGACATTAGTCTAGATACAATATTTCTTATATTTTCATGTATGGAGTGCCGAAGTTCTTTTTGCTATTGAGATTACTCTTTTCTTCAGAGCACCCGAATAGACCAGTGAGCGACCCCTCTCTTTTTTCTATTAATCATTTTTGGGATCCCGCTCCTGGAGCATTGCAGCAGGTACGTGTTCACACTATTAGAAGTTTGACAGCCTTTTTTCTGACCATGTGTCCCTCCCATTCAGTCACAGGTGGTTTTAACTAGCTCTACCAGCCCATACATTGTAGGTTAAAAGCCCAAGCAGAGACATATTGTCCATACAGGCTTACAGCCCAAGAGTGGCATATCCAGTGGTAGCATAGCGTAGTTTCCCATCATACGAAGGTGACCTTGTCGTGGTTGATGGGCACACATAAATTGGCCAAATTATGCGCAAAAAACCTTCATTTTTCAAAGTGACATTAGTCTAGATACAATATTTCTTATATTTTCATGTATGGAGTGCCGAAGTTCTTTTTGCTATTGTACCACAGGACTGGCGTATAGCAAATGTGGTGCCAATGTTCAAAAAGGGGACAAAAACTGAACTTGGAAATTGTAGGCCAGTAAGCTTAACCTCTACTGTGGGTAAAATCCTGGAGGGTTTCCTAACAGATGCTATACTAGAGTATCTGAAGAAGAATAACCTCACGACCCAATATCAACATGGGTTTACGAGGGACCGTTCCTGTCAGACTAATCTGATCAGTTTTTATGAGGAGGCAAGTTCGGGACTGGACCAAGGAAATGCAGTGGATGTTGTGTATATGGACTTTTCAAAAGCTTTTGATACGGTTCCACACAAAAGGTTGATACATAAAATGAGAACAATGGGGATAGGGGAAAATATATGTATGTGGGTTAAGAACTGGCTTAGTGATAGGAAACTGTGGCGCCCTGCTACGCACTGGTGCTAAAGAACCCAGAAGGGTGCATGGATGGACTTCTCCACAAGAGGCCCTCACACATTCACACACCTCCACCCTACCACCTCAGACCAGCAGAGGGATCCCGTCAGGGATATACATAGGGAGGGTGGAGCTAGGCAGCTCAGATTAGAGTTCTAGTTTCAGATTAGTGTTCAGATACAGAGCGGAACACAGCTCAGAATTGAGCAGAGAGTGTGCTGATGCTCAGAGAGCAGAGAAGAGGCAGCGAGCTGGCTGCTTTGCTTAGGCGAGCCAAGGCCTACAGCACGTTTGAAAGCCTAGTGAGGGCCTTGGGTGGGCCGAAGGCAGAGAGAAGAAGGAAGAAGTAGCAAGGGGGCAGAGGAGCATACCAGGCTCACCCCGATATATATACCGGACACCGGGTCTGCACCTACAGGGACCCTTTATTCCCAGTAGGAACCACCGGAACCCCTGGAGGACTACAGGTCCCAGGTTCACCAAACGCTGACTACAGTACCAGGGCTAGGAGTCACGGAGGTCCCAGCGTCCAGGGAGAGTGATCTCCAAAGAGAAGGCCCTATCTGTTATGTTCTGCTACCAAAGCTAAGGAAAGAGAGGAGATCTGTCCCTACTATAGGACTCAGCTGAATCCCTACGATGTAACAGGGAACCTGATCCTGCGATCAGACCTGCTAAAGTCCTAATCTAGTCTGTACGAAGACCTATAGATGTGGGGAGGGAATCCCTACAAGTACTAAGGACTGGGAGGAATATGGGACACCTCCTAACAGAAATAGTAGCAGACAGACGAACAAACAAAATAGATAGAACATAGAGGTCCGTAGACCAAGCAAACTAACAGAGCTAGATACAGAGCACAGGCTAGCTAGAAAGTAGATATACAATGAAGTCCAGCAAAGCCAGAAGGGCGGAGCAGGATTAAATAGGCCAACAAGGTCATGTGACCAGCAAAGGAAAAAAAACCTAACAGCAAGGTTCTAACAGTACCCCCCCTTCTAAGAGGATCCTCCGGATCCCCTAGGACCAGGCTTATCAGGAAATCTCCTGTGAAACGCTCTGATAAGTCTGGACGCGGAAACATCATCTGACCTCACCCAAGAGTTATCCTCGGGTCCGAAACCTTTCCAGGCCACAAGATACTGCAAACTACCTCTATACCGTCTAGAGTCAAGGATGCGAGAAATTTCATATTCCCCGTCCTCCACCACCGGAGGAACAGAGGCAGAGGCGTCACCATCCGACACAACAGCTTTTTTTAACAGAGAGACATGAAAGACCGGATTAATTCCCTTAGGAGGTAGGAACCTCCAACCTAACAGCAGATTGGTTGACAACCTGAAGCACCTTAAAGGGCCCTACAAACTTGGGACCCAATTTCTTAGAAGGAATCCTCAACCGCAGATTCCTAGAGGACAACCAAACCATGTCACCAACAGCGAACAAAACCTCCTGTCGTTTCCTATCAAAGTAGTCTTTAGATTTTCTGTTGGCCTCCTGAAGATTACCACGCACATCCGTCCAAACTCTTTCCAAATCACCGGAAAAATTCTCCTCCTCAGGCACGGCAGATCCCAACTTGGAGAACGACCCAAACGACGGATGTCTCCCAGAACAACAAAAAAAAGGCGAACAACCAGCAGAAGAAAGATACACAGCTCAGCAGACAGTATCACACAGTATAAGATTAGATACACTGCTCAGCAGACTATCACACAGCATAGGATTAGATACACGGCTCAACAGACAGTATCACACAGGAGAGGATTAGATACACAGCTCAGCAGACAGTATCACACAGGAGGGGATTAGATACACAGCTCAGGAGACAGTATCACACAGTATAAGATTAGACACACTGCTCAGCAGACAGTATCACACAGGAGAGGATTAGATACACAGCTCAGCAGACAGTATCGCACAGGAAAGGATTAGACACACTACTCAGCAGACGGTATCGCACAGGAGAGGATTAGATACACGGCTCAGCAGACAGTACCGCACAGGAGAGGATTAGATACACAGCTCAGCAGACAGTATCACACAGGAAAGGATTAGATACATAGCTCAGCAGACGGTATCACACAGGACAGGATTAGATGCACAGCTCAGCAGACAGTATCACACAGGAGAGGATTAGATGCACAGCTCAGCAGATGGTATCACACAGGATAGGATTAGATACACAGCTCAGCTGACAGTATCACATAGGACAGGATTAGATACACAGTTCATCAGACAGTATCACACAGGAGTGGATTAGATACACGGCTCAGCAGACAGTATCGCACAGGGCGGGATTAGATATATGACACAGCAGACAGTATCACACCGGAGAGGATTAGATACACAGCTCAGCTGACAGTGTCACATAGGACAGGATTAGATACACAGTTCATCAGACATTATCACACAGGAGAGGATTAGATACACAGCTCAGCAGACAGTAACGCAGAGGAGAGGATTAGATACACGGCTCAGCAGACAGTATCACACAGGAGAGGATTAGATACACGGCTCAGCAGCCGGTATCACACAGGAGAGGATTAGATACACAGCTCAGCACACAGTATCACACAGGAGAGGATTAGATACACGGCTCAGCAGACAGTATCACACAGGAGAGGATTAGATACACAGGTCAGCAGACAGTATCACACAGGATAGGATTAGATACACTGCTCAGCAGATGGTATTACACAGGATAGGATTAGATACACAGCTCAGCTGACAGTATCACACAGGATAGGATTAGATACACGGCTCAGCAGACATTATCACACAGGAGATGATTAGATACACAGCATAGGATTAGATACACAGCTCAGCAGACAGTATGACACAGCATAGGATTAGATACACTTCTCAGCAGACAGAATCACACAGGAGGGGATTAGATACACAGCTCAGCAGACAGTATCACAGGATAAGATTAGATACACTGCTCAGCAGACGGTATCACACAGGACAGGTTTAGATATACAGCTCATCAAACAGTATCACACAGGATAGGATAAGATACACGGCTCAGCAGACAGAGTCACACAGGAGAGGATTAGATACACGGCTCAGCAGACAGAGTCACACAGGAGAGGATTAGATACACAGCTCATCAGACAGTATCACACAGGAGAGGATTAGATACACAGCTCAGCAGACAGTATCACACAGGAGAGGATTAGATACACAGCTCAGCAGACAGTATCACACAGGAGAGGATTAGATACACAGTTCAGCTGACAGTATCACACAGGATAGGATTAGATACACAGCTCAGCAGACTGTATCACACAGGAGAGGATTAGAAACACAGTTCATCAGACAGTATCACACAGGAGAGGATTAGATACACAGCTCAGCAGACAGTATCACACAGGAGAGGATTAGATACACAGCTCAGCAGACAGTATCACACAGCATAGGATTAGATACACAGCTCAGCAGACTGTATCACACGGGTGGATTAGATACATGGCTCAGCAGACAGTATCGCACAGGGCGGGATTAGATACACGGCTCAGCAGACAGTATCACACAGGATAGGATTAGATACACAGTTCATCAGACAGTATCACACAGGAGAGGATTAGATACACAGCTCAGCAGACAGTATCACACAGGAGAGGATTAGATACACAGCTCATCAGACAGTATCACACAGGAGAGGATTAGATACACAGCTCAGCACACAGTATCACACAGGAAAGGATTAGATACACAGCTCAGCAGAGAGTATCGCACAGGAGAGGATTAGATACACAGCTCAGCAGCCGGTATCACACAGGAGAGGATTAGATACACTGCTCAGCAGATGGTATCACACAGGAGAGGATTAGATACACGGTTGAGCAGACAGTATCACACAGGGTAGGATTAGAGATACAGCTCAGCAGACAGTATCACACAGCATAGGATTAGATACACAGCTCAGCAGACAGTATCACACAGCATAGGATTAGATACACAGCACAGCAGTCAGTATCACACAGGAGAGTATTAGATACACGGATCAGCAGATGGTATCAAACAGGATGGAATTAGATACACTGCTCAGCAGACAGTATCACACAGGACAGGATTAGATACACAGCTCAGCTGACAATATCACACAGGAGAGGATTAGATACACAGCTCACTTGACAGTATCACACAGTAGAGGATTATATACATGGCTCAGCAGACAGTATCACACAGGATAGGCTTAGATACACAGTTCAGCAGACAGTATCACACAGGAGAGGATTAGATACACGGCTCAGCAGACGGTAACACACAGGAGAGGATTAGATACACAGCTCAGCAGACAGTATCACACAGGAAAGGATTAGATACACAGCTCAGCAGATGGTATCACACAGGATAGGATTAGATACACAACTCAGCTGACAGTATCACACAGCACAGGATTAGATACAAAGCTCAGCAGATAGTATCACACAGGAGTGGATTAGATACACGGCTCAGCAGACAGTATCACACAGGGCGGGATTAGATACACGGCTCAGCAGACAGTATCACACAGGATAGGATTAGATACACAGTTCATCAGACAGTATCACACAGGAGTGGATTAGATACACGGCTCAGCAGACAGTATCGCACAGGGCGGGGTTAGATACACAGCTCAGCAGACAGTATCACACAGGAGTGGATTAGATACACGGCTCAGCAGACAGTATCACACAGGATAGGATTAGATACACAGTTCATCAGACAGTATCACACAGGAGTGGATTAGATACACGGCTCAGCAGACAGTATCGCACAGGGCGGGATTAGATACACGGCTCAGCAGACAGTATCACACAGCATAGGATTAGATACACTGCTCAGCAGATAGTATCACACAGGATAGGATTAGATGCACAGCTCAGCAGACAGTATCACACAGGAGAGGATTAGATACACAGCTCAGCAGACAGTATCACACAGGAGAGCATTAGATACACTGCTCAGCAGATGGTATCACACAAGATAGAAATTTTAAGCGCAGCAGAGTAACCAGCGCACATACCTGTTAGCTCAGGTGAGTTTAAAAGGCTGCTGTTGATAACAAGGGCATTTGCTAAATAGATGGTGTGTGTGCAACAATATACTGAAAGGTCAATTATATTGTGCAGCTTATCTCACCACCTGTAGTTATTTAGGTGAAAGCTCCAAAATGCTTGCCTAATATGTCTGTTTATCCAAAAGGAAGTAAAAAGGGAGAGCTAGAAAGATAGCATTGCATCACATTACATGGCAATGCAATGCACAGTTGCTGAAGTTGAACCAAAATGAGCTTGTAATCTGGCTTCTGCAACTTTGAACATGAAAAATCCAATGAGGAGAAGAAAAGCAAAGCCAAAGAGTCCATCCCAAAATCCGACAAACAAGCAAAATGAACAAAAAACATTGAATTCAATTCTTTCTGATTTTAGAAACTGCATTAAAGAAGGGGTGCACCGGTCCTGGAGATACTGCAATACCAGGTCAATGCGTGGAGTGGACAGAGCAAGCTCTTTTTCCATCTCCCTGTTCTAAAAATCCATTTAATATATGGTCCCCAGATAGGGGACGTATCAGATATTAAACTGATAAGAACAGATACTACACTTGATCTTAGCCAAAAGGCCGAGAAGCGATAACCAGAATTGGTTTCAAACTACGGAGCCACCCAAGGATCCTGAAAAGTCCATTTGTGGAGATGAGCTCCTGGACTCCCGTTAAGAAGACATGTTGTCAACCTCTAGATCCCTTACATGCCTGCACTTTTCGGCTTGCTGCTGCTGCAATCCACGCGTTTTAGATCTGCATAACTCCACCTCTTTAAACACAGCACCTTCACCCCCTGCTGTTCCCACCCGCCTCAACACCGTTGGAAGGGAGGAGAACCAATTAAGGCGGGGGGTGGGGTGGAACGAGCAGCTGTCTACCCTTAGCAGGAGGGCTCCTGATTACATACCTCTCCTGCTGCTGCTGCTGCTGGCTGTCCAGCAGCAGACTGAAGGTGGCTGCTGCTGTGCACAGGTATATAAAGGCTCAGAGCCTATTATGACACGCGCAGCCAGCGTTCCATTGCCACATTCCATCTACTGCAGGCAGGATACCTGGCTGGCTGAATGTCGCTGAGAAGCTCACAGAGACCGCCATAAGCAACAGTTTAACAGAATGCCACAGACTAATCAACCAAACTTTTTGGGTTGGGTTCTCTTTTATAGTCTGCAGGCATTAAATGAAAGAAGTCAGTGTTCCAGCAGAGGGAGACAACGTTTCAGAAAAGGCATTGTAGCAAACCAAAAAAGAAATTTTAAGCGCAGCAGAGTAACCAGCGCACATACCTGTTAGCTCAGGTGAGTTTAAAAGGCTGCTGTTGATAACAAGGGCATTTGCTAAATAGATGGTGTGTGTGCAACAATATACTGAAAGGTCAATTATATTGTGCAGCTTATCTCACCACCTGTAGTTATTTAGGTGAAAGCTCCAAAATGCTTGCCTAATATGTCTGTTTATCCAAAAGGAAGTAAAAAGGGAGAGCTAGAAAGATAGCATTGCATCACATTACATGGCAATGCAATGCACAGTTGCTGAAGTTGAACCAAAATGAGCTTGTAATCTGGCTTCTGCAACTTTGAACATGAAAAATCCAATGAGGAGAAGAAAAGCAAAGCCAAAGAGTCCATCCCAAAATCCGACAAACAAGCAAAATGAACAAAAAACATTGAATTCAATTCTTTCTGATTTTAGAAACTGCATTAAAGAAGGGGTGCACCGGTCCTGGAGATACTGCAATACCAGGTCAATGCGTGGAGTGGACAGAGCAAGCTCTTTTTCCATCTCCCTGTTCTAAAAATCCATTTAATATATGGTCCCCAGATAGGGGACGTATCAGATATTAAACTGATAAGAACAGATTTTTTGATTGAAGCTGCATCCAAGGCACTGAAAAATGTGACCGAAGTCACACCAAAACAGCGCACGAGGCGAGGATTCATGTGGACCCTTCCCGGAGGAGAGGGTCCCCAATAAACCATCCCCATCCCTCCGAGCCAGAAGGCCACAGCGAGGGTCAGGGATCTCCGATGCTCTCCCTAGCCGAAGCCGGAGAAGAGCCGTTTTCGTGCTCCCAGCTTCCATCTAGGCTGCCACCCTAGTGGAGCTGGAGCCTGTGTTGGTTTCTCAGCCCAAAGCTGACCGGACCTCCGACCGGGTTTATAAAAATTCCCCTTCCTAGCCCGGAGGCCAGGAATAGGGGGGGTTGCTCAGAAAGTATGATTGGCAAAGGTGCGGCGTGCTGCGAAGCCAAGTCTTTCTGGGTTTCCCAGTCCCAGTAAGCTTGGACTCCCACCAGGGCGCCTACTCCTGGGGCACATTGCTCCAAAGCCCTCACACTTACCCAGCCTAGTGACTTCGATCCTGGAGGGCCATGTTTTCCATCAGATAACTCTATGAGCCACCTGGCGTACTAACAAGTGCACCAAACCAGTGTGTAATATGCATCAATTTACTAGGGCAGCCCAAGGACAAAACTGCCTTTTCAAAAGATACTACACTTGATCTTAGCCAAAAGGCCGAGAAGCGATAACCAGAATTGGTTTCAAACTACGGAGCCACCCAAGGATCCTGAAAAGTCCATTTGTGGAGATGAGCTCCTGGACTCCCGTTAAGAAGACATGTTGTCAACCTCTAGATCCCTTACATGCCTGCACTTTTCGGCTTGCTGCTGCTGCAATCCACGCGTTTTAGATCTGCATAACTCCACCTCTTTAAACACAGCACCTTCACCCCCTGCTGTTCCCACCCGCCTCAACACCGTTGGAAGGGAGGAGAACCAATTAAGGCGGGGGGTGGGGTGGAACGAGCAGCTGTCTACCCTTAGCAGGAGGGCTCCTGATTACATACCTCTCCTGCTGCTGCTGCTGCTGGCTGTCCAGCAGCAGACTGAAGGTGGCTGCTGCTGTGCACAGGTATATAAAGGCTCAGAGCCTATTATGACACGCGCAGCCAGCGTTCCATTGCCACATTCCATCTACTGCAGGCAGGATACCTGGCTGGCTGAATGTCGCTGAGAAGCTCACAGAGACCGCCATAAGCAACAGTTTAACAGAATGCCACAGACTAATCAACCAAACTTTTTGGGTTGGGTTCTCTTTTATAGTCTGCAGGCATTAAATGAAAGAAGTCAGTGTTCCAGCAGAAGGAGACAACGTTTCAGAAAAGGCATTGTAGCAAACCAAAAAAGAAATTTTAAGCGCAGCAGAGTAACCAGCGCACATACCTGTTAGCTCAGGTGAGTTTAAAAGGCTGCTGTTGATAACAAGGGCATTTGCTAAATAGATGGTGTGTGTGCAACAATATACTGAAAGGTCAATTATATTGTGCAGCTTATCTCACCACCTGTAGTTATTTAGGTGAAAGCTCCAAAATGCTTGCCTAATATGTCTGTTTATCCAAAAGGAAGTAAAAAGGGAGAGCTAGAAAGATAGCATTGCATCACATTACATGGCAATGCAATGCACAGTTGCTGAAGTTGAACCAAAATGAGCTTGTAATCTGGCTTCTGCAACTTTGAACATGAAAAATCCAATGAGGAGAAGAAAAGCAAAGCCAAAGAGTCCATCCCAAA
Organism: Phyllobates terribilis; assembly: GCF_046119375.1. Lineage (NCBI taxonomy): Eukaryota > Metazoa > Chordata > Amphibia > Anura > Dendrobatidae > Phyllobates > Phyllobates terribilis. The sequence continues at coordinate 1,734,088 of NW_027363153.1, read as the reverse complement.
ATCCGACAAACAAGCAAAATGAACAAAAAACATTGAATTCAATTCTTTCTGATTTTAGAAACTGCATTAAAGAAGGGGTGCACCGGTCCTGGAGATACTGCAATACCAGGTCAATGCGTGGAGTGGACAGAGCAAGCTCTTTTTCCATCTCCCTGTTCTAAAAATCCATTTAATATATGGTCCCCAGATAGGGGACGTATCAGATATTAAACTGATAAGAACAGATACTACACTTGATCTTAGCCAAAAGGCCGAGAAGCGATAACCAGAATTGGTTTCAAACTACGGAGCCACCCAAGGATCCTGAAAAGTCCATTTGTGGAGATGAGCTCCTGGACTCCCGTTAAGAAGATATGTTGTCAACCTCTAGATCCCTTACATGCCTGCACTTTTCGGCTTGCTGCTGCTGCAATCCACGCGTTTTAGATCTGCATAACTCCACCTCTTTAAACACAGCACCTTCACCCCCTGCTGTTCCCACCCGCCTCAACACCGTTGGAAGGGAGGAGAACCAATTAAGGCGGGGGGTGGGGTGGAACGAGCAGCTGTCTACCCTTAGCAGGAGGGCTCCTGATTACATACCTCTCCTGCTGCTGCTGCTGCTGGCTGTCCAGCAGCAGACTGAAGGTGGCTGCTGCTGTGCACAGGTATATAAAGGCTCAGAGCCTATTATGACACGCGCAGCCAGCGTTCCATTGCCACATTCCATCTACTGCAGGCAGGATACCTGGCTGGCTGAATGTCGCTGAGAAGCTCACAGAGACCGCCATAAGCAACAGTTTAACAGAATGCCACAGACTAATCAACCAAACTTTTTGGGTTGGGTTCTCTTTTATAGTCTGCAGGCATTAAATGAAAGAAGTCAGTGTTCCAGCAGAAGGAGACAACGTTTCAGAAAAGGCATTGTAGCAAACCAAAAAAGAAATTTTAAGCGCAGCAGAGTAACCAGCGCACATACCTGTTAGCTCAGGTGAGTTTAAAAGGCTGCTGTTGATAACAAGGGCATTTGTTAAATAGATGGTGTGTGTGCAACAATATACTGAAAGGTCAATTATATTGTGCAGCTTATCTCACCACCTGTAGTTATTTAGGTGAAAGCTCCAAAATGCTTGCCTAATATGTCTGTTTATCCAAAAGGAAGTAAAAAGGGAGAGCTAGAAAGATAGCATTGCATCACATTACATGGCAATGCAATGCACAGTTGCTGAAGTTGAACCAAAATGAGCTTGTAATCTGGCTTCTGCAACTTTGAACATGAAAAATCCAATGAGGAGAAGAAAAGCAAAGCCAAAGAGTCCATCCCAAAATCCGACAAACAAGCAAAATGAACAAAAAACATTGAATTCAATTCTTTCTGATTTTAGAAACTGCATTAAAGAAGGGGTGCACTGGTCCTGGAGATACTGCAATACCAGGTCAATGCGTGGAGTGGACAGAGCAAGCTCTTTTTCCATCTCCCTGTTCTAAAAATCCATTTAATATATGGTCCCCAGATAGGGGACGTATCAGATATTAAACTGATAAGAACAGATACTACACTTGATCTTAGCCAAAAGGCCGAGAAGCGATAACCAGAATTGGTTTAAAACTACGGAGCCACCCAAGGATCCTGAAAAGTCCATTTGTGGAGATGAGCTCCTGGACTCCCGTTAAGAAGACATGTTGTCAACCTCTAGATCCCTTACATGCCTGCACTTTTCGGCTTGCTGCTGCTGCAATCCACGCGTTTTAGATCTGCATAACTCCACCTCTTTAAACACAGCACCTTCACCCCCTGCTGTTCCCACCCGCCTCAACACCGTTGGAAGGGAGGAGAACCAATTAAGGCGGGGGGTGGGGTGGAACGAGCAGCTGTCTACCCTTAGCAGGAGGGCTCCTGATTACATACCTCTCCTACTGCTGCTGCTGCTGGCTGTCCAGCAGCAGACTGAAGGTGGCTGCTGCTGTGCACAGGTATATAAAGGCTCAGAGCCTATTATGACACGCGCAGCCAGCGTTCCATTGCCACATTCCATCTACTGCAGGCAGGATACCTGGCTGGCTGAATGTCGCTGAGAAGCTCACAGAGACCGCCATAAGCAACAGTTTAACAGAATGCCACAGACTAATCAACCAAACTTTTTGGGTTGGGTTCTCTTTTATAGTCTGCAGGCATTAAATGAAAGAAGTCAGTGTTCCAGCAGAAGGAGACAACGTTTCAGAAAAGGCATTGTAGCAAACCAAAAAAGAAATTTTAAGCGCAGCAGAGTAACCAGCGCACATACCTGTTAGCTCAGGTGAGTTTAAAAGGCTGCTGTTGATAACAAGGGCATTTGCTAAATAGATGGTGTGTGTGCAACAATATACTGAAAGGTCAATTATATTGTGCAGCTTATCTCACCACCTGTAGTTATTTAGGTGAAAGCTCCAAAATGCTTGCCTAATATGTCTGTTTATCCAAAAGGAAGTAAAAAGGGAGAGCTAGAAAGATAGCATTGCATCACATTACATGGCAATGCAATGCACAGTTGCTGAAGTTGAACCAAAATGAGCTTGTAATCTGGCTTCTGCAACTTTGAACATGAAAAATCCAATGAGGAGAAGAAAAGCAAAGCCAAAGAGTCCATCCCAAAATCCGACAAACAAGCAAAATGAACAAAAAACATTGAATTCAATTCTTTCTGATTTTAGAAACTGCATTAAAGAAGGGGTGCATCGGTCCTGGAGATACTGCAATACCAGGTCAATGCGTGGAGTGGACAGAGCAAGCTCTTTTTCCATCTCCCTGTTCTAAAAATCCATTTAATATATGGTCCCCAGATAGGGGACGTATCAGATATTAAACTGATAAGAACAGATTTTTTTTGATTGAATATATCTTTTATTAGCACAAAAAATAAGTTAACAGACAGTGTACAGTGCCGCAGCCCAGTACTCACAGAATTCTACATCATATTTACATAGCATGAGGATACGACGCACTAACTAGACACATCACACCCCTATGCTACACAAAACACTCAATCTGAAAGAAAAAGCATGTCAATCAATACAGTACGACGAACCGTGATAAGGGATGGGGATTGGGAAAAAGGGGATGGGGAGGGGAAAATCACAGGCCCGAAGCTTTATTGAAAGACAAGACACATAAGGGGAGAGGGGGAGGAGGGGTTTAGTCCTCATCCTCGTCCTCCGGACCGTCCATGATGGAATAGTCTCTGAGCAGGCTGTGGATCAGCCTGCGGCAGTCCTGGATGGACATCCTCTCCCTCCTCAAGATGAGCCGGTTCCTGGCGACCCAAACGGCATCCTTGAAGCAGTTCATAAGGCGCCAAGCCTCCTGGATGGCTCCGACGGTATGAACCCCAGGGAAGAGTCCGTAAAGCACAGAATGGTGCGATAGGCTCGCCCTGGGGACAGAGTTCCTCAGGTCGTCCTCAAGTGCAGTCAATAGGCGCTGTGCAAATCCGCAGTCCCAAAAAGTGTGCAAAGATGTTTCCTCCACGAAGGGGCACCTTGGGCAGTACCGGGTCTTGCACAGGTTCCGGGCATGCATGAATGACCGGACGGGCAGTCCGCCCTGAATCGCCATCCACGACAAGTCCTTGTGCCCGTTGGTCAGCCTGTCAGACGACACATTTGTCCACACAGTCTCCAGCGTGTCCTGGTGAAGTCCTGTGATGTTCTCCACGTCATCCTTGGCTCTGATTAGCTTGTGGATAGTTTTGGGCTTCCACAAGTCGGGCTTGAGTCCCTCCAGTTGATGCTCCCCCACAAATCGAACGACGTCTCCGTAGAACCATGGCGTCGTCCAGTTGTAGGGGAAGGAGCTGTCCCACTTGTCCCAGCCGAGTCGCCTCCAAAGAGGAAGCAGGAAGAAGCGAGACATGGACCTGCCCGCGGAGCCATTCTTGACTTGCAAAGTCCGGCGGACACAATCACACACAAAAGAGGATCGCAGGAGGGTGGGGATATCTGGATCGCCCTTCCCACCCTTGCGAGGCTCCTTGTACATGACGGCCCGCCTGACTCTGTCCATCTTGGATCCCCAGACAAAGTGAAACACTGTCCTGGTAATGGCCCTGCACACAGTGACGTGTGGGGGCCAGGCCTGCGCCGTGTACTGCAAGACGGGCAGGACCTCATTACGCAGGACGAGTGCCTTACCCTCACAAGTGAGGTGTCTGAGGCTCCAGAGTCCGATCCATTGCTTCACCTTGGCCAAGCGTTCTTGCCAGGACTTGAGGGCCGCTCCTTCCTTCCCGAACCAGACTCCCAGCACCTTGAGGAAATCCGGTTGAATGTTGAAGGGGAAGGGGGCGGAGGAGGCCGGCTGCCAATCCCCGAAGAGCATGGCTTCCGACTTCCTGCAGTTGACTTTGGCCCCTGAAGCCCGGCCGAACCTCTCACACGTCTGGACGAGGGCGTCGACTGAACCACGATCAGCGCCGAAGACGGTGACGTCGTCCATGTAGAGCGAGCACTTGACCTCGTGTCGTCCCGGACCCGGTGCGGTGATCCCTCTGATCTCTCCATTCTGCCGGATAGCCTCTGCGAAGAGTTCTATAACACAAACAAAAAGAAGAGGTGATAGAGGGCAGCCTTGTCTGACCCCAGAGAGGACAGGGAAGGGGTCAGTCTTCCAGCCGTTCACCAACACCGAGCTGTGGATATCAAAATACATCAGACGGACATACGAACAAAACATGTTACCCAAACCTAACCGGTGCAGAGCTCGGCCCATGAACTCGTGGGAAACCCGGTCGAAGGCCTTCTCCTGATCCAAGGGGACCAGGGCCGCGTGTGCGCGGCGGACCTTGATGTACTCGACCGTGTCCCGCACGAGAGCGAGGCTGTCTGCGATGCGACGTCCAGGGATGCCGCAGGTCTGGTCCGGGTGGATGATCCGTCCGATGACCGTCTTAAGTCGTGTCGCCATCGTCTTGGCCAGGATCTTGTAGTCCACGTTGAGCAGAGTGATGGGACGCCAATTCCTCAGGTCGCACCTCTCTCCCTTCCGCTTGTACAGGATCGTGACCATTCCTTCCCTCAAAGATGGAGGCATTCTACCCTCCACCACCATCTCCTCGTACAGGTCCAACAGGTCCGGACAGATGAGGTCTCCCAGCGCTACATAGAGCTCCGCTGGAAGACCATCACTGCCCGGGGTCCTGCCGGTCCTAAAGGATTTAGCGGCAGAGAGCAATTCGCCCACCATCAGAGGTTTGTCCAAGGCTGCCGTGCCTGCAGGATCAAGATGGTTAGTGATACCTGACAGGAACTTATCAGCAGCGTCAGGGTCCGTAGTCTTGTGGGAGTAGAGTTCGCTGTAGAAGTCGCTGACGACCCTCATCACGTCCTCCTTCCCACGTCGCATGTTTCCGCTCTCGTCTCGCAGCTCGTTCAGGGGCGTGTGACCGGCATGAAGTTTCCTGAAAAAGAATGAGTTACATTTCTCACCCTTCTCCAGATTCTCCACTTTGGAACGGAAGACGATTCGCTTGGACTCCTCCTCAAAGTGCCTTTTCAGGCTCTTCTTGGTCTCCTCCAGCTCCTCCCTCACGTCCCAGCCGCAGTGAAGAAGGTCCTGCAGCGACCGCAGCTCGCGCTGCAGCCCTCTGAAGTCCCTCCTCTTCTCACACGCCTGTTGTCGACCCTTGGCCTGAAAGAAACAGCGAAACTCAAGTTTAACATATTCCCACCAATCAGAGACTGTTTGGAAGCTACCCTTGTAGGACTGCCACATTGCGTAGGCTGCTCTCATCTCCTCCACGACTTCATCCTGAGCCAGCAGAGCACAATTCAGCTTCCAGGAGCCGGGGCCGGACGGAAAACCGTCGCCGAGGACACCTTGTAAGTGAATGGCTCTGTGGTCGGAGAAGAAGCAGGAGACCATCGAGTGCCTACTCTGCCTGACTGCCCGAGAGGTGAACACAAAGTCAATCCTGGAGCGGAGTGAGCCATCGGGTCGGCTCCACGAATAGTTCGTGGAGCCTCTCCCCATGGAGCCCACCACGTCCTGAAGAGAGGCCTCGGTTACCATCTCGATGAGCAGCTTGGACGTGATGTCCAACTTGGCAGATGTGCCAGAACTACGACCATCCTCCTCGATGGGGCAGTTGAAATCCCCGGCCATCACTAAGGTCCTGGTGGTGGCAAGCTGAAGCCGCAGGGTCTGGAAAAGCTCCAAACGCTCATTCTTCAGTGGGGACGCATACACGTTGATGAACCTGACAGGTTCTCCCGCCCAGTTGCCATCTACAACAAGAGCCCTGCCGCAGATGAGCTCCTGGACGGACTCAAACGTGAATGCGCCCCCCCTGATCAGAATTGCGACCCCCGCAGACTTGCAGTCACCCCCACCGGACCAGTAGGATGGACCGTGGGACCACTCCCTGGCCAGATGTTTGAAGGACCTAGAGGAGGGAAGGGAACATTCCTGCAACATATAAACATCACACAACTGGGAAGTAAGGAAGGCATAAATAGTCTGACGTCTGAACTTGTCCTTGATGCTCCTGACATTAATGGAAAATAAGTTAATATTAGCCATCATGTAGGGAAAAAAGAAAAAGTTAGCGCAGGCAATACACCTTAGTTACCACTCCGGTCGGGTGGTCCCTCGTCGGTGTTGACTGCTGGTGACGGGATCACCAGCAGGCCCTCTTCCTCCATCTGGTAAAGCAGCGCGGCCTCGATCTCAGCGACCACCAGTTCCTCCTCTTCTGGCTCGGCCACCAGGGTCTCAACCATGTGCTCCATCTCTTCTGGCTCAGGGAGGGTATCCTCCTTTTCGCCTACGAAATCCAGAATCTTCTTTTTGGAGGATTCAGTAGCAGGGCTGTCCTCCACCTTCCTCTTTCCCCGGGTTGGAACTGGGGAGACAAGAAGGGGAAAATCCTCCTCGGAATAGATAGCGGCGGGTGGAGGAAAGGTTAATTCCACCGCTACCATGGTCTGGGGAGGGAGAGTGGCTGCCGGGGCAGGGGAAAGGACACCTGCTGAGGAGTAGGGGAAGGAGGAAGAGAAAGTGGAATCCTCAGCAGGGGTGGCCGGGGTGGGGGGGAATTGGACGGGGGTGGCAGGGGGAGGGATCGAGAGAGGGGTGACAGAACTCTTACCCTCCTTTGACTTTTTCTTCTGCTTCGGAGCTGCTGGGACCGTCGCTGGGGCTTTGGCCACCGACTCCTTGACCGCTTTGGCCTTGGTCGTCTCGGCCTTGGCCGCTGGGGCCTTGGTCGTCGCGTCCTTGACCTTCACAGGCCTGGTCATCGGGGCCTTGTCCTCCGTAGCTGGGGTCGTCGCAACCACCGATGCCCAGGATCTCTCACGCTTGGGGCAATCCTTGTACAGATGAGCCGCCAGCCCACACAGGTTGCAGGATGTCTTCTTCGGGCAGTCCTTCGAGCTGTGTCCCGTCACTCGACAAATCCTGCAGGCATCCTCCTTGCAGTCCTTCATCTCGTGGCCGTTCTTGCCGCATCTCCTGCAGTTCCGCGGCATGTCCGGGTAATAGATGAGGCCGTAGGAGTTGCCCAGGGAGGATGTCGGGGGCAGGTGCCGAAGTCCGTCTGAGTACGCTGTGAAGTCTAACGGTCACCGACCACTTACCTGTCCAGAAGCCGAGTCCATTCAGGATGTGAGAGGGTTCCTTCACAACCAAACAGAAGCGTCTCAGGAAGGTACAGATGTCTTGGCCTGGGGTGTGCGGGTTGCGCATGGAGACCGTGATCCTCCTTTCGTCCCTCTGGATAGGGCAGCTACCTGTAAAGGCAGAGAAAGAATTATCCGGTCCTTTTGCGCTTACCATTTCCCAGAACCTCCTGCAGGTGTTCACAGTGGCGAAGGTGACGAAGAAGATCCCCGTCAAGAAGGTCTGGATGCTGAGGGTGTCCGACCTGGAGAAGCCTCGATCCAGCAGCATCTTCTGGCAGAACACGTCCGAGGACATGTCCGGCACACTCCCATCCACTTCCTTCAGCTTCAGGGCCACCGTCTGCCGCATCCATGGCTCCAGGGCTGGAGCTTCGTGGCGGGGCTTCTGGGGTCCCTTCTGCTGGCCAGTCGTGGAGGCAGAGTCCTTGGGGTCAGAATCGGCTCCTGGCTGGGCCCTCCTGGCTGTCCCCTGCTCCAGGCTCTTCTTTTCGGCCTTCCTCGCAGCGCTTGCCATGGCTTTCCTCCTGCAGTTACTTCTTGGAGCTGGATCTGGAACTCTTCCCGGAATGGGTGGAGCTATGCAGATTCTTCTCCCGTCGTGTTCTGGACAAATTCCCCGAAAGGTCTTTGTCTCGATGATTTTCTTCCTCGAAGATTCCACAGGACAGCCCGATTCTTCTCCGAGTCTTCGTCTTCTTCTGGATTCTTTAGAGCTTCTTCCTCCCACCGATATCCGCCTTCCTTCTCCGATGTCAGCTGGGCTCCGAAGCTCTTCTCCTTCCGAGTTCGATCGCTCTCGTCAAGTGTAGATCGTAGCTCTTGTGTTCTTAAAAGAATAGATACTACACTTGATCTTAGCCAAAAGGCCGAGAAGCGATAACCAGAATTGGTTTCAAACTACGGAGCCACCCAAGGATCCTGAAAAGTCCATTTGTGGAGATGAGCTCCTGGACTCCCGTTAAGAAGACATGTTGTCAACCTCTAGATCCCTTACATGCCTGCACTTTTCGGCTTGCTGCTGCTGCAATCCACGCGTTTTAGATCTGCATAACTCCACCTCTTTAAACACAGCACCTTCACCCCCTGCTGTTCCCACCCGCCTCAACACCGTTGGAAGGGTGGAGAACCAATTAAGGCGGGGGGTGGGGTGGAACGAGCAGCTGTCTACCCTTAGCAGGAGGGCTCCTGATTACATACCTCTCCTGCTGCTGCTGCTGCTGGCTGTCCAGCAGCAGACTGAAGGTGGCTGCTGCTGTGCACAGGTATATAAAGGCTCAGAGCCTATTATGACACGCGCAGCCAGCGTTCCATTGCCACATTCCATCTACTGCAGGCAGGATACCTGGCTGGCTGAATGTCGCTGAGAAGCTCACAGAGACCGCCATAAGCAACAGTTTAACAGAATGCCACAGACTAATCAACCAAACTTTTTGGGTTGGGTTCTCTTTTATAGTCTGCAGGCATTAAATGAAAGAAGTCAGTGTTCCAGCAGAAGGAGACAACGTTTCAGAAAAGGCATTGTAGCAAACCAAAAAAGAAATTTTAAGCGCAGCAGAGTAACCAGCGCACATACCTGTTAGCTCAGGTGAGTTTAAAAGGCTGCTGTTGATAACAAGGGCATTTGCTAAATAGATGGTGTGTGTGCAACAATATACTGAAAGGTCAATTATATTGTGCAGCTTATCTCACCACCTGTAGTTATTTAGGTGAAAGCTCCAAAATGCTTGCCTAATATGTCTGTTTATCCAAAAGGAAGTAAAAAGGGAGAGCTAGAAAGATAGCATTGCATCACATTACATGGCAATGCAATGCACAGTTGCTGAAGTTGAACCAAAATGAGCTTGTAATCTGGCTTCTGCAACTTTGAACATGAAAAATCCAATGAGGAGAAGAAAAGCAAAGCCAAAGAGTCCATCCCAAAATCCGACAAACAAGCAAAATGAACAAAAAACATTGAATTCAATTCTTTCTGATTTTAGAAACTGCATTAAAGAAGGGGTGCACCGGTCCTGGAGATACTGCAATACCAGGTCAATGCGTGGAGTGGACAGAGCAAGCTCTTTTTCCATCTCCCTGTTCTAAAAATCCATTTAATATATGGTCCCCAGATAGGGGACGTATCAGATATTAAACTGATAAGAACAGATACTACACTTGATCTTAGCCAAAAGGCCGAGAAGCGATAACCAGAATTGGTTTCAAACTACGGAGCCACCCAAGGATCCTGAAAAGTCCATTTGTGGAGATGAGCTCCTGGACTCCCGTTAAGAAGACATGTTGTCAACCTCTAGATCCCTTACATGCCTGCACTTTTCGGCTTGCTGCTGCTGCAATCCACGCGTTTTAGATCTGCATAACTCCACCTCTTTAAACACAGCACCTTCACCCCCTGCTGTTCCCACCCGCCTCAACACCGTTGGAAGGGAGGAGAACCAATTAAGGCGGGGGGTGGGGTGGAACGAGCAGCTGTCTACCCTTAGCAGGAGGGCTCCTGATTACATACCTCTCCTGCTGCTGCTGCTGCTGGCTGTCCAGCAGAAGACTGAAGGTGGCTGCTGCTGTGCACAGGTATATAAAGGCTCAGAGCCTATTATGACACGCGCAGCCAGCGTTCCATTGCCACATTCCATCTACTGCAGGCAGGATACCTGGCTGGCTGAATGTCGCTGAGAAGCTCACAGAGACCGCCATAAGCAACAGTTTAACAGAATGCCACAGACTAATCAACCAAACTTTTTGGGTTGGGTTCTCTTTTATAGTCTGCAGGCATTAAATGAAAGAAGTCAGTGTTCCAGCAGAAGGAGACAACGTTTCAGAAAAGGCATTGTAGCAAACCAAAAAAGAAATTTTAAGCGCAGCAGAGTAACCAGCGCACATACCTGTTAGCTCAGGTGAGTTTAAAAGGCTGCTGTTGATAACAAGGGCATTTGCTAAATAGATGGTGTGTGTGCAACAATATACTGAAAGGTCAATTATATTGTGCAGCTTATCTCACCACCTGTAGTTATTTAGGTGAAAGCTCCAAAATGCTTGCCTAATATGTCTGTTTATCCAAAAGGAAGTAAAAAGGGAGAGCTAGAAAGATAGCATTGCATCACATTACATGGCAATGCAATGCACAGTTGCTGAAGTTGAACCAAAATGAGCTTGTAATCTGGCTTCTGCAACTTTGAACATGAAAAATCCAATGAGGAGAAGAAAAGCAAAGCCAAAGAGTCCATCCCAAAATCCGACAAACAAGCAAAATGAACAAAAAACATTGAATTCAATTCTTTCTGATTTTAGAAACTGCATTAAAGAAGGGGTGCACCGGTCCTGGAGATACTGCAATACCAGGTCAATGCGTGGAGTGGACAGAGCAAGCTCTTTTTCCATCTCCCTGTTCTAAAAATCCATTTAATATATGGTCCCCAGATAGGGGACGTATCAGATATTAAACTGATAAGAACAGATACTACACTTGATCTTAGCCAAAAGGCCGAGAAGCGATAACCAGAATTGGTTTCAAACTACGGAGCCACCCAAGGATCCTGAAAAGTCCATTTGTGGAGATGAGCTCCTGGACTCCCGTTAAGAAGACATGTTGTCAACCTCTAGATCCCTTACATGCCTGCACTTTTCGGCTTGCTGCTGCTGCAATCCACGCGTTTTAGATCTGCATAACTCCACCTCTTTAAACACAGCACCTTCACCCCCTGCTGTTCCCACCCGCCTCAACACCGTTGGAAGGGAGGAGAACCAATTAAGGCGGGGGGTGGGGTGGAACGAGCAGCTGTCTACCCTTAGCAGGAGGGCTCCTGATTACATACCTCTCCTGCTGCTGCTGCTGCTGGCTGTCCAGCAGCAGACTGAAGGTGGCTGCTGCTGTGCACAGGTATATAAAGGCTCAGAGCCTATTATGACACGCGCAGCCAGCGTTCCATTGCCACATTCCATCTACTGCAGGCAGGATACCTGGCTGGCTGAATGTCGCTGAGAAGCTCACAGAGACCGCCATAAGCAACAGTTTAACAGAATGCCACAGACTAATCAACCAAACTTTTTGGGTTGGGTTCTCTTTTATAGTCTGCAGGCATTAAATGAAAGAAGTCAGTGTTCCAGCAGAAGGAGACAACGTTTCAGAAAAGGCATTGTAGCAAACCAAAAAAGAAATTTTAAGCGCAGCAGAGTAACCAGCGCACATACCTGTTAGCTCAGGTGAGTTTAAAAGGCTGCTGTTGATAACAAGGGCATTTGCTAAATAGATGGTGTGTGTGCAACAATATACTGAAAGGTCAATTATATTGTGCAGCTTATCTCACCACCTGTAGTTATTTAGGTGAAAGCTCCAAAATGCTTGCCTAATATGTCTGTTTATCCAAAAGGAAGTAAAAAGGGAGAGCTAGAAAGATAGCATTGCATCACATTACATGGCAATGCAATGCACAGTTGCTGAAGTTGAACCAAAATGAGCTTGTAATCTGGCTTCTGCAACTTTGAACATGAAAAATCCAATGAGGAGAAGAAAAGCAAAGCCAAAGAGTCCATCCCAAAATCCGACAAACAAGCAAAATGAACAAAAAACATTGAATTCAATTCTTTCTGATTTTAGAAACTGCATTAAAGAAGGGGTGCACCGGTCCTGGAGATACTGCAATACCAGGTCAATGCGTGGAGTGGACAGAGCAAGCTCTTTTTCCATCTCCCTGTTCTAAAAATCCATTTAATATATGGTCCCCAGATAGGGGACGTATCAGATATTAAACTGATAAGAACAGATACTACACTTGATCTTAGCCAAAAGGCCGAGAAGCGATAACCAGAATTGGTTTCAAACTACGGAGCCACCCAAGGATCCTGAAAAGTCCATTTGTGGAGATGAGCTCCTGGACTCCCGTTAAGAAGACATGTTGTCAACCTCTAGATCCCTTACATGCCTGCACTTTTCGGCTTGCTGCTGCTGCAATCCACGCGTTTTAGATCTGCATAACTCCACCTCTTTAAACACAGCACCTTCACCCCCTGCTGTTCCCACCCGCCTCAACACCGTTGGAAGGGAGGAGAACCAATTAAGGCGGGGGGTGGGGTGGAACGAGCAGCTGTCTACCCTTAGCAGGAGGGCTCCTGATTACATACCTCTCCTGCTGCTGCTGCTGCTGGCTGTCCAGCAGCAGACTGAAGGTGGCTGCTGCTGTGCACAGGTATATAAAGGCTCAGAGCCTATTATGACACGCGCAGCCAGCGTTCCATTGCCACATTCCATCTACTGCAGGCAGGATACCTGGCTGGCTGAATGTCGCTGAGAAGCTCACAGAGACCGCCATAAGCAACAGTTTAACAGAATGCCACAGACTAATCAACCAAACTTTTTGGGTTGGGTTCTCTTTTATAGTCTGCAGGCATTAAATGAAAGAAGTCAGTGTTCCAGCAGAAGGAGACAACGTTTCAGAAAAGGCATTGTAGCAAACCAAAAAAGAAATTTTAAGCGCAGCAGAGTAACCAGCGCACATACCTGTTAGCTCAGGTGAGTTTAAAAGGCTGCTGTTGATAACAAGGGCATTTGCTAAATAGATGGTGTGTGTGCAACAATATACTGAAAGGTCAATTATATTGTGCAGCTTATCTCACCACCTGTAGTTATTTAGGTGAAAGCTCCAAAATGCTTGCCTAATATGTCTGTTTATCCAAAAGGAAGTAAAAAGGGAGAGCTAGAAAGATAGCATTGCATCACATTACATGGCAATGCAATGCACAGTTGCTGAAGTTGAACCAAAATGAGCTTGTAATCTGGCTTCTGCAACTTTGAACATGAAAAATCCAATGAGGAGAAGAAAAGCAAAGCCAAAGAGTCCATCCCAAAATCCGACAAACAAGCAAAATGAACAAAAAACATTGAATTCAATTCTTTCTGATTTTAGAAACTGCATTAAAGAAGGGGTGCACCGGTCCTGGAGATACTGCAATACCAGGTCAATGCGTGGAGTGGACAGAGCAAGCTCTTTTTCCATCTCCCTGTTCTAAAAATCCATTTAATATATGGTCCCCAGATAGGGGACGTATCAGATATTAAACTGATAAGAACAGATACTACACTTGATCTTAGCCAAAAGGCCGAGAAGCGATAACCAGAATTGGTTTCAAACTACGGAGCCACCCAAGGATCCTGAAAAGTCCATTTGTGGAGATGAGCTCCTGGACTCCCGTTAAGAAGACATGTTGTCAACCTCTAGATCCCTTACATGCCTGCACTTTTCGGCTTGCTGCTGCTGCAATCCACGCGTTTTAGATCTGCATAACTCCACCTCTTTAAACACAGCACCTTCACCCCCTGCTGTTCCCACCCGCCTCAACACCGTTGGAAGGGAGCAGAACCAATTAAGGCGGGGGGTGGGGTGGAACGAGCAGCTGTCTACCCTTAGCAGGAGGGCTCCTGATTACATACCTCTCCTGCTGCTGCTGCTGCTGGCTGTCCAGCAGCAGACTGAAGGTGGCTGCTGCTGTGCACAGGTATATAAAGGCTCAGAGCCTATTATGACACGCGCAGCCAGCGTTCCATTGCCACATTCCATCTACTGCAGGCAGGATACCTGGCTGGCTGAATGTCGCTGAGAAGCTCACAGAGACCGCCATAAGCAACAGTTTAACAGAATGCCACAGACTAATCAACCAAACTTTTTGGGTTGGGTTCTCTTTTATAGTCTGCAGGCATTAAATGAAAGAAGTCAGTGTTCCAGCAGAAGGAGACAACGTTTCAGAAAAGGCATTGTAGCAAACCAAAAAATAAATTTTAAGCGCAGCAGAGTAACCAGCGCACATACCTGTTAGCTCAGGTGAGTTTAAAAGGCTGCTGTTGATAACAAGGGCATTTGCTAAATAGATGGTGTGTGTGCAACAATATACTGAAAGGTCAATTATATTGTGCAGCTTATCTCACCACCTGTAGTTATTTAGGTGAAAGCTCCAAAATGCTTGCCTAATATGTCTGTTTATCCAAAAGGAAGTAAAAAGGGAGAGCTAGAAAGATAGCATTGCATCACATTACATGGCAATGCAATGCACAGTTGCTGAAGTTGAACCAAAATGAGCTTGTAATCTGGCTTCTGCAACTTTGAACATGAAAAATCCAATGAGGAGAAGAAAAGCAAAGCCAAAGAGTCCATCCCAAAATCCGACAAACAAGCAAAATGAACAAAAAACATTGAATTCAATTCTTTCTGATTTTAGAAACTGCATTAAAGAAGGGGTGCACCGGTCCTGGAGATACTGCAATACCAGGTCAATGCGTGGAGTGGACAGAGCAAGCTCTTTTTCCATCTCCCTGTTCTAAAAATCCATTTAATATATGGTCCCCAGATAGGGGACGTATCAGATATTAAACTGATAAGAACAGATACTACACTTGATCTTAGCCAAAAGGCCGAGAAGCGATAACCAGAATTGGTTTCAAACTACGGAGCCACCCAAGGATCCTGAAAAGTCCATTTGTGGAGATGAGCTCCTGGACTCCCGTTAAGAAGACATGTTGTCAACCTCTAGATCCCTTACATGCCTGCACTTTTCGGCTTGCTGCTGCTGCAATCCACGCGTTTTAGATCTGCATAACTCCACCTCTTTAAACACAGCACCTTCACCCCCTGCTGTTCCCACCTGCCTCAACACCGTTGGAAGGGAGGAGAACCAATTAAGGCGGGGGGTGGGGTGGAACGAGCAGCTGTCTACCCTTAGCAGGAGGGCTCCTGATTACATACCTCTCCTGCTGCTGCTGCTGCTGGCTGTCCAGCAGCAGACTGAAGGTGGCTGCTGCTGTGCACAGGTATATAAAGGCTCAGAGCCTATTATGACACGCGCAGCCAGCGTTCCATTGCCACATTCCATCTACTGCAGGCAGGATACCTGGCTGGCTGAATGTCGCTGAGAAGCTCACAGAGACCGCCATAAGCAACAGTTTAACAGAATGCCACAGACTAATCAACCAAACTTTTTGGGTTGGGTTCTCTTTTATAGTCTGCAGGCATTAAATGAAAGAAGTCAGTGTTCCAGCAGAGGGAGACAACGTTTCAGAAAAGGCATTGTAGCAAACCAAAAAAGAAATTTTAAGCGCAGCAGAGTAACCAGCGCACATACCTGTTAGCTCAGGTGAGTTTAAAAGGCTGCTGTTGATAACAAGGGCATTTGCTAAATAGATGGTGTGTGTGCAACAATATACTGAAAGGTCAATTATATTGTGCAGCTTATCTCACCACCTGTAGTTATTTAGGTGAAAGCTCCAAAATGCTTGCCTAATATGTCTGTTTATCCAAAAGGAAGTAAAAAGGGAGAGCTAGAAAGATAGCATTGCATCACATTACATGGCAATGCAATGCACAGTTGCTGAAGTTGAACCAAAATGAGCTTGTAATCTGGCTTCTGCAACTTTGAACATGAAAAATCCAATGAGGAGAAGAAAAGCAAAGCCAAAGAGTCCATCCCAAAATCCGACAAACAAGCAAAATGAACAAAAAACATTGAATTCAATTCTTTCTGATTTTAGAAACTGCATTAAAGAAGGGGTGCACCGGTCCTGGAGATACTGCAATACCAGGTCAATGCGTGGAGTGGACAGAGCAAGCTCTTTTTCCATCTCCCTGTTCTAAAAATCCATTTAATATATGGTCCCCAGATAGGGGACGTATCAGATATTAAACTGATAAGAACAGATTTTTTCTTTTTTTAAGCCCGAATTCGTGTACAAAACCCGAGTGCGCTTAAAAAAGTGACAAGTGCCACAAAAAAAGTGCACTAGGATGCTGGTCTAATTGAAACCCTCTCCAAAAGGAGAAGGGTCCCCCAAACCATTCCCCGTCCCTCCGAGCCAAAAAGCTACAGCGAGGAACAGGGACAAAAAGCCACCTCCAGCTGAAGCCAGAGGCGACCCAATCTTACCCCCAGCACCTGCCCGAGTTCTCACCCGAGCAAGGCACTGGGAGCCAAAGACTGTGCTCCCCACCCGGAAGAGGGGAGCCAACAACACTCTCCTCCCGAAAGAGGAGAGCCAGGGGGGTTCAGGGGGGAGCGGAACCTGATGGCCACACACTCTCCCCCTAGACCTGCCAAGAGAGGAACCCGTAAGGGAACCGCATCCCGACAAAATCCTAGTAGGACGTGACACACGTGAATAAGTGGACACACAGTGACAAAGAAATTAAATAAATAGTGAAGGTTTCACAGTATAATACTGCCCAGACCTTCGACCGGGAATTGAAAAATTCCCCATCCTAAGGCCAGAAGGCCCGGAATAAGGGTGTGTGCGAAGAAAGAAAATTTGAAGTGCTTGTGCAAATGTGCCATAAACTCAAGTGGGGTTCCCAATCCCAGTGAGTTAAGGCACCCCAGGGTCACCACTCCTGGGGCACTTCACACTTCGGGCTTTCGATCTTCCCCGGCCCAATGGCGTCGATCCTGGGGGGCCATGCTTTCCACCAGATGACTATATTAGCCTCCTGGGGTACTAACAAGCGCCTAAACCCCAGTGTGCATAATGTATCAATCTACTAGGGCGGCCAACATCCAAAACCGCCTTTTCGAAAGATACTACACTTGATCTTAGCCAAAAGGCCGAGAAGCGATAACCAGAATTGGTTTCAAACTACGGAGCCACCCAAGGATCCTGAAAAGTCCATTTGTGGAGATGAGCTCCTGGACTCCCGTTAAGAAGACATGTTGTCAACCTCTAGATCCCTTACATGCCTGCACTTTTCGGCTTGCTGCTGCTGCAATCCACGCGTTTTAGATCTGCATAACTCCACCTCTTTAAACACAGCACCTTCACCCCCTGCTGTTCCCACCCGCCTCAACACCGTTGGAAGGGAGGAGAACCAATTAAGGCGGGGGGTGGGGTGGAACGAGCAGCTGTCTACCCTTAGCAGGAGGGCTCCTGATTACATACCTCTCCTGCTGCTGCTGCTGCTGGCTGTCCAGCAGCAGACTGAAGGTGGCTGCTGCTGTGCACAGGTATATAAAGGCTCAGAGCCTATTATGACACGCGCAGCCAGCGTTCCATTGCCACATTCCATCTACTGCAGGCAGGATACCTGGCTGGCTGAATGTCGCTTTGAAGCTCACAGAGACCGCCATAAGCAACAGTTTAACAGAATGCCACAGACTAATCAACCAAACTTTTTGGGTTGGGTTCTCTTTTATAGTCTGCAGGCATTAAATGAAAGAAGTCAGTGTTCCAGCAGAAGGAGACAACGTTTCAGAAAAGGCATTGTAGCAAACCAAAAAAGAAATTTTAAGCGCAGCAGAGTAACCAGCGCACATACCTGTTAGCTCAGGTGAGTTTAAAAGGCTGCTGTTGATAACAAGGGCATTTGCTAAATAGATGGTGTGTGTGCAACAATATACTGAAAGGTCAATTATATTGTGCAGCTTATCTCACCACCTGTAGTTATTTAGGTGAAAGCTCCAAAATGCTTGCCTAATATGTCTGTTTATCCAAAAGGAAGTAAAAAGGGAGAGCTAGAAAGATAGCATTGCATCACATTACATGGCAATGCAATGCACAGTTGCTGAAGTTGAACCAAAATGAGCTTGTAATCTGGCTTCTGCAACTTTGAACATGAAAAATCCAATGAGGAGAAGAAAAGCAAAGCCAAAGAGTCCATCCCAAAATCCGACAAACAAGCAAAATGAACAAAAAACATTGAATTCAATTCTTTCTGATTTTAGAAACTGCATTAAAGAAGGGGTGCACCGGTCCTGGAGATACTGCAATACCAGGTCAATGCGTGGAGTGGACAGAGCAAGCTCTTTTTCCATCTCCCTGTTCTAAAAATCCATTTAATATATGGTCCCCAGATAGGGGACGTATCAGATATTAAACTGATAAGAACAGATACTACACTTGATCTTAGCCAAAAGGCCGAGAAGCGATAACCAGAATTGGTTTCAAACTACGGAGCCACCCAAGGATCCTGAAAAGTCCATTTGTGGAGATGAGCTCCTGGACTCCCGTTAAGAAGACATGTTGTCAACCTCTAGATCCCTTACATGCCTGCACTTTTCGGCTTGCTGCTGCTGCAATCCACGCGTTTTAGATCTGCATAACTCCACCTCTTTAAACACAGCACCTTCACCCCCTGCTGTTCCCACCCGCCTCAACACCGTTGGAAGGGAGGAGAACCAATTAAGGCGGGGGGTGGGGTGGAACGAGCAGCTGTCTACCCTTAGCAGGAGGGCTCCTGATTACATACCTCTCCTGCTGCTGCTGCTGCTGGCTGTCCAGCAGCAGACTGAAGGTGGCTGCTGCTGTGCACAGGTATATAAAGGCTCAGAGCCTATTATGACACGCGCAGCCAGCGTTCCATTGCCACATTCCATCTACTGCAGGCAGGATACCTGGCTGGCTGAATGTCGCTGAGAAGCTCACAGAGACCGCCATAAGCAACAGTTTAACAGAATGCCACAGACTAATCAACCAAACTTTTTGGGTTGGGTTCTCTTTTATAGTCTGCAGGCATTAAATGAAAGAAGTCAGTGTTCCAGCAGAAGGAGACAACGTTTCAGAAAAGGCATTGTAGCAAACCAAAAAAGAAATTTTAAGCGCAGCAGAGTAACCAGCGCACATACCTGTTAGCTCAGGTGAGTTTAAAAGGCTGCTGTTGATAACAAGGGCATTTGCTAAATAGATGGTGTGTGTGCAACAATATACTGAAAGGTCAATTATATTGTGCAGCTTATCTCACCACCTGTAGTTATTTAGGTGAAAGCTCCAAAATGCTTGCCTAATATGTCTGTTTATCCAAAAGGAAGTAAAAAGGGAGAGCTAGAAAGATAGCATTGCATCACATTACATGGCAATGCAATGCACAGTTGCTGAAGTTGAACCAAAATGAGCTTGTAATCTGGCTTCTGCAACTTTGAACATGAAAAATCCAATGAGGAGAAGAAAAGCAAAGCCAAAGAGTCCATCCCAAAATCCGACAAACAAGCAAAATGAACAAAAAACATTGAATTCAATTCTTTCTGATTTTAGAAACTGCATTAAAGAAGGGGTGCACCGGTCCTGGAGATACTGCAATACCAGGTCAATGCGTGGAGTGGACAGAGCAAGCTCTTTTTCCATCTCCCTGTTCTAAAAATCCATTTAATATATGGTCCCCAGATAGGGGACGTATCAGATATTAAACTGATAAGAACAGATACTACACTTGATCTTAGCCAAAAGGCCGAGAAGCGATAACCAGAATTGGTTTCAAACTACGGAGCCACCCAAGGATCCTGAAAAGTCCATTTGTGGAGATGAGCTCCTGGACTCCCGTTAAGAAGACATGTTGTCAACCTCTAGATCCCTTACATGCCTGCACTTTTTGGCTTGCTGCTGCTGCAATCCACGCGTTTTAGATCTGCATAACTCCACCTCTTTAAACACAGCACCTTCACCCCCTGCTGTTCCCACCCGCCTCAACACCGTTGGAAGGGAGGAGAACCAATTAAGGCGGGGGGTGGGGTGGAACGAGCAGCTGTCTACCCTTAGCAGGAGGGCTCCTGATTACATACCTCTCCTGCTGCTGCTGCTGCTGGCTGTCCAGCAGCAGACTGAAGGTGGCTGCTGCTGTGCACAGGTATATAAAGGCTCAGAGCCTATTATGACACGCGCAGCCAGCGTTCCATTGCCACATTCCATCTACTGCAGGCAGGATACCTGGCTGGCTGAATGTCGCTGAGAAGCTCACAGAGACCGCCATAAGCAACAGTTTAATAGAATGCCACAGACTAATCAACCAAACTTTTTGGGTTGGGTTCTCTTTTATAGTCTGCAGGCATTAAATGAAAGAAGTCAGTGTCCCAGCAGAAGGAGACAACGTTTCAGAAAAGGCATTGTAGCAAACCAAAAAAGAAATTTTAAGCGCAGCAGAGTAACCAGCGCACATACCTGTTAGCTCAGGTGAGTTTAAAAGGCTGCTGTTGATAACAAGGGCATTTGCTAAATAGATGGTGTGTGTGCAACAATATACTGAAAGGTCAATTATATTGTGCAGCTTATCTCACCACCTGTAGTTATTTAGGTGAAAGCTCCAAAATGCTTGCCTAATATGTCTGTTTATCCAAAAGGAAGTAAAAAGGGAGAGCTAGAAAGATAGCATTGCATCACATTACATGGCAATGCAATGCACAGTTGCTGAAGTTGAACCAAAATGAGCTTGTAATCTGGCTTCTGCAACTTTGAACATGAAAAATCCAATGAGGAGAAGAAAAGCAAAGCCAAAGAGTCCATCCCAAAATCCGACAAACAAGCAAAATGAACAAAAAACATTGAATTCAATTCTTTCTGATTTTAGAAACTGCATTAAAGAAGGGGTGCACTGGTCCTGGAGATACTGCAATACCAGGTCAATGCGTGGAGTGGACAGAGCAAGCTCTTTTTCCATCTCCCTGTTCTAAAAATCCATTTAATATATGGTCCCCAGATAGGGGACGTATCAGATATTAAACTGATAAGAACAGATACTACACTTGATCTTAGCCAAAAGGCCGAGAAGCGATAACCAGAATTGGTTTCAAACTACGGAGCCACCCAAGGATCCTGAAAAGTCCATTTGTGGAGATGAGCTCCTGGACTCCCGTTAAGAAGACATGTTGTCAACCTCTAGATCCCTTACATGCCTGCACTTTTCGGCTTGCTGCTGCTGCAATCCACGCGTTTTAGATCTGCATAACTCCACCTCTTTAAACACAGCACCTTCACCCCCTGCTGTTCCCACCCGCCTCAACACCGTTGGAAGGGAGGAGAACCAATTAAGGCGGGGGGTGGGGTGGAACGAGCAGCTGTCTACCCTTAGCAGGAGGGCTCCTGATTACATACCTCTCCTGCTGCTGCTGCTGCTGGCTGTCCAGCAGCAGACTGAAGGTGGCTGCTGCTGTGCACAGGTATATAAAGGCTCAGAGCCTATTATGACACGCGCAGCCAGCGTTCCATTGCCACATTCCATCTACTGCAGGCAGGATACCTGGCTGGCTGAATGTCGCTGAGAAGCTCACAGAGACCGCCATAAGCAACAGTTTAACAGAATGCCACAGACTAATCAACCAAACTTTTTGGGTTGGGTTCTCTTTTATAGTCTGCAGGCATTAAATGAAAGAAGTCAGTGTTCCAGCAGAAGGAGACAACGTTTCAGAAAAGGCATTGTAGCAAACCAAAAAAGAAATTTTAAGCGCAGCAGAGTAACCAGCGCACATACCTGTTAGCTCAGGTGAGTTTAAAAGGCTGCTGTTGATAACAAGGGCATTTGCTAAATAGATGGTGTGTGTGCAACAATATACTGAAAGGTCAATTATATTGTGCAGCTTATCTCACCACCTGTAGTTATTTAGGTGAAAGCTCCAAAATGCTTGCCTAATATGTCTGTTTATCCAAAAGGAAGTAAAAAGGGAGAGCTAGAAAGATAGCATTGCATCACATTACATGGCAATGCAATGCACAGTTGCTGAAGTTGAACCAAAATGAGCTTGTAATCTGGCTTCTGCAACTTTGAACATGAAAAATCCAATGAGGAGAAGAAAAGCAAAGCCAAAGAGTCCATCCCAAAATCCGACAAACAAGCAAAATGAACAAAAAACATTGAATTCAATTCTTTCTGATTTTAGAAACTGCATTAAAGAAGGGGTGCACCGGTCCTGGAGATACTGCAATACCAGGTCAATGCGTGGAGTGGACAGAGCAAGCTCTTTTTCCATCTCCCTGTTCTAAAAATCCATTTAATATATGGTCCCCAGATAGGGGACGTATCAGATATTAAACTGATAAGAACAGATACTACACTTGATCTTAGCCAAAAGGCCGAGAAGCGATAACCAGAATTGGTTTCAAACTACGGAGCCACCCAAGGATCCTGAAAAGTCCATTTGTGGAGATGAGCTCCTGGACTCCCGTTAAGAAGACATGTTGTCAACCTCTAGATCCCTTACATGCCTGCACTTTTCGGCTTGCTGCTGCTGCAATCCACGCGTTTTAGATCTGCATAACTCCACCTCTTTAAACACAGCACCTTCACCCCCTGCTGTTCCCACCCGCCTCAACACCGTTGGAAGGGAGGAGAACCAATTAAGGCGGGGGGTGGGGTGGAACGAGCAGCTGTCTACCCTTAGCAGGAGGGCTCCTGATTACATACCTCTCCTGCTGCTGCTGCTGCTGGCTGTCCAGCAGCAGACTGAAGGTGGCTGCTGCTGTGCACAGGTATATAAAGGCTCAGAGCCTATTATGACACGCGCAGCCAGCGTTCCATTGCCACATTCCATCTACTGCAGGCAGGATACCTGGCTGGCTGAATGTCGCTGAGAAGCTCACAGAGACCGCCATAAGCAACAGTTTAACAGAATGCCACAGACTAATCAACCAAACTTTTTGGGTTGGGTTCTCTTTTATAGTCTGCAGGCATTAAATGAAAGAAGTCAGTGTTCCAGCAGAAGGAGACAACGTTTCAGAAAAGGCATTGTAGCAAACCAAAAAAGAAATTTTAAGCGCAGCAGAGTAACCAGCGCACATACCTGTTAGCTCAGGTGAGTTTAAAAGGCTGCTGTTGATAACAAGGGCATTTGCTAAATAGATGGTGTGTGTGCAACAATATACTGAAAGGTCAATTATATTGTGCAGCTTATCTCACCACCTGTAGTTATTTAGGTGAAAGCTCCAAAATGCTTGCCTAATATGTCTGTTTATCCAAAAGGAAGTAAAAAGGGAGAGCTAGAAAGATAGCATTGCATCACATTACATGGCAATGCAATGCACAGTTGCTGAAGTTGAACCAAAATGAGCTTGTAATCTGGCTTCTGCAACTTTGAACATGAAAAATCCAATGAGGAGAAGAAAAGCAAAGCCAAAGAGTCCATCCCAAAATCCGACAAACAAGCAAAATGAACAAAAAACATTGAATTCAATTCTTTCTGATTTTAGAAACTGCATTAAAGAAGGGGTGCACCGGTCCTGGAGATACTGCAATACCAGGTCAATGCGTGGAGTGGACAGAGCAAGCTCTTTTTCCATCTCCCTGTTCTAAAAATCCATTTAATATATGGTCCCCAGATAGGGGACGTATCAGATATTAAACTGATAAGAACAGATACTACACTTGATCTTAGCCAAAAGGCCGAGAAGCGATAACCAGAATTGGTTTCAAACTACGGAGCCACCCAAGGATCCTGAAAAGTCCATTTGTGGAGATGAGCTCCTGGACTCCCGTTAAGAAGACATGTTGTCAACCTCTAGATCCCTTACATGCCTGCACTTTTCGGCTTGCTGCTGCTGCAATCCACGCGTTTTAGATCTGCATAACTCCACCTCTTTAGACACAGCACCTTCACCCCCTGCTGTTCCCACCCGCCTCAACACCGTTGGAAGGGAGGAGAACCAATTAAGGCGGGGGGTGGGGTGGAACGAGCAGCTGTCTACCCTTAGCAGGAGGGCTCCTGATTACATACCTCTCCTGCTGCTGCTGCTGCTGGCTGTCCAGCAGCAGACTGAAGGTGGCTGCTGCTGTGCACAGGTATATAAAGGCTCAGAGCCTATTATGACACGCGCAGCCAGCGTTCCATTGCCACATTCCATCTACTGCAGGCAGGATACCTGGCTGGCTGAATGTCGCTGAGAAGCTCACAGAGACCGCCATAAGCAACAGTTTAACAGAATGCCACAGACTAATCAACCAAACTTTTTGGGTTGGGTTCTCTTTTATAGTCTGCAGGCATTAAATGAAAGAAGTCAGTGTTCCAGCAGAAGGAGACAACGTTTCAGAAAAGGCATTGTAGCAAACCAAAAAAGAAATTTTAAGCGCAGCAGAGTAACCAGCGCACATACCTGTTAGCTCAGGTGAGTTTAAAAGGCTGCTGTTGATAACAAGGGCATTTGCTAAATAGATGGTGTGTGTGCAACAATATACTGAAAGGTCAATTATATTGTGCAGCTTATCTCACCACCTGTAGTTATTTAGGTGAAAGCTCCAAAATGCTTGCCTAATATGTCTGTTTATCCAAAAGGAAGTAAAAAGGGAGAGCTAGAAAGATAGCATTGCATCACATTACATGGCAATGCAATGCACAGTTGCTGAAGTTGAACCAAAATGAGCTTGTAATCTGGCTTCTGCAACTTTGAACATGAAAAATCCAATGAGGAGAAGAAAAGCAAAGCCAAAGAGTCCATCCCAAAATCCGACAAACAAGCAAAATGAAAAAAAAACATTGAATTCAATTCTTTCTGATTTTAGAAACTGCATTAAAGAAGGGGTGCACCGGTCCTGGAGATACTGCAATACCAGGTCAATGCGTGGAGTGGACAGAGCAAGCTCTTTTTCCATCTCCCTGTTCTAAAAATCCATTTAATATATGGTCCCCAGATAGGGGACGTATCAGATATTAAACTGATAAGAACAGATTTTTTGATTGAATATATCTTTTATTAGCACAAAAAATAAGTTAACAGACAGTGTACAGTGCCGCAGCCCAGTACACACAGAATTCTACATCATATTTACATAGCATGAGGATACGACGCACTAACTAGACACATCACACCCCTATGCTACACAAAACACTCAATCTGAAAGAAAAAGCATGTCAATCAATACAGTACGACGAACCGTGATAAGGGATGGGGATTGGGAAAAAGGGGATGGGGAGGGGAAAATCACAGGCCCGAAGCTTTATTGAAAGACAAGACACATAAGGGGAGAGGGGGAGGAGGGGTTTAGTCCTCGTCCTCGTCCTCCGGACCGTCCATGATGGAATAGTCTCTGAGCAGGCTGTGGATCAGCCTGCGGCAGTCCTGGATGGACATCCTCTCCCTCCTCAAGATGAGCCGGTTCCTGGCGACCCAAACGGCATCCTTGAAGCAGTTCATAAGGCGCCAAGCCTCCTGGATGGCTCCGACGGTATGAACCCCAGGGAAGAGTCCGTAAAGCACAGAATGGTGCGATAGGCTCGCCCTGGGGACAGAGTTCCTCAGGTCGTCCTCAAGTGCAGTCAATAGGCGCTGTGCAAATCCGCAGTCCCAAAAAGTGTGCAAAGATGTTTCCTCCACGAAGGGGCACCTTGGGCAGTACCGGGTCTTGCACAGGTTCCGGGCATGCATGAATGACCGGACGGGCAGTCCGCCCTGAATCGCCATCCACGACAAGTCCTTGTGCCCGTTGGTCAGCCTGTCAGACGACACATTTGTCCACACAGTCTCCAGCGTGTCCTGGTGAAGTCCTGTGATGTTCTCCACGTCATCCTTGGCTCTGATTAGCTTGTGGATAGTTTTGGGCTTCCACAAGTCGGGCTTGAGTCCCTCCAGTTGATGCTCCCCCACAAATCGAACGACGTCTCCGTAGAACCATGGCGTCGTCCAGTTGTAGGGGAAGGAGCTGTCCCACTTGTCCCAGCCGAGTCGCCTCCAAAGAGGAAGCAGGAAGAAGCGAGACATGGACCTGCCCGCGGAGCCATTCTTGACTTGCAAAGTCCGGCGGACACAATCACACACAAAAGAGGATCGCAGGAGGGTGGGGATATCTGGAACGCCCTTCCCACCCTTGCGAGGCTCCTTGTACATGACGGCCCGCCTGACTCTGTCCATCTTGGATCCCCAGACAAAGTGAAACACTGTCCTGGTAATGGCCCTGCACACAGTGACGTGTGGGGGCCAGGCCTGCGCCGTGTACTGCAAGACGGGCAGGACCTCATTACGCAGGACGAGTGCCTTACCCTCACAAGTGAGGTGTCTGAGGCTCCAGAGTCCGATCCGTTGCTTCACCTTGGCCAAGCGTTCTTGCCAGGACTTGAGGGCCGCTCCTTCCTTCCCGAACCAGACTCCCAGCACCTTGAGGAAATCCGGTTGAATGTTGAAGGGGAAGGGGGCGGAGGAGGCCGGCTGCCAATCCCCGAAGAGCATGGCTTCCGACTTCCTGCAGTTGACTTTGGCCCCTGAAGCCCGGCCGAACCTCTCACACGTCTGGACGAGGGCGTCGACTGAACCACGATCAGCGCAGAAGACGGTGACGTCATCCATGTAGAGCGAGCACTTGACCTCGTGTCGTCCCGGACCCGGTGCGGTGATCCCTCTGATCTCTCCATTCTGCCGGATAGCCTCTGCGAAGAGTTCTATAACACAAACAAAAAGAAGAGGTGATAGAGGGCAGCCTTGTCTGACCCCAGAGAGGACAGGGAAGGGGTCAGTCTTCCAGCCGTTCACCAACACCGAGCTGTGGATATCAAAATACATCAGACGGACATACGAACAAAACATGTTACCCAAACCTAACCGGTGCAGAGCTCGGCCCATGAACTCGTGGGAAACCCGGTCGAAGGCCTTCTCCTGATCCAAGGAGACCAGGGCCGCGTGTGCGCGGCGGACCTTGATGTACTCGACCGTGTCCCGCACGAGAGCGAGGCTGTCTGCGATGCGACGTCCAGGGATGCCGCAGGTCTGGTCCGGGTGGATGATCCGTCCGATGACCGTCTTAAGTCGTGTCGCCATCGTCTTGGCCAGGATCTTGTAGTCCACGTTGAGCAGAGTGATGGGACGCCAATTCCTCAGGTCGCACCTCTCTCCCTTCCGCTTGTACAGGATCGTGACCATTCCTTCCCTCAAAGATGGAGGCATTCTACCCTCCACCACCATCTCCTCGTACAGGTCCAACAGGTCCGGACAGATGAGGTCTCCCAGCGCTACATAGAGCTCCGCTGGAAGACCATCACTGCCCGGGGTCCTGCCGGTCCTAAAGGATTTAGCGGCAGAGAGCAATTCGCCCACCATCAGAGGTTTGTCCAAGGCTGCCGTGCCTGCAGGATCAAGATGGTTAGTGATACCTGACAGGAACTTATCAGCAGCATCGGGGTCGGTAGTCTTGTGGGAGTAGAGTTCGCTGTAGAAGTCGCTGACGACCCTCATCACGTCCTCCTTCCCACGTCGCATGTTTCCGCTCTCGTCTCGCAGCTCGTTCAGGGGCGTGTGACCGGCATGAAGTTTCCTGAAAAAGAATGAGTTACATTTCTCACCCTTCTCCAGATTCTCCACTTTGGAACGGAAGATGATTCGCTTGGACTCCTCCTCAAAGTGCCTTTTCAGGCTCTTCTTGGTCTCCTCCAGCTCCTCCCTCACGTCCCAGCCGCAGTGAAGAAGGTCCTGCAGCGACCGCAGCTCGCGCTGCAGCCCTCTGAAGTCCCTCCTCTTCTCACACTCCTGTTGTTGACCCTTGGCCTGAAAGAAACAGCGAAACTCAAGTTTAACA
This sequence comes from Phyllobates terribilis, assembly GCF_046119375.1. Classification (NCBI taxonomy): domain Eukaryota; kingdom Metazoa; phylum Chordata; class Amphibia; order Anura; family Dendrobatidae; genus Phyllobates; species Phyllobates terribilis. The sequence continues at coordinate 1,706,237 of NW_027363153.1, read as the reverse complement.
TATTCCCACCAATCAGAGACTGTTTGGAAGCTACCCTTGTAGGACTGCCACATTGCGTAGGCTGCTCTCAGCTCCTCCACGACTTCATCCTGAGCCAGCAGAGCACAATTCAGCTTCCAGGAGCCGGGGCCGGACGGAAAACCGTCGCCGAGGACACCTTGTAAGTGAATGGCTCTGTGGTCGGAGAAGAAGCAGGAGACCATCGAGTGCCTACTCTGCCTGACTGCCCGAGAGGTGAACACAAAGTCAATCCTGGAGCGGAGTGAGCCATCGGGTCGGCTCCACGAATAGTTCGTGGAGCCTCTCCCCATGGAGCCCACCACGTCCTGAAGAGAGGCCTCGGTTACCATCTCGATGAGCAGCTTGGACGTGATGTCCAACTTGGCAGATGTGCCAGAACTACGACCGTCCTCCTCGATGGGGCAGTTGAAATCCCCGGCCATCACTAAGGTCCTGGTGGTGGCAAGCTGAAGCCGCAGGGTCTGGAAAAGCTCCAAACGCTCATTCTTCAGTGGGGACGCATACACGTTGATGAACCTGACAGGTTCCCCCGCCCAGTTGCCATCTACAACAAGAGCCCTGCCGCAGATGAGCTCCTGGACGGACTCAAGCGTGAATGCGCCCCCCCTGATCAGAATTGCGACCCCCGCAGACTTGCAGTCACCCCCACCGGACCAGTAGGATGGACCGTGGGACCACTCCCTGGCCAGATGTTTGAAGGACCTAGAGGAGGGAAGGGAACATTCCTGCAACATATAAACATCACACAACTGGGAAGTAAGGAAGGCATAAATAGTCTGACGTCTGAACTTGTCCTTGATGCTCCTGACATTAATGGAAAATAAGTTAATATTAGCCATCATGTAGGGAAAAAAGAAAAAGTTAGCGCAGGCAATACACCTTAGTTACCACTCCGGTCGGGTGGTCCCTCGTCGGTGTTGACTGCTGGTGACGGGATCACCAGCAGGCCCTCTTCCTCCATCTGGTCAAGCAGCGCGGCCTCAATCTCGGCGACCACCAGTTCCTCCTCTTCTGGCTCGGCCACCAGGGTCTCAACCATGTGCTCCATCTCTTCTGGCTCAGGGAGGGTATCCTCCTTTTCGCCTACGAAATCCAGAATCTTCTTTTTGGAGGATTCAGTAGCAGGGCTGTCCTCCACCTTCCTCTTTCCCCGGGTTGGAACTGGGGAGACAAGAAGGGGAAAATCTTCCTCGGAATAGATAGCGGCGGGTGGAGGAAAGGTTAATTCCACCGCTACCATGGTCTGGGGAGGGAGAGTGGCTGCCGGGGCAGGGGAAAGGACACCTGCTGAGGAGTAGGGGAAGGAGGAAGAGGAAGTGGAATCCTCAGCAGGGGTGGCCGGGGTGGGGGGGGATTGGACGGGGGTGGCAGGGGGAGGGATCGAGAGAGGGGTGACAGAACTCTTACCCTCCTTTGACTTTTTCTTCTGCTTCGGAGCTGCTGGGACCGTCGCTGGGGCTTTGGCCACCGACTCCTTGACCGCTTTGGCCTTGGTCGTCTCGGCCTTGGCCGCTGGGGCCTTGGTCGTCGCGTCCTTGACCTTCACAGGCCTGGTCGTCGGGGCCTTGTCCTCCGTAGCTGGGGTCGTCGCAACCACTGATGCCCAGGATCTCTCACGCCTGGGGCAATCCTTGTACAGATGAGCCGCCAGCCCACACAGGTTGCAGGACGTCTTCTTCGGGCAGTCCTTCGAGCTGTGTCCCGTCACTCGACAAATCCTGCAGGCATCCTCCTTGCAGTCCTTCATCTCGTGGCCGTTCTTGCCGCATCTCCTGCAGTTCCGCGGCATGTCCGGGTAATAGATGAGGCCGTAGGAGTTGCCCAGGGAGAATGTCGGGGGCAGGTGCCGAAGTCCGTCTGAGTACGCCAGGTCCCTGTGAAGTCTAACGGTCACCGACCACTTACCTGTCCAGAAGCCGAGTCCATTCAGGATGTGAGAGGGTTCCTTCACAACCAAACAGAAGCGTCTCAGGAAGGTACAGATGTCTTGGCCTGGGGTGTGCGGGTTGCGCATGGAGACCGTGATCCTCCTTTCATCCCTCTGGATAGGGCAGCTACCTGTAAAGGCAGAGAAAGAATTATCCGGTCCTTTTGCGCTTACCATTTCCCAGAACCTCCTGCAGGTGTTCACAGTGGCGAAGGTGACGAAGAAGATCCCCGTCAAGAAGGTCTGGATGCTGAGGGTGTCCGACCTGGAGAAGCCTCGATCCAGCAGCATCTTCTGGCAGAACACGTCCGAGGACATGTCCGGCACCCTCCCATCCACTTCCTTCAGCTTCAGGGCCACCGTCTGCCGCATCCATGGCTCCAGGGCTGGAGCTTCGTGGCGGGGCTTCTGGGGTCCCTTCTGCTGGCCAGTCGTGGAGGCAGAGTCCTTGGGGTCAGAATCGGCTCCTGGCTGGGCCCTCCTGGCTGTCCCCAGCTCCAGGCTCTTCTTTTCGGCCTTCCTCGCAGCGCTTGCCATGGCTTTCCTCCTGCAGTTACTTCTTGGAGCTGGATCTGGAACTCTTCCCGGAATGGGTGGAGCTATGGAGATTCTTCTCCCGTCGTGTTCTGGACAAATTCCCCGAAAGGTCTTTGTCTCGATGATTTTCTTCCTCGAAGATTCCACAGGACAGCCCGATTCTTCTCCGAGTCTTCGTCTTCTTCTGGATTCTTTAGAGCTTCTTCCTCCCACCGATATCCGCCTTCGTTCTCTGATGTCAGCTGGGCTCCGAAGCTCTTCTCCTTCCGAGTTCGATCGCTCTCATCAAGTGTAGATCGTAGCTCTTGTGTTCTTAAAAGAACAGATACTACACTTGATCTTAGCCAAAAGGCCGAGAAGCGATAACCAGAATTGGTTTCAAACTACGGAGCCACCCAAGGATCCTGAAAAGTCCATTTGTGGAGATGAGCTCCTGGACTCCCGTTAAGAAGACATGTTGTCAACCTCTAGATCCCTTACATGCCTGCACTTTTCGGCTTGCTGCTGCTGCAATCCACGCGTTTTAGATCTGCATAACTCCACCTCTTTAAACACAGCACCTTCACCCCCTGCTGTTCCCACCCGCCTCAACACCGTTGGAAGGGAGGAGAACCAATTAAGGCGGGGGGTGGGGTGGAACGAGCAGCTGTCTACCCTTAGCAGGAGGGCTCCTGATTACATACCTCTCCTGCTGCTGCTGCTGCTGGCTGTCCAGCAGCAGACTGAAGGTGGCTGCTGCTGTGCACAGGTATATAAAGGCTCAGAGCCTATTATGACACGCGCAGCCAGCGTTCCATTGCCACATTCCATCTACTGCAGGCAGGATACCTGGCTGGCTGAATGTCGCTGAGAAGCTCACAGAGACCGCCATAAGCAACAGTTTAACAGAATGCCACAGACTAATCAACCAAACTTTTTGGGTTGGGTTCTCTTTTATAGTCTGCAGGCATTAAATGAAAGAAGTCAGTGTTCCAGCAGAAGGAGACAACGTTTCAGAAAAGGCATTGTAGCAAACCAAAAAAGAAATTTTAAGCGCAGCAGAGTAACCAGCGCACATACCTGTTAGCTCAGGTGAGTTTAAAAGGCTGCTGTTGATAACAAGGGCATTTGCTAAATAGATGGTGTGTGTGCAACAATATACTGAAAGGTCAATTATATTGTGCAGCTTATCTCACCACCTGTAGTTATTTAGGTGAAAGCTCCAAAATGCTTGCCTAATATGTCTGTTTATCCAAAAGGAAGTAAAAAGGGAGAGCTAGAAAGATAGCATTGCATCACATTACATGGCAATGCAATGCACAGTTGCTGAAGTTGAACCAAAATGAGCTTGTAATCTGGCTTCTGCAACTTTGAACATGAAAAATCCAATGAGGAGAAGAAAAGCAAAGCCAAAGAGTCCATCCCAAAATCCGACAAACAAGCAAAATGAACAAAAAACATTGAATTCAATTCTTTCTGATTTTAGAAACTGCATTAAAGAAGGGGTGCACCGGTCCTGGAGATACTGCAATACCAGGTCAATGCGTGGAGTGGACAGAGCAAGCTCTTTTTCCATCTCCCTGTTCTAAAAATCCATTTAATATATGGTCCCCAGATAGGGGACGTATCAGATATTAAACTGATAAGAACAGATACTACACTTGATCTTAGCCAAAAGGCCGAGAAGCGATAACCAGAATTGGTTTCAAACTACGGAGCCACCCAAGGATCCTGAAAAGTCCATTTGTGGAGATGAGCTCCTGGACTCCCGTTAAGAAGACATGTTGTCAACCTCTAGATCCCTTACATGCCTGCACTTTTCGGCTTGCTGCTGCTGCAATCCACGCGTTTTAGATCTGCATAACTCCACCTCTTTAAACACAGCACCTTCACCCCCTGCTGTTCCCACCCGCCTCAACACCGTTGGAAGGGAGGAGAACCAATTAAGGCGGGGGGTGGGGTGGAACGAGCAGCTGTCTACCCTTAGCAGGAGGGCTCCTGATTACATACCTCTCCTGCTGCTGCTGCTGCTGGCTGTCCAGCAGCAGACTGAAGGTGGCTGCTGCTGTGCACAGGTATATAAAGGCTCAGAGCCTATTATGACACGCGCAGCCAGCGTTCCATTGCCACATTCCATCTACTGCAGGCAGGATACCTGGCTGGCTGAATGTCGCTGAGAAGCTCACAGAGACCGCCATAAGCAACAGTTTAACAGAATGCCACAGACTAATCAACCAAACTTTTTGGGTTGGGTTCTCTTTTATAGTCTGCAGGCATTAAATGAAAGAAGTCAGTGTTCCAGCAGAAGGAGACAACGTTTCAGAAAAGGCATTGTAGCAAACCAAAAAAGAAATTTTAAGCGCAGCAGAGTAACCAGCGCACATACCTGTTAGCTCAGGTGAGTTTAAAAGGCTGCTGTTGATAACAAGGGCATTTGCTAAATAGATGGTGTGTGTGCAACAATATACTGAAAGGTCAATTATATTGTGCAGCTTATCTCACCACCTGTAGTTATTTAGGTGAAAGCTCCAAAATGCTTGCCTAATATGTCTGTTTATCCAAAAGGAAGTAAAAAGGGAGAGCTAGAAAGATAGCATTGCATCACATTACATGGCAATGCAATGCACAGTTGCTGAAGTTGAACCAAAATGAGCTTGTAATCTGGCTTCTGCAACTTTGAACATGAAAAATCCAATGAGGAGAAGAAAAGCAAAGCCAAAGAGTCCATCCCAAAATCCGACAAACAAGCAAAATGAACAAAAAACATTGAATTCAATTCTTTCTGATTTTAGAAACTGCATTAAAGAAGGGGTGCACCGGTCCTGGAGATACTGCAATACCAGGTCAATGCGTGGAGTGGACAGAGCAAGCTCTTTTTCCATCTCCCTGTTCTAAAAATCCATTTAATATATGGTCCCCAGATAGGGGACGTATCAGATATTAAACTGATAAGAACAGATACTACACTTGATCTTAGCCAAAAGGCCGAGAAGCGATAACCAGAATTGGTTTCAAACTACGGAGCCACCCAAGGATCCTGAAAAGTCCATTTGTGGAGATGAGCTCCTGGACTCCCGTTAAGAAGACATGTTGTCAACCTCTAGATCCCTTACATGCCTGCACTTTTCGGCTTGCTGCTGCTGCAATCCACGCGTTTTAGATCTGCATAACTCCACCTCTTTAAACACAGCACCTTCACCCCCTGCTGTTCCCACCCGCCTCAACACCGTTGGAAGGGAGGAGAACCAATTAAGACGGGGGGTGGGGTGGAACGAGCAGCTGTCTACCCTTAGCAGGAGGGCTCCTGATTACATACCTCTCCTGCTGCTGCTGCTGCTGGCTGTCCAGCAGCAGACTGAAGGTGGCTGCTGCTGTGCACAGGTATATAAAGGCTCAGAGCCTATTATGACACGCGCAGCCAGCGTTCCATTGCCACATTCCATCTACTGCAGGCAGGATACCTGGCTGGCTGAATGTCGCTGAGAAGCTCACAGAGACCGCCATAAGCAACAGTTTAACAGAATGCCACAGACTAATCAACCAAACTTTTTGGGTTGGGTTCTCTTTTATAGTCTGCAGGCATTAAATGAAAGAAGTCAGTGTTCCAGCAGAAGGAGACAACGTTTCAGAAAAGGCATTGTAGCAAACCAAAAAAGAAATTTTAAGCGCAGCAGAGTAACCAGCGCACATACCTGTTAGCTCAGGTGAGTTTAAAAGGCTGCTGTTGATAACAAGGGCATTTGCTAAATAGATGGTGTGTGTGCAACAATACAGTTATATGAAAAAGTTTGAGCACCCCTATTAATCTTAAGCTTAATGTTTTATAAAAATTGGTGTTTTTGCAACAGCTATTTCAGTTTGATATATGTAATAACTGTTGGACACAGTAATGTTTCTGCCTTGAAATGAGGTTTATTGTACTAACAGAAAATGTGCACTCTGCATTCAAACAAAATTTGACAGGTGCATAAGTATGGGCACCTCACCAGAAAAGTGACATTAATATTTAGTAGATCCTCCTTTTGCAAAAATAACAGCCTCTCGTCGCTTCCTGTAGCTTTTAATGAGTTCCTGGATCCTGGATGAAGGTATTTTTGACCATTCCTCTTTACAAAACAATTCCAGTTCAGTTAAGTTTGATGGTCGCCGAGCATGGACAGCCCTCTTCAAATGATCCCCCAGATGTTCAATGATATTCATGTCTGGGGACTGGGATGGCGATTCCAGAACATTGTAATTGCTCCTCTACATGAATGCCTGAGTAGATTTGGAGCGGTGTTTTGGATCATTGTCTCGCTGAAAGATCCATCCCCTGCGTAACTTCAACTTTATCACTGATTCTTGAACATTATTGTCAAGAATCTGCTGATACTGAGTGGAATCCATGCGTCCCTCAACTTTAACAAGATTCCCGGTGCCGGCATTGGCCACACAGCCCCAAAGCATGATGGAACCTCCACAAAATTTTACTGTGGGTAGCAAGTGTTTTTCTTGGAATGCTGTGTTTTTTTGCCGCCATGCATAACGCCTTTTTGTATGACCAAACAACTCAATCTTGGTTTCATCAGTCCACAGGACCTTCTTCCAAAAAGAAATTGGCTTCTCCAAATGTGCTTTTGCATACCTCAGCCGACTCTGTTTGTGGCATGCTTGCAGAAACGGCTTCTTTCGCATCACTCTCCCATACAGCTTCTCCTTGTGCAAAGTGCGTTGTATAGTTGACCGATGCACAGTGACACCATCTGCAGCAAGTTGATGCTGCAGCTCTCTGGAGGTGGTCTGAGGATTGTCCTTGACTGATCTCACCATTCTTCTTCTCTGCCTTTCTGATGTTTTTCTTGGCCTGCCACTTCTGGCCTTAACAAGAACTTTCCCTGTGTTCTTCCATTTCCTTACTATGTTCCTCACAGTGGAAACTGACAGGTTAAATCTCTGAGACAGCTTTTTGTATCCTTCCCCTGAACAACTATGTTGAATAATCTTTGTTTTCAGATCATTTGACAGTCGTTTTGAGGAGCCCATGATGCCACTCTTCAGAGGAGATTCAAACAGGAGAAAAACTTGCAAGTGGCCACTTTAAGTAGCTTTTCTCATGATTGCATACACCTGGCTATGAAGTTCAAAGCTCAATGAGGTTACAAAACCCAAAAAAGTGCTTTAGTAAGTCAGTAAAAAGTAGGTAGGAGTACTTAAAACAAGAAAATGATAAGGGTGCCCATACTTATGCACCTGTCAAATTTTGTTTGAATGCAGATTGCACATTTTCTGTTAGTACAATAAACCTCATTTCAAGGCAGAAACATTACTGTTTCCAACAGTTATTACATATATCAAACTGAAATAGCTGTTGCAAAAACACCAATTTTTATAAAACATTAAGCTTAAGGTTAATAGGGGTGCCCAAACTTTTTCATATAACTGTATACTGAAAGGTCAATTATATTGTGCAGCTTATCTCACCACCTATAGTTATTTAGGTGAAAGCTCCAAAATGCTTGCCTAATATGTCTGTTTATCCAAAAGGAAGTAAAAAGGGAGAGCTAGAAAGATAGCATTGCATCACATTACATGGCAATGCAATGCACAGTTGCTGAAGTTGAACCAAAATGAGCTTGTAATCTGGCTTCTGCAACTTTGAACATGAAAAATCCAATGAGGAGAAGAAAAGCAAAGCCAAAGAGTCCATCCCAAAATCCGACAAACAAGCAAAATGAACAAAAAACATTGAATTCAATTCTTTCTGATTTTAGAAACTGCATTAAAGAAGGGGTGCACCGGTCCTGGAGATACTGCAATACCAGGTCAATGCATGGAGTGGACAGAGCAAGCTCTTTTTCCATCTCCCTGTTCTAAAAATCCATTTAATATATGGTCCCCAGATAGGGGACGTATCAGATATTAAACTGATAAGAACAGATACTACACTTGATCTTAGCCAAAAGGCCGAGAAGCGATAACCAGAATTGGTTTCAAACTACGGAGCCACCCAAGGATCCTGAAAAGTCCATTTGTGGAGATGAGCTCCTGGACTCCCGTTAAGAAGACATGTTGTCAACCTCTAGATCCCTTACATGCCTGCACTTTTCGGCTTGCTGCTGCTGCAATCCACGCGTTTTAGATCTGCATAACTCCACCTCTTTAAACACAGCACCTTCACCCCCTGCTGTTCCCACCCGCCTCAACACCGTTGGAAGGGAGGAGAACCAATTAAGGCGGGGGGTGGGGTGGAACGAGCAGCTGTCTACCCTTAGCAGGAGGGCTCCTGATTACATACCTCTCCTGCTGCTGCTGCTGCTGGCTGTCCAGCAGCAGACTGAAGGTGGCTGCTGCTGTGCACAGGTATATAAAGGCTCAGAGCCTATTATGACACGCGCAGCCAGCGTTCCATTGCCACATTCCATCTACTGCAGGCAGGATACCTGGCTGGCTGAATGTCGCTGAGAAGCTCACAGAGACCGCCATAAGCAACAGTTTAACAGAATGCCACAGACTAATCAACCAAACTTTTTGGGTTGGGTTCTCTTTTATAGTCTGCAGGCATTAAATGAAAGAAGTCAGTGTTCCAGCAGAAGGAGACAACGTTTCAGAAAAGGCATTGTAGCAAACCAAAAAAGAAATTTTAAGCGCAGCAGAGTAACCAGCGCACATACCTGTTAGCTCAGGTGAGTTTAAAAGGCTGCTGTTGATAACAAGGGCATTTGCTAAATAGATGGTGTGTGTGCAACAATATACTGAAAGGTCAATTATATTGTGCAGCTTATCTCACCACCTGTAGTTATTTAGGTGAAAGCTCCAAAATGCTTGCCTAATATGTCTGTTTATCCAAAAGGAAGTAAAAAGGGAGAGCTAGAAAGATAGCATTGCATCACATTACATGGCAATGCAATGCACAGTTGCTGAAGTTGAACCAAAATGAGCTTGTAATCTGGCTTCTGCAACTTTGAACATGAAAAATCCAATGAGGAGAAGAAAAGCAAAGCCAAAGAGTCCATCCCAAAATCCGACAAACAAGCAAAATGAACAAAAAACATTGAATTCAATTCTTTCTGATTTTAGAAACTGCATTAAAGAAGGGGTGCACCGGTCCTGGAGATACTGCAATACCAGGTCAATGCGTGGAGTGGACAGAGCAAGCTCTTTTTCCATCTCCCTGTTCTAAAAATCCATTTAATATATGGTCCCCAGATAGGGGACGTATCAGATATTAAACTGATAAGAACAGATACTACACTTGATCTTAGCCAAAAGGCCGAGAAGCGATAACCAGAATTGGTTTCAAACTACGGAGCCACCCAAGGATCCTGAAAAGTCCATTTGTGGAGATGAGCTCCTGGACTCCCGTTAAGAAGACATGTTGTCAACCTCTAGATCCCTTACATGCCTGCACTTTTCGGCTTGCTGCTGCTGCAATCCACGCGTTTTAGATCTGCATAACTCCACCTCTTTAAACACAGCACCTTCACCCCCTGCTGTTCCCACCCGCCTCAACACCGTTGGAAGGGAGGAGAACCAATTAAGGCGGGGGGTGGGGTGGAACGAGCAGCTGTCTACCCTTAGCAGGAGGGCTCCTGATTACATACCTCTCCTGCTGCTGCTGCTGCTGGCTGTCCAGCAGCAGACTGAAGGTGGCTGCTGCTGTGCACAGGTATATAAAGGCTCAGAGCCTATTATGACACGCGCAGCCAGCGTTCCATTGCCACATTCCATCTACTGCAGGCAGGATACCTGGCTGGCTGAATGTCGCTGAGAAGCTCACAGAGACCGCCATAAGCAACAGTTTAACAGAATGCCACAGACTAATCAACCAAACTTTTTGGGTTGGGTTCTCTTTTATAGTCTGCAGGCATTAAATGAAAGAAGTCAGTGTTCCAGCAGAAGGAGACAACGTTTCAGAAAAGGCATTGTAGCAAACCAAAAAAGAAATTTTAAGCGCAGCAGAGTAACCAGCGCACATACCTGTTAGCTCAGGTGAGTTTAAAAGGCTGCTGTTGATAACAAGGGCATTTGCTAAATAGATGGTGTGTGTGCAACAATATACTGAAAGGTCAATTATATTGTGCAGCTTATCTCACCACCTGTAGTTATTTAGGTGAAAGCTCCAAAATGCTTGCCTAATATGTCTGTTTATCCAAAAGGAAGTAAAAAGGGAGAGCTAGAAAGATAGCATTGCATCACATTACATGGCAATGCAATGCACAGTTGCTGAAGTTGAACCAAAATGAGCTTGTAATCTGGCTTCTGCAACTTTGAACATGAAAAATCCAATGAGGAGAAGAAAAGCAAAGCCAAAGAGTCCATCCCAAAATCCGACAAACAAGCAAAATGAACAAAAAACATTGAATTCAATTCTTTCTGATTTTAGAAACTGCATTAAAGAAGGGGTGCACCGGTCCTGGAGATACTGCAATACCAGGTCAATGCGTGGAGTGGACAGAGCAAGCTCTTTTTCCATCTCCCTGTTCTAAAAATCCATTTAATATATGGTCCCCAGATAGGGGACGTATCAGATATTAAACTGATAAGAACAGATACTACACTTGATCTTAGCCAAAAGGCCGAGAAGCGATAACCAGAATTGGTTTCAAACTACGGAGCCACCCAAGGATCCTGAAAAGTCCATTTGTGGAGATGAGCTCCTGGACTCCCGTTAAGAAGACATGTTGTCAACCTCTAGATCCCTTACATGCCTGCACTTTTCGGCTTGCTGCTGCTGCAATCCACGCGTTTTAGATCTGCATAACTCCACCTCTTTAAACACAGCACCTTCACCCCCTGCTGTTCCCACCCGCCTCAACACCGTTGGAAGGGAGGAGAACCAATTAAGGCGGGGGGTGGGGTGGAACGAGCAGCTGTCTACCCTTAGCAGGAGGGCTCCTGATTACATACCTCTCCTGCTGCTGCTGCTGCTGGCTGTCCAGCAGCAGACTGAAGGTGGCTGCTGCTGTGCACAGGTATATAAAGGCTCAGAGCCTATTATGACACGCGCAGCCAGCGTTCCATTGCCACATTCCATCTACTGCAGGCAGGATACCTGGCTGGCTGAATGTCGCTGAGAAGCTCACAGAGACCGCCATAAGCAACAGTTTAACAGAATGCCACAGACTAATCAACCAAACTTTTTGGGTTGGGTTCTCTTTTATAGTCTGCAGGCATTAAATGAAAGAAGTCAGTGTTCCAGCAGAAGGAGACAACGTTTCAGAAAAGGCATTGTAGTAAACCAAAAAAGAAATTTTAAGCGCAGCAGAGTAACCAGCGCACATACCTGTTAGCTCAGGTGAGTTTAAAAGGCTGCTGTTGATAACAAGGGCATTTGCTAAATAGATGGTGTGTGTGCAACAATATACTGAAAGGTCAATTATATTGTGCAGCTTATCTCACCACCTGTAGTTATTTAGGTGAAAGCTCCAAAATGCTTGCCTAATATGTCTGTTTATCCAAAAGGAAGTAAAAAGGGAGAGCTAGAAAGATAGCATTGCATCACATTACATGGCAATGCAATGCACAGTTGCTGAAGTTGAACCAAAATGAGCTTGTAATCTGGCTTCTGCAACTTTGAACATGAAAAATCCAATGAGGAGAAGAAAAGCAAAGCCAAAGAGTCCATCCCAAAATCCGACAAACAAGCAAAATGAACAAAAAACATTGAATTCAATTCTTTCTGATTTTAGAAACTGCATTAAAGAAGGGGTGCACCGGTCCTGGAGATACTGCAATACCAGGTCAATGCGTGGAGTGGACAGAGCAAGCTCTTTTTCCATCTCCCTGTTCTAAAAATCCATTTAATATATGGTCCCCAGATAGGGGACGTATCAGATATTAAACTGATAAGAACAGATACTACACTTGATCTTAGCCAAAAGGCCGAGAAGCGATAACCAGAATTGGTTTCAAACTACGGAGCCACCCAAGGATCCTGAAAAGTCCATTTGTGGAGATGAGCTCCTGGACTCCCGTTAAGAAGACATGTTGTCAACCTCTAGATCCCTTACATGCCTGCACTTTTCGGCTTGCTGCTGCTGCAATCCACGCGTTTTAGATCTGCATAACTCCACCTCTTTAAACACAGCACCTTCACCCCCTGCTGTTCCCACCCGCCTCAACACCGTTGGAAGGGAGGAGAACCAATTAAGGCGGGGGGTGGGGTGGAACGAGCAGCTGTCTACCCTTAGCAGGAGGGCTCCTGATTACATACCTCTCCTGCTGCTGCTGCTGCTGGCTGTCCAGCAGCAGACTGAAGGTGGCTGCTGCTGTGCACAGGTATATAAAGGCTCAGAGCCTATTATGACACGCGCAGCCAGCGTTCCATTGCCACATTCCATCTACTGCAGGCAGGATACCTGGCTGGCTGAATGTCGCTGAGAAGCTCACAGAGACCGCCATAAGCAACAGTTTAACAGAATGCCACAGACTAATCAACCAAACTTTTTGGGTTGGGTTCTCTTTTATAGTCTGCAGGCATTAAATGAAAGAAGTCAGTGTTCCAGCAGAAGGAGACAACGTTTCAGAAAAGGCATTGTAGCAAACCAAAAAAGAAATTTTAAGCGCAGCAGAGTAACCAGCGCACATACCTGTTAGCTCAGGTGAGTTTAAAAGGCTGCTGTTGATAACAAGGGCATTTGCTAAATAGATGGTGTGTGTGCAACAATATACTGAAAGGTCAATTATATTGTGCAGCTTATCTCACCACCTGTAGTTATTTAGGTGAAAGCTCCAAAATGCTTGCCTAATATGTCTGTTTATCCAAAAGGAAGTAAAAAGGGAGAGCTAGAAAGATAGCATTGCATCACATTACATGGCAATGCAATGCACAGTTGCTGAAGTTGAACCAAAATGAGCTTGTAATCTGGCTTCTGCAACTTTGAACATGAAAAATCCAATGAGGAGAAGAAAAGCAAAGCCAAAGAGTCCATCCCAAAATCCGACAAACAAGCAAAATGAACAAAAAACATTGAATTCAATTCTTTCTGATTTTAGAAACTGCATTAAAGAAGGGGTGCACCGGTCCTGGAGATACTGCAATACCAGGTCAATGCGTGGAGTGGACAGAGCAAGCTCTTTTTCCATCTCCCTGTTCTAAAAATCCATTTAATATATGGTCCCCAGATAGGGGACGTATCAGATATTAAACTGATAAGAACAGATACTACACTTGATCTTAGCCAAAAGGCCGAGAAGCGATAACCAGAATTGGTTTCAAACTACGGAGCCACCCAAGGATCCTGAAAAGTCCATTTGTGGAGATGAGCTCCTGGACTCCCGTTAAGAAGACATGTTGTCAACCTCTAGATCCCTTACATGCCTGCACTTTTCGGCTTGCTGCTGCTGCAATCCACGCGTTTTAGATCTGCATAACTCCACCTCTTTAAACACAGCACCTTCACCCCCTGCTGTTCCCACCCGCCTCAACACCGTTGGAAGGGAGGAGAACCAATTAAGGCGGGGGGTGGGGTGGAACGAGCAGCTGTCTACCCTTAGCAGGAGGGCTCCTGATTACATACCTCTCCTGCTGCTGCTGCTGGCTGTCCAGCAGCAGACTGAAGGTGGCTGCTGCTGTGCACAGGTATATAAAGGCTCAGAGCCTATTATGACACGCGCAGCCAGCGTTCCATTGCCACATTCCATCTACTGCAGGCAGGATACCTGGCTGGCTGAATGTCGCTGAGAAGCTCACAGAGACCGCCATAAGCAACAGTTTAACAGAATGCCACAGACTAATCAACCAAACTTTTTGGGTTGGGTTCTCTTTTATAGTCTGCAGGCATTAAATGAAAGAAGTCAGTGTTCCAGCAGAAGGAGACAACGTTTCAGAAAAGGCATTGTAGCAAACCAAAAAAGAAATTTTAAGCGCAGCAGAGTAACCAGCGCACATACCTGTTAGCTCAGGTGAGTTTAAAAGGCTGCTGTTGATAACAAGGGCATTTGCTAAATAGATGGTGTGTGTGCAACAATATACTGAAAGGTCAATTATATTGTGCAGCTTATCTCACCACCTGTAGTTATTTAGGTGAAAGCTCCAAAATGCTTGCCTAATATGTCTGTTTATCCAAAAGGAAGTAAAAAGGGAGAGCTAGAAAGATAGCATTGCATCACATTACATGGCAATGCAATGCACAGTTGCTGAAGTTGAACCAAAATGAGCTTGTAATCTGGCTTCTGCAACTTTGAACATGAAAAATCCAATGAGGAGAAGAAAAGCAAAGCCAAAGAGTCCATCCCAAAATCCGACAAACAAGCAAAATGAACAAAAAACATTGAATTCAATTCTTTCTGATTTTAGAAACTGCATTAAAGAAGGGGTGCACCGGTCCTGGAGATACTGCAATACCAGGTCAATGCGTGGAGTGGACAGAGCAAGCTCTTTTTCCATCTCCCTGTTCTAAAAATCCATTTAATATATGGTCCCCAGATAGGGGACGTATCAGATATTAAACTGATAAGAACAGATACTACACTTGATCTTAGCCAAAAGGCCGAGAAGCGATAACCAGAATTGGTTTCAAACTACGGAGCCACCCAAGGATCCTGAAAAGTCCATTTGTGGAGATGAGCTCCTGGACTCCCGTTAAGAAGACATGTTGTCAACCTCTAGATCCCTTACATGCCTGCACTTTTCGGCTTGCTGCTGCTGCAATCCACGCGTTTTAGATCTGCATAACTCCACCTCTTTAAAAACAGCACCTTCACCCCCTGCTGTTCCCACCCGCCTCAACACTCTTGGAAGGGAGGAGAACCAATTAAGGCGGGGGGTGGGGTGGAACGAGCAGCTGTCTACCCTTAGCAGGAGGGCTCCTGATTACATACCTCTCCTGCTGCTGCTGCTGCTGGCTGTCCAGCAGCAGACTGAAGGTGGCTGCTGCTGTGCACAGGTATATAAAGGCTCAGAGCCTATTATGACACGCGCAGCCAGCGTTCCATTGCCACATTCCATCTACTGCAGGCAGGATACCTGGCTGGCTGAATGTCGCTGAGAAGCTCACAGAGACCGCCATAAGCAACAGTTTAACAGAATGCCACAGACTAATCAACCAAACTTTTTGGGTTGGGTTCTCTTTTATAGTCTGCAGGCATTAAATGAAAGAAGTCAGTGTTCCAGCAGAAGGAGACAACGTTTCAGAAAAGGCATTGTAGCAAACCAAAAAAGAAATTTTAAGCGCAGCAGAGTAACCAGCGCACATACCTGTTAGCTCAGGTGAGTTTAAAAGGCTGCTGTTGATAACAAGGGCATTTGCTAAATAGATGGTGTGTGTGCAACAATATACTGAAAGGTCAATTATATTGTGCAGCTTATCTCACCACCTGTAGTTATTTAGGTGAAAGCTCCAAAATGCTTGCCTAATATGTCTGTTTATCCAAAAGGAAGTAAAAAGGGAGAGCTAGAAAGATAGCATTGCATCACATTACATGGCAATGCAATGCACAGTTGCTGAAGTTGAACCAAAATGAGCTTGTAATCTGGCTTCTGCAACTTTGAACATGAAAAATCCAATGAGGAGAAGAAAAGCAAAGCCAAAGAGTCCATCCCAAAATCCGAGAAACAAGCAAAATGAACAAAAAACATTGAATTCAATTCTTTCTGATTTTAGAAACTGCATTAAAGAAGGGGTGCACCGGTCCTGGAGATACTGCAATACCAGGTCAATGCGTGGAGTGGACAGAGCAAGCTCTTTTTCCATCTCCCTGTTCTAAAAATCCATTTAATATATGGTCCCCAGATAGGGGACGTATCAGATATTAAACTGATAAGAACAGATACTACACTTGATCTTAGCCAAAAGGCCGAGAAGCGATAACCAGAATTGGTTTCAAACTACGGAGCCACCCAAGGATCCTGAAAAGTCCATTTGTGGAGATGAGCTCCTGGACTCCCGTTAAGAAGACATGTTGTCAACCTCTAGATCCCTTACATGCCTGCACTTTTCGGCTTGCTGCTGCTGCAATCCACGCGTTTTAGATCTGCATAACTCCACCTCTTTAAACACAGCACCTTCACCCCCTGCTGTTCCCACCCGCCTCAACACCGTTGGAAGGGAGGAGAACCAATTAAGGCGGGGGGTGGGGTGGAACGAGCAGCTGTCTACCCTTAGCAGGAGGGCTCCTGATTACATACCTCTCCTGCTGCTGCTGCTGCTGGCTGTCCAGCAGCAGACTGAAGGTGGCTGCTGCTGTGCACAGGTATATAAAGGCTCAGAGCCTATTATGACACGCGCAGCCAGCGTTCCATTGCCACATTCCATCTACTGCAGGCAGGATACCTGGCTGGCTGAATGTCGCTGAGAAGCTCACAGAGACCGCCATAAGCAACAGTTTAACAGAATGCCACAGACTAATCAACCAAACTTTTTGGGTTGGGTTCTCTTTTATAGTCTGCAGGCATTAAATGAAAGAAGTCAGTGTTCCAGCAGAAGGAGACAACGTTTCAGAAAAGGCATTGTAGCAAACCAAAAAAGAAATTTTAAGCGCAGCAGAGTAACCAGCGCACATACCTGTTAGCTCAGGTGAGTTTAAAAGGCTGCTGTTGATAACAAGGGCATTTGCTAAATAGATGGTGTGTGTGCAACAATATACTGAAAGGTCAATTATATTGTGCAGCTTATCTCACCACCTGTAGTTATTTAGGTGAAAGCTCCAAAATGCTTGCCTAATATGTCTGTTTATCCAAAAGGAAGTAAAAAGGGAGAGCTAGAAAGATAGCATTGCATCACATTACATGGCAATGCAATGCACAGTTGCTGAAGTTGAACCAAAATGAGCTTGTAATCTGGCTTCTGCAACTTTGAACATGAAAAATCCAATGAGGAGAAGAAAAGCAAAGCCAAAGAGTCCATCCCAAAATCCGACAAACAAGCAAAATGAACAAAAAACATTGAATTCAATTCTTTCTGATTTTAGAAACTGCATTAAAGAAGGGGTGCACCGGTCCTGGAGATACTGCAATACCAGGTCAATGCGTGGAGTGGACAGAGCAAGCTCTTTTTCCATCTCCCTGTTCTAAAAATCCATTTAATATATGGTCCCCAGATAGGGGACGTATCAGATATTAAACTGATAAGAACAGATACTACACTTGATCTTAGCCAAAAGGCCGAGAAGCGATAACCAGAATTGGTTTCAAACTACGGAGCCACCCAAGGATCCTGAAAAGTCCATTTGTGGAGATGAGCTCCTGGACTCCCGTTAAGAAGACATGTTGTCAACCTCTAGATCCCTTACATGCCTGCACTTTTCGGCTTGCTGCTGCTGCAATCCACGCGTTTTAGATCTGCATAACTCCACCTCTTTAAACACAGCACCTTCACCCCCTGCTGTTCCCACCCGCCTCAACACCGTTGGAAGGGAGGAGAACCAATTAAGGCGGGGGGTGGGGTGGAACGAGCAGCTGTCTACCCTTAGCAGGAGGGCTCCTGATTACATACCTCTCCTGCTGCTGCTGCTGCTGGCTGTCCAGCAGCAGACTGAAGGTGGCTGCTGCTGTGCACAGGTATATAAAGGCTCAGAGCCTATTATGACACGCGCAGCCAGCGTTCCATTGCCACATTCCATCTACTGCAGGCAGGATACCTGGCTGGCTGAATGTCGCTGAGAAGCTCACAGAGACCGCCATAAGCAACAGTTTAACAGAATGCCACAGACTAATCAACCAAACTTTTTGGGTTGGGTTCTCTTTTATAGTCTGCAGGCATTAAATGAAAGAAGTCAGTGTTCCAGCAGAAGGAGACAACGTTTCAGAAAAGGCATTGTAGCAAACCAAAAAAGAAATTTTAAGCGCAGCAGAGTAACCAGCGCACATACCTGTTAGCTCAGGTGAGTTTAAAAGGCTGCTGTTGATAACAAGGGCATTTGCTAAATAGATGGTGTGTGTGCAACAATATACTGAAAGGTCAATTATATTGTGCAGCTTATCTCACCACCTGTAGTTATTTAGGTGAAAGCTCCAAAATGCTTGCCTAATATGTCTGTTTATCCAAAAGGAAGTAAAAAGGGAGAGCTAGAAAGATAGCATTGCATCACATTACATGGCAATGCAATGCACAGTTGCTGAAGTTGAACCAAAATGAGCTTGTAATCTGGCTTCTGCAACTTTGAACATGAAAAATCCAATGAGGAGAAGAAAAGCAAAGCCAAAGAGTCCATCCCAAAATCCGACAAACAAGCAAAATGAACAAAAAACATTGAATTCAATTCTTTCTGATTTTAGAAACTGCATTAAAGAAGGGGTGCACCGGTCCTGGAGATACTGCAATACCAGATCAATGCGTGGAGTGGACAGAGCAAGCTCTTTTTCCATTTCCCTGTTCTAAAAATCCATTTAATATATGGTCCCCAGATAGGGGACGTATCAGATATTAAACTGATAAGAACAGATACTACACTTGATCTTAGCCAAAAGGCCGAGAAGCGATAACCAGAATTGGTTTCAAACTACGGAGCCACCCAAGGATCCTGAAAAGTCCATTTGTGGAGATGAGCTCCTGGACTCCCGTTAAGAAGACATGTTGTCAACCTCTAGATCCCTTACATGCCTGCACTTTTCGGCTTGCTGCTGCTGCAATCCACGCGTTTTAGATCTGCATAACTCCACCTCTTTAAACACAGCACCTTCACCCCCTGCTGTTCCCACCCGCCTCAACACCGTTGGAAGGGAGGAGAACCAATTAAGGCGGGGGGTGGGGTGGAACGAGCAGCTGTCTACCCTTAGCAGGAGGGCTCCTGATTACATACCTCTCCTGCTGCTGCTGCTGCTGGCTGTCCAGCAGCAGACTGAAGGTGGCTGCTGCTGTGCACAGGTATATAAAGGCTCAGAGCCTATTATGACACGCGCAGCCAGCGTTCCATTGCCACATTCCATCTACTGCAGGCAGGATACCTGGCTGGCTGAATGTCGCTGAGAAGCTCACAGAGACCGCCATAAGCAACAGTTTAACAGAATGCCACAGACTAATCAACCAAACTTTTTGGGTTGGGTTCTCTTTTATAGTCTGCAGGCATTAAATGAAAGAAGTCAGTGTTCCAGCAGAAGGAGACAACGTTTCAGAAAAGGCATTGTAGCAAACCAAAAAAGAAATTTTAAGCGCAGCAGAGTAACCAGCGCACATACCTGTTAGCTCAGGTGAGTTTAAAAGGCTGCTGTTGATAACAAGGGCATTTGCTAAATAGATGGTGTGTGTGCAACAATATACTGAAAGGTCAATTATATTGTGCAGCTTATCTCACCACCTGTAGTTATTTAGGTGAAAGCTCCAAAATGCTTGCCTAATATGTCTGTTTATCCAAAAGGAAGTAAAAAGGGAGAGCTAGAAAGATAGCATTGCATCACATTACATGGCAATGCAATGCACAGTTGCTGAAGTTGAACCAAAATGAGCTTGTAATCTGGCTTCTGCAACTTTGAACATGAAAAATCCAATGAGGAGAAGAAAAGCAAAGCCAAAGAGTCCATCCCAAAATCCGACAAACAAGCAAAATGAACAAAAAACATTGAATTCAATTCTTTCTGATTTTAGAAACTGCATTAAAGAAGGGGTGCACCGGTCCTGGAGATACTGCAATACCAGGTCAATGCGTGGAGTGGACAGAGCAAGCTCTTTTTCCATCTCCCTGTTCTAAAAATCCATTTAATATATGGTCCCCAGATAGGGGACGTATCAGATATTAAACTGATAAGAACAGATACTACACTTGATCTTAGCCAAAAGGCCGAGAAGCGATAACCAGAATTGGTTTCAAACTACGGAGCCACCCAAGGATCCTGAAAAGTCCATTTGTGGAGATGAGCTCCTGGACTCCCGTTAAGAAGACATGTTGTCAACCTCTAGATCCCTTACATGCCTGCACTTTTCGGCTTGCTGCTGCTGCAATCCACGCGTTTTAGATCTGCATAACTCCACCTCTTTAAACACAGCACCTTCACCCCCTGCTGTTCCCACCCGCCTCAACACCGTTGGAAGGGAGGAGAACCAATTAAGGCGGGGGGTGGGGTGGAACGAGCAGCTGTCTACCCTTAGCAGGAGGGCTCCTGATTACATACCTCTCCTGCTGCTGCTGCTGCTGGCTGTCCAGCAGCAGACTGAAGGTGGCTGCTGCTGTGCACAGGTATATAAAGGCTCAGAGCCTATTATGACACGCGCAGCCAGCGTTCCATTGCCACATTCCATCTACTGCAGGCAGGATACCTGGCTGGCTGAATGTCGCTGAGAAGCTCACAGAGACCGCCATAAGCAACAGTTTAACAGAATGCCACAGACTAATCAACCAAACTTTTTGGGTTGGGTTCTCTTTTATAGTCTGCAGGCATTAAATGAAAGAAGTCAGTGTTCCAGCAGAAGGAGACAACGTTTCAGAAAAGGCATTGTAGCAAACCAAAAAAGAAATTTTAAGCGCAGCAGAGTAACCAGCGCACATACCTGTTAGCTCAGGTGAGTTTAAAAGGCTGCTGTTGATAACAAGGGCATTTGCTAAATAGATGGTGTGTGTGCAACAATATACTGAAAGGTCAATTATATTGTGCAGCTTATCTCACCACCTGTAGTTATTTAGGTGAAAGCTCCAAAATGCTTGCCTAATATGTCTGTTTATCCAAAAGGAAGTAAAAAGGGAGAGCTAGAAAGATAGCATTGCATCACATTACATGGCAATGCAATGCACAGTTGCTGAAGTTGAACCAAAATGAGCTTGTAATCTGGCTTCTGCAACTTTGAACATGAAAAATCCAATGAGGAGAAGAAAAGCAAAGCCAAAGAGTCCATCCCAAAATCCGACAAACAAGCAAAATGAACAAAAAACATTGAATTCAATTCTTTCTGATTTTAGAAACTGCATTAAAGAAGGGGTGCACCGGTCCTGGAGATACTGCAATACCAGGTCAATGCGTGGAGTGGACAGAGCAAGCTCTTTTTCCATCTCCCTGTTCTAAAAATCCATTTAATATATGGTCCCCAGATAGGGGACGTATCAGATATTAAACTGATAAGAACAGATACTACACTTGATCTTAGCCAAAAGGCCGAGAAGCGATAACCAGAATTGGTTTCAAACTACGGAGCCACCCAAGGATCCTGAAAAGTCCATTTGTGGAGATGAGCTCCTGGACTCCCGTTAAGAAGACATGTTGTCAACCTCTAGATCCCTTACATGCCTGCACTTTTCGGCTTGCTGCTGCTGCAATCCACGCGTTTTAGATCTGCATAACTCCACCTCTTTAAACACAGCACCTTCACCCCCTGCTGTTCCCACCCGCCTCAACACCGTTGGAAGGGAGGAGAACCAATTAAGGCGGGGGGTGGGGTGGAACGAGCAGCTGTCTACCCTTAGCAGGAGGGCTCCTGATTACATACCTCTCCTGCTGCTGCTGCTGCTGGCTGTCCAGCAGCAGACTGAAGGTGGCTGCTGCTGTGCACAGGTATATAAAGGCTCAGAGCCTATTATGACACGCGCAGCCAGCGTTACATTGCCACATTCCATCTACTGCAGGCAGGATACCTGGCTGGCTGAATGTCGCTGAGAAGCTCACAGAGACCGCCATAAGCAACAGTTTAACAGAATGCCACAGACTAATCAACCAAACTTTTTGGGTTGGGTTCTCTTTTATAGTCTGCAGGCATTAAATGAAAGAAGTCAGTGTTCCAGCAGAAGGAGACAACGTTTCAGAAAAGGCATTGTAGCAAACCAAAAAAGAAATTTTAAGCGCAGCAGAGTAACCAGCGCACATACCTGTTAGCTCAGGTGAGTTTAAAAGGCTGCTGTTGATAACAAGGGCATTTGCTAAATAGATGGTGTGTGTGCAACAATATACTGAAAGGTCAATTATATTGTGCAGCTTATCTCACCACCTGTAGTTATTTAGGTGAAAGCTCCAAAATGCTTGCCTAATATGTCTGTTTATCCAAAAGGAAGTAAAAAGGGAGAGCTAGAAAGATAGCATTGCATCACATTACATGGCAATGCAATGCACAGTTGCTGAAGTTGAACCAAAATGAGCTTGTAATCTGGCTTCTGCAACTTTGAACATGAAAAATCCAATGAGGAGAAGAAAAGCAAAGCCAAAGAGTCCATCCCAAAATCCGAGAAACAAGCAAAATGAACAAAAAACATTGAATTCAATTCTTTCTGATTTTAGAAACTGCATTAAAGAAGGGGTGCACCGGTCCTGGAGATACTGCAATACCAGGTCAATGCGTGGAGTGGACAGAGCAAGCTCTTTTTCCATCTCCCTGTTCTAAAAATCCATTTAATATATGGTCCCCAGATAGGGGACGTATCAGATATTAAACTGATAAGAACAGATACTACACTTGATCTTAGCCAAAAGGCCGAGAAGCGATAACCAGAATTGGTTTCAAACTACGGAGCCACCCAAGGATCCTGAAAAGTCCATTTGTGGAGATGAGCTCCTGGACTCCCGTTAAGAAGACATGTTGTCAACCTCTAGATCCCTTACATGCCTGCACTTTTCGGCTTGCTGCTGCTGCAATCCACGCGTTTTAGATCTGCATAACTCCACCTCTTTAAACACAGCACCTTCACCCCCTGCTGTTCCCACCCGCCTCAACACCGTTGGAAGGGAGGAGAACCAATTAAGGCGGGGGGTGGGGTGGAACGAGCAGCTGTCTACCCTTAGCAGGAGGGCTCCTGATTACATACCTCTCCTGCTGCTGCTGCTGCTGGCTGTCCAGCAGCAGACTGAAGGTGGCTGCTGCTGTGCACAGGTATATAAAGGCTCAGAGCCTATTATGACACGCGCAGCCAGCGTTCCATTGCCACATTCCATCTACTGCAGGCAGGATACCTGGCTGGCTGAATGTCGCTGAGAAGCTCACAGAGACCGCCATAAGCAACAGTTTAACAGAATGCCACAGACTAATCAACCAAACTTTTTGGGTTGGGTTCTCTTTTATAGTCTGCAGGCATTAAATGAAAGAAGTCAGTGTTCCAGCAGAAGGAGACAACGTTTCAGAAAAGGCATTGTAGCAAACCAAAAAAGAAATTTTAAGCGCAGCAGAGTAACCAGCGCACATACCTGTTAGCTCAGGTGAGTTTAAAAGGCTGCTGTTGATAACAAGGGCATTTGCTAAATAGATGGTGTGTGTGCAACAATATACTGAAAGGTCAATTATATTGTGCAGCTTATCTCACCACCTGTAGTTATTTAGGTGAAAGCTCCAAAATGCTTGCCTAATATGTCTGTTTATCCAAAAGGAAGTAAAAAGGGAGAGCTAGAAAGATAGCATTGCATCACATTACATGGCAATGCAATGCACAGTTGCTGAAGTTGAACCAAAATGAGCTTGTAATCTGGCTTCTGCAACTTTGAACATGAAAAATCCAATGAGGAGAAGAAAAGCAAAGCCAAAGAGTCCATCCCAAAATCCGAGAAACAAGCAAAATGAACAAAAAACATTGAATTCAATTCTTTCTGATTTTAGAAACTGCATTAAAGAAGGGGTGCACCGGTCCTGGAGATACTGCAATACCAGGTCAATGCGTGGAGTGGACAGAGCAAGCTCTTTTTCCATCTCCCTGTTCTAAAAATCCATTTAATATATGGTCCCCAGATAGGGGACGTATCAGATATTAAACTGATAAGAACAGATTTTTTTTTTTTTTTTTTTTGAAAGCCCGAATTCGTGTACAAAACCCGAGTGCGCTTAAAAAAGTGACAAGTGCCACAAAAAAAGTGCACTAGGATGCTGGTCTTCTTGAAACCCTCTCCAAAAGGAGAAGGGTCCCCCAAACCATTCCCCGTCCCTCCGAGCCAAAAGGCCACAGCGAGGAACAGGGACAAAAAGACACCTCCAGCCGAAGCCAGAGGCGACCCAATCTTACCCCCAGCACCTGCCCGAGTTCTCACCCGAGCAAGGCACTGGGAGCCAAAGACTGTGCTCCCCTCCCGGAAGAGGGGAGCCAACAACGCTCTCCTCCCGAAAGAGGAGAGCCAGGGGGGTTCAGGGGGGAGCGGAACCTGATGGCCACACACTCCCCCCCTAGACCTGCCAAGAGAGGAACCCGTAAGGGAACCGCATCCCGACAAAATCCTAGTAGGACGTGACACACGTGAATAAGTGGACACACAGTGACAAAGAAATTAAATAAATAGTGAAGGTTTCACAGTATAATACTGCCCGGACCTTCGACCGGGAATTGAAAAATTCCCCATCCTAAGGCCAGAAGGCCCGGAATAAGGGTGTGTGCGAAGAAAGAAAATTTGAAGTGCTTGTGCAAATGTGCCATAAACTCAAGTGGGGTTCCCAATCCCAGTGAGTTAAGGCACCCCAGGGTCACCACTCCTGGGGCACTTCACACTTCGGGCTTTCGATCTTCCCCGGCCCAATGGCGTCGATCCTGGGGGGCCATGCTTTCCACCAGATGACTATATTAGCCACCTGGCGTACTAACAAGCGCCTAAACCCCAGTGTGCATAATGTATCAATCTACTAGGGCGGCCAACATCCAAAACCGCCTTTTCGAAAGATACTACACTTGATCTTAGCCAAAAGGCCGAGAAGCGATAACCAGAATTGGTTTCAAACTACGGAGCCACCCAAGGATCCTGAAAAGTCCATTTGTGGAGATGAGCTCCTGGACTCCCGTTAAGAAGACATGTTGTCAACCTCTAGATCCCTTACATGCCTGCACTTTTCGGCTTGCTGCTGCTGCAATCCACGCGTTTTAGATCTGCATAACTCCACCTCTTTAAACACAGCACCTTCACCCCCTGCTGTTCCCACCCGCCTCAACACCGTTGGAAGGGAGGAGAACCAATTAAGGCGGGGGGTGGGGTGGAACGAGCAGCTGTCTACCCTTAGCAGGAGGGCTCCTGATTACATACCTCTCCTGCTGCTGCTGCTGCTGGCTGTCCAGCAGCAGACTGAAGGTGGCTGCTGCTGTGCACAGGTATATAAAGGCTCAGAGCCTATTATGACACGCGCAGCCAGCGTTCCATTGCCACATTCCATCTACTGCAGGCAGGATACCTGGCTGGCTGAATGTCGCTGAGAAGCTCACAGAGACCGCCATAAGCAACAGTTTAACAGAATGCCACAGACTAATCAACCAAACTTTTTGGGTTGGGTTCTCTTTTATAGTCTGCAGGCATTAAATGAAAGAAGTCAGTGTTCCAGCAGAAGGAGACAACGTTTCAGAAAAGGCATTGTAGCAAACCAAAAAAGAAATTTTAAGCGCAGCAGAGTAACCAGCGCACATACCTGTTAGCTCAGGTGAGTTTAAAAGGCTGCTGTTGATAACAAGGGCATTTGCTAAATAGATGGTGTGTGTGCAACAATATACTGAAAGGTCAATTATATTGTGCAGCTTATCTCACCACCTGTAGTTATTTAGGTGAAAGCTCCAAAATGCTTGCCTAATATGTCTGTTTATCCAAAAGGAAGTAAAAAGGGAGAGCTAGAAAGATAGCATTGCATCACATTACATGGCAATGCAATGCACAGTTGCTGAAGTTGAACCAAAATGAGCTTGTAATCTGGCTT
This sequence comes from Phyllobates terribilis, assembly GCF_046119375.1. Classification (NCBI taxonomy): domain Eukaryota; kingdom Metazoa; phylum Chordata; class Amphibia; order Anura; family Dendrobatidae; genus Phyllobates; species Phyllobates terribilis. The sequence goes on along the minus strand of NW_027363153.1, from coordinate 1,680,293 downwards.
CTGCAACTTTGAACATGAAAAATCCAATGAGGAGAAGAAAAGCAAAGCCAAAGAGTCCATCCCAAAATCCGACAAACAAGCAAAATGAACAAAAAACATTGAATTCAATTCTTTCTGATTTTAGAAACTGCATTAAAGAAGGGGTGCACCGGTCCTGGAGATACTGCAATACCAGGTCAATGCGTGGAGTGGACAGAGCAAGCTCTTTTTCCATCTCCCTGTTCTAAAAATCCATTTAATATATGGTCCCCAGATAGGGGACGTATCAGATATTAAACTGATAAGAACAGATACTACACTTGATCTTAGCCAAAAGGCCGAGAAGCGATAACCAGAATTGGTTTCAAACTACGGAGCCACCCAAGGATCCTGAAAAGTCCATTTGTGGAGATGAGCTCCTGGACTCCCGTTAAGAAGACATGTTGTCAACCTCTAGATCCCTTACATGCCTGCACTTTTCGGCTTGCTGCTGCTGCAATCCACGCGTTTTAGATCTGCATAACTCCACCTCTTTAAACACAGCACCTTCACCCCCTGCTGTTCCCACCCGCCTCAACACCGTTGGAAGGGAGGAGAACCAATTAAGGCGGGGGGTGGGGTGGAACGAGCAGCTGTCTACCCTTAGCAGGAGGGCTCCTGATTACATACCTCTCCTGCTGCTGCTGCTGCTGGCTGTCCAGCAGCAGACTGAAGGTGGCTGCTGCTGTGCACAGGTATATAAAGGCTCAGAGCCTATTATGACACGCGCAGCCAGCGTTCCATTGCCACATTCCATCTACTGCAGGCAGGATACCTGGCTGGCTGAATGTCGCTGAGAAGCTCACAGAGACCGCCATAAGCAACAGTTTAACAGAATGCCACAGACTAATCAACCAAACTTTTTGGGTTGGGTTCTCTTTTATAGTCTGCAGGCATTAAATGAAAGAAGTCAGTGTTCCAGCAGAAGGAGACGTTTCAGAAAAGGCATTGTAGCAAACCAAAAAAGAAATTTTAAGCGCAGCAGAGTAACCAGCGCACATACCTGTTAGCTCAGGTGTGTTTAAAAGGCTGCTGTTGATAACAAGGGCATTTGCTAAATAGATGGTGTGTGTGCAACAATATACTGAAAGGTCAATTATATTGTGCAGCTTATCTCACCACCTGTAGTTATTTAGGTGAAAGCTCCAAAATGCTTGCCTAATATGTCTGTTTATCCAAAAGGAAGTAAAAAGGGAGAGCTAGAAAGATAGCATTGCATCACATTACATGGCAATGCAATGCACAGTTGCTGAAGTTGAACCAAAATGAGCTTGTAATCTGGCTTCTGCAACTTTGAACATGAAAAATCCAATGAGGAGAAGAAAAGCAAAGCCAAAGAGACCATCCCAAAATCCGACAAACAAGCAAAATGAACAAAAATCATTGAATTCAATTCTTTCTGATTTTAGAAACTGCATTAAAGAAGGGGTGCACCGGTCCTGGAGATACTGCAATACCAGGTCAATGCGTGGAGTGGACAGAGCAAGCTCTTTTTCCATCTCCCTGTTCTAAAAATCCATTTAATATATGGTCCCCAGATAGGGGACGTATCAGATATTAAACTGATAAGAACAGATACTACACTTGATCTTAGCCAAAAGGCCGAGAAGCGATAACCAGAATTGGTTTCAAACTACGGAGCCACCCAAGGATCCTGAAAAGTCCATTTGTGGAGATGAGCTCCTGGACTCCCGTTAAGAAGACATGTTGTCAACCTCTAGATCCCTTACATGCCTGCACTTTTCGGCTTGCTGCTGCTGCAATCCACGCGTTTTAGATCTGCATAACTCCACCTCTTTAAACACAGCACCTTCACCCCCTGCTGTTCCCACCCGTCTCAACACCGTTGGAAGGGAGGAGAACCAATTAAGGCGGGGGGTGGGGTGGAACGAGCAGCTGTCTACCCTTAGCAGGAGGGCTCCTGATTACATACCTCTCCTGCTGCTGCTGCTGCTGGCTGTCCAGCAGCAGACTGAAGGTGGCTGCTGCTGTGCACAGGTATATAAAGGCTCAGAGCCTATTATGACACGCGCAGCCAGCGTTCCATTGCCACATTCCATCTACTGCAGGCAGGATACCTGGCTGGCTGAATGTCGCTGAGAAGCTCACAGAGACCGCCATAAGCAACAGTTTAACAGAATGCCACAGACTAATCAACCAAACTTTTTGGGTTGGGTTCTCTTTTATAGTCTGCAGGCATTAAATGAAAGAAGTCAGTGTTCCAGCAGAAGGAGACAACGTTTCAGAAAAGGCATTGTAGCAAACCAAAAAAGAAATTTTAAGCGCAGAAGAGTAACCAGCGCACATACCTGTTAGCTCAGGTGAGTTTAAAAGGCTGCTGTTGATAACAAGGGCATTTGCTAAATAGATGGTGTGTGTGCAACAATATACTGAAAGGTCAATTATATTGTGCAGCTTATCTCACCACCTGTAGTTATTTAGGTGAAAGCTCCAAAATGCTTGCCTAATATTTCTGTTTATCCAAAAGGAAGTAAAAAGGGAGAGCTAGAAAGATAGCATTGCATCACATTACATGGCAATGCAATGCACAGTTGCTGAAGTTGAACCAAAATGAGCTTGTAATCTGGCTTCTGCAACTTTGAACATGAAAAATCCAATGAGGAGAAGAAAAGCAAAGCCAAAGAGTCCATCCCAAAATCCGAGAAACAAGCAAAATGAACAAAAAACATTGAATTCAATTCTTTCTGATTTTAGAAACTGCATTAAAGAAGGGGTGCACCGGTCCTGGAGATACTGCAATACCAGGTCAATGCGTGGAGTGGACAGAGCAAGCTCTTTTTCCATCTCCCTGTTCTAAAAATCCATTTAATATATGGTCCCCAGATAGGGGACGTATCAGATATTAAACTGATAAGAACAGATTTTTTTTTTTTTTTTTTTGAAAGCCCGAATTCGTGTACAAAACCCGAGTGCGCTTAAAAAAGTGACAAGTGCCACAAAAAAAGTGCACTAGGATGCTGGTCTTCTTGAAACCCTCTCCAAAAGGAGAAGGGTCCCCCAAACCATTCCCCGTCCCTCCGAGCCAAAAGGCCACAGCGAGGAACAGGGACAAAAAGCCACCTCCAGCCGAAGCCAGAGGCGACCCAATCTTACCCCCAGCACCTGCCCGAGTTCTCACCCGAGCAAGGCACTGGGAGCCAAAGACTGTGCTCCCCTCCCGGAAGAGGGGAGCCAACAACGCTCTCCTCCCGAAAGAGGAGAGCCAGGGGGGTTCAGGGGGGTGCGGAACCTGATGGCCACACACTCCCCCCCTAGACCTGCCAAGAGAGGAACCCGTAAGGGAACCGCATCCCGACAAAATCCTAGTAGGACGTGACACACGTGAATAAGTGGACACACAGTGACAAAGAAATTAAATAAATAGTGAAGGTTTCACAGTATAATACTGCCCGGACCTTCGACCGGGAATTGAAAAATTCCCCATCCTAAGGCCAGAAGGCCCGGAATAAGGGTGTGTGCGAAGAAAGAAAATTTGAAGTGCTTGTGCAAATGTGCCATAAACTCAAGTGGGGTTCCCAATCCCAGTGAGTTAAGGCACCCCAGGGTCACCACTCCTGGGGCACTTCACACTTCGGGCTTTCGATCTTCCCCGGCCCAATGGCGTCGATCCTGGGGGGCCATGCTTTCCACCAGATGACTATATTAGCCACCTGGCGTACTAACAAGCGCCTAAACCCCAGTGTGCATAATGTATCAATCTACTAGGGCAGCCAACATCCAAAACCGCCTTTTCGAAAGATACTACACTTGATCTTAGCCAAAAGGCCGAGAAGCGATAACCAGAATTGGTTTCAAACTACGGAGCCACCCAAGGATCCTGAAAAGTCCATTTGTGGAGATGAGCTCCTGGACTCCCGTTAAGAAGACATGTTGTCAACCTCTAGATCCCTTACATGCCTGCACTTTTCGGCTTGCTGCTGCTGCAATCCACGCGTTTTAGATCTGCATAACTCCACCTCTTTAAACACAGCACCTTCACCCCCTGCTGTTCCCACCCGCCTCAACACCGTTGGAAGGGAGGAGAACCAATTAAGGCGGGGGGTGGGGTGGAACGAGCAGCTGTCTACCCTTAGCAGGAGGGCTCCTGATTACATACCTCTCCTGCTGCTGCTGCTGCTGGCTGTCCAGCAGCAGACTGAAGGTGGCTGCTGCTGTGCACAGGTATATAAAGGCTCAGAGCCTATTATGACACGCGCAGCCAGCGTTCCATTGCCACATTCCATCTACTGCAGGCAGGATACCTGGCTGGCTGAATGTCGCTGAGAAGCTCACAGAGACCGCCATAAGCAACAGTTTAACAGAATGCCACAGACTAATCAACCAAACTTTTTGGGTTGGGTTCTCTTTTATAGTCTGCAGGCATTAAATGAAAGAAGTCAGTGTTCCAGCAGAAGGAGACAACGTTTCAGAAAAGGCATTGTAGCAAACCAAAAAAGAAATTTTAAGCGCAGCAGAGTAACCAGCGCACATACCTGTTAGCTCAGGTGAGTTTAAAAGGCTGCTGTTGATAACAAGGGCATTTGCTAAATAGATGGTGTGTGTGCAACAATATACTGAAAGGTCAATTATATTGTGCAGCTTATCTCACCACCTGTAGTTATTTAGGTGAAAGCTCCAAAATGCTTGCCTAATATGTCTGTTTATCCAAAAGGAAGTAAAAAGGGAGAGCTAGAAAGATAGCATTGCATCACATTACATGGCAATGCAATGCACAGTTGCTGAAGTTGAACCAAAATGAGCTTGTAATCTGGCTTCTGCAACTTTGAACATGAAAAATCCAATGAGGAGAAGAAAAGCAAAGCCAAAGAGTCCATCCCAAAATCCGACAAACAAGCAAAATGAACAAAAAACATTGAATTCAATTCTTTCTGATTTTAGAAACTGCATTAAAGAAGGGGTGCACCGGTCCTGGAGATACTGCAATACCAGGTCAATGCGTGGAGTGGACAGAGCAAGCTCTTTTTCCATCTCCCTGTTCTAAAAATCCATTTAATATATGGTCCCCAGATAGGGGACGTATCAGATATTAAACTGATAAGAACAGATTTTTTTTGATTGAATATATCTTTTATTAGCACAAAAAATAAGTTAACAGACAGTGTACAGTGCCGCAGCCCAGTACACACAGAATTCTACATCATATTTACATAGCATGAGGATACGACGCACTAACTAGACACATCACACCCCTATGCTACACAAAACACTCAATCTGAAAGAAAAAGCATGTCAATTAATACAGTACGACGAGCCGTGATAAGGGATGGGGATTGGGAAAAAGGGGATGGGGAGGGGAAAATCACAGGCCCGAAGCTTTATTGAAAGACAAGACACATAAGGGGAGAGGGGGAGGAGGGGTTTAGTCCTCGTCCTCGTCCTCCGGACCGTCCATGATGGAATAGTCTCTGAGCAGGCTGTAGATCAGCCTGCGGCAGTCCTGGATGGACATCCTCTCCCTCCTCAAGATGAGCCGGTTCCTGGCGACCCAAACGGCATCCTTGAAGCAGTTCATAAGGCGCCAAGCCTCCTGGATGGCTCCGACGGTATGAACCCCAGGGAAGAGTCCGTAAAGCACAGAATGGTGCGATAGGCTCGCCCTGGGGACAGAGTTCCTCAGGTCGTCCTCAAGTGCAGTCAATAGGCGCTGTGCAAATCCGCAGTCCCAAAAAGTGTGCAAAGATGTTTCCTCCACGAAGGGGCACCTTGGGCAGTACCGGGTCTTGCACAGGTTCCGGGCATGAATGAATGACCGGACGGGCAGTCCGCCCTGAATCGCCATCCACGACAAGTCCTTGTGCCCGTTGGTCAGCCTGTCAGACGACACATTTGTCCACACAGTCTCCAGCGTGTCCTGGTGAAGTCCTGTGATGTTCTCCACGTCATCCTTGGCTCTGATTAGCTTGTGGATAGTTTTGGGCTTCCACAAGTCGGGCTTGAGTCCCTCCAGTTGATGCTCCCCCACAAATCGAACGACGTCTCCGTAGAACCATGGCGTCGTCCAGTTGTAGGGGAAGGAGCTGTCCCACTTGTCCCAGCCGAGTCGCCTCCAAAGAGGAAGCAGGAAGAAGCGAGACATGGACCTGCCCGCGGAGCCATTCTTGACTTGCAAAGTCCGGCGGACACAATCACACACAAAAGAGGATCGCAGGAGGGTGGGGATATCTGGAACGCCCTTCCCACCCTTGCGAGGCTCCTTGTACATGACGGCCCGCCTGACTCTGTCCATCTTGGATCCCCAGACAAAGTGAAACACTGTCCTGGTAATGGCCCTGCACACAGTGACGTGTGGGGGCCAGGCCTGCGCCGTGTACTGCAAGACGGGCAGGACCTCATTACGCAGGACGAGTGCCTTACCCTCACAAGTGAGGTGTCTGAGGCTCCAGAGTCCGATCCGTTGCTTCACCTTGGCCAAGCGTTCTTGCCAGGACTTGAGGGCCGCTCCTTCCTTCCCGAACCAGACTCCCAGCACCTTGAGGAAATCCGGTTGAATGTTGAAGGGGAAGGGGGCGGAGGAGGCCGGCTGCCAATCCCCGAAGAGCATGGCTTCCGACTTCCTGCAGTTGACTTTGGCCCCTGAAGCCCGGCCGAACCTCTCACACGTCTGGACGAGGGCGTCGACTGAACCACGATCAGCGCAGAAGACGGTGACGTCGTCCATGTAGAGCGAGCACTTGACCTCGTGTCGTCCCGGACCCGGTGCGGTGATCCCTCTGATCTCTCCATTCTGCCGGATAGCCTCTGCGAAGAGTTCTATAACACAAACAAAAAGAAGAGGTGATAGAGGGCAGCCTTGTCTGACCCCAGAGAGGACAGGGAAGGGGTCAGTCTTCCAGCCGTTCACCAACACCGAGCTGTGGATATCAAAATACATCAGACGGACATACGAACAAAACATGTTACCCAAACCTAACCGGTGCAGAGCTCGGCCCATGAACTCGTGGGAAACCCGGTCGAAGGCCTTCTCCTGATCCAAGGAGACCAGGGCCGCGTGTGCGCGGCGGACCTTGATGTACTCGACCGTGTCCCGCACGAGAGCGAGGCTGTCTGCGATGCGACGTCCAGGGATGCCGCAGGTCTGGTCCGGGTGGATGATCCGTCCGATGACCGTCTTAAGTCGTGTCGCCATCGTCTTGGCCAGGATCTTGTAGTCCACGTTGAGCAGAGTGATGGGACGCCAATTCCTCAGGTCGCACCTCTCTCCCTTCCGCTTGTACAGGATCGTGACCATTCCTTCCCTCAAAGATGGAGGCATTCTACCCTCCACCACCATCTCCTCGTACAGGTCCAACAGGTCCGGACAGATGAGGTCTCCCAGCGCTACATAGAGCTCCGCTGGAAGACCATCACTGCCCGGGGTCCTGCCGGTCCTAAAGGATTTAGCGGCAGAGAGCAATTCGCCCACCATCAGAGGTTTGTCCAAGGCTGCCGTGCCTGCAGGATCAAGATGGTTAGTGATACCTGACAGGAACTTATCAGCAGCGTCGGGGTCGGTAGTCTTGTGGGAGTAGAGTTCGCTGTAGAAGTCGCTGACGACCCTCATCACGTCCTCCTTCCCACGTCGCATGTTTCCGCTCTCGTCTCGCAGCTCGTTCAGGGGCGTGTGACCGGCATGAAGTTTCCTGAAAAAGAATGAGTTACATTTCTCACCCTTCTCCAGATTCTCCACTTTGGAACGGAAGATGATTCGCTTGGACTCCTCCTCAAAGTGCCTTTTCAGGCTCTTCTTGGTCTCCTCCAGCTCCTCCCTCACGTCCCAGCCGCAGTGAAGAAGGTCCTGCAGCGACCGCAGCTCGCGCTGCAGCCCTCTGAAGTCCCTCCTCTTCTCACACTCCTGTTGTCGACCCTTGGCCTGAAAGAAACAGCGAAACTCAAGTTTAACATATTCCCACCAATCAGAGACTGTTTGGAAGCTACCCTTGTAGGACTGCCACATTGCGTAGGCTGCTCTCAGCTCCTCCACGACTTCATCCTGAGCCAGCAGAGCACAATTCAGCTTCCAGGAGCCGGGGCCGGACGGAAAACCGTCGCCGAGGACACCTTGTAAGTGAATGGCTCTGTGGTCGGAGAAGAAGCAGGAGACCATCGAGTGCCTACTCTGCCTGACTGCCCGAGAGGTGAACACAAAGTCAATCCTGGAGCGGAGTGAGCCATCGGGTCGGCTCCACGAATAGTTCGTGGAGCCTCTCCCCATGGAGCCCACCACGTCCTGAAGAGAGGCCTCGGTTACCATCTCGATGAGCAGCTTGGACGTGATGTCCAACTTGGCAGATGTGCCAGAACTACGATCGTCCTCCTCGATGGGGCAGTTGAAATCCCCGGCCATCACTAAGGTCCTGGTGGTGGCAAGCTGAAGCCGCAGGGTCTGGAAAAGCTCCAAACGCTCATTCTTCAGTGGGGACGCATACACGTTGATGAACCTGACAGGTTCTCCCGCCCAGTTGCCATCTACAACAAGAGCCCTGCCGCAGATGAGCTCCTGGACGGACTCAAGCGTGAATGCGCCCCCCCTGATCAGAATTGCGACCCCCGCAGACTTGCAGTCACCCCCACCGGACCAGTAGGATGGACCGTGGGACCACTCCCTGGCCAGATGTTTGAAGGACCTAGAGGAGGGAAGGGAACATTCCTGCAACATATAAACATCACACAACTGGGAAGTAAGGAAGGCATAAATAGTCTGACGTCTGAACTTGTCCTTGATGCTCCTGACATTAATGGAAAATAAGTTAATATTAGCCATCATGTAGGGAAAAAAGAAAAAGTTAGCGCAGGCAATACACCTTAGTTACCACTCCGGTCGGGTGGTCCCTCGTCGGTGTTGACTGCTGGTGACGGGATCACCAGCAGGCCCTCTTCCTCCATCTGGTCAAGCAGCGCGGCCTCGATCTCGGCGACCACCAGTTCCTCCTCTTCTGGCTCGGCCACCAGGGTCTCAACCATGTGCTCCATCTCTTCTGGCTCAGGGAGGGTATCCTCCTTTTCGCCTACGAAATCCAGAATCTTCTTTTTGGAGGATTCAGTAGCAGGGCTGTCCTCCACCTTCCTCTTTCCCCGGGTTGGAACTGGGGAGACAAGAAGGGGAAAATCCTCCTCGGAATAGATAGCGGCGGGTGGAGGAAAGGTTAATTCCACCGCTACCATGGTCTGGGGAGGGAGAGTGGCTGCCGGGGCAGGGGAAAGGACACCTGCTGAGGAGTAGGGGAAGGAGGAAGAGGAAGTGGAATCCTCAGCAGGGGTGGCCGGGGTGGGGGGGGATTGGACGGGGGTGGCAGGGGGAGGGATCGAGAGAGGGGTGACAGAACTCTTACCCTCCTTTGACTTTTTCTTCTGCTTCGGAGCTGCTGGGACCGTCGCTGGGGCTTTGGCCACCGACTCCTTGACCGCTTTGGCCTTGGTCGTCTCGGCCTTGGCCGCTGGGGCCTTGGTCGTCGCGTCCTTGACCTTCACAGGCCTGGTCGTCGGGGCCTTGTCCTCCGTAGCTGGGGTCGTCGCAACCACCGATGCCCAGGATCTCTCACGCCTGGGGCAATCCTTGTACAGATGAGCCGCCAGCCCACACAGGTTGCAGGACGTCTTCTTCGGGCAGTCCTTCGAGCTGTGTCCCGTCACTCGACAAATCCTGCAGGCATCCTCCTTGCAGTCCTTCATCTCGTGGCCGTTCTTGCCGCATCTCCTGCAGTTCCGCGGCATGTCCGGGTAATAGATGAGGCCGTAGGAGTTGCCCAGGGAGAATGTCGGGGGCAGGTGCCGAAGTCCGTCTGAGTACGCCAGGTCCCTGTGAAGTCTAACGGTCACCGACCACTTACCTGTCCAGAAGCCGAGTCCATTCAGGATGTGAGAGGGTTCCTTCACAACCAAACAGAAGCGTCTCAGGAAGGTACAGATGTCTTGGCCTGGGGTGTGCGGGTTGCGCATGGAGACCGTGATCCTCCTTTCATCCCTCTGGATAGGGCAGCTACCTGTAAAGGCAGAGAAAGAATTATCCGGTCCTTTTGCGCTTACCATTTCCCAGAACCTCCTGCAGGTGTTCACAGTGGCGAAGGTGACGAAGAAGATCCCCGTCAAGAAGGTCTGGATGCTGAGGGTGTCCGACCTGGAGAAGCCTCGATCCAGCAGCATCTTCTGGCAGAACACGTCCGAGGACATGTCCGGCACCCTCCCATCCACTTCCTTCAGCTTCAGGGCCACCGTCTGCCGCATCCATGGCTCCAGGGCTGGAGCTTCGTGGCGGGGCTTCTGGGGTCCCTTCTGCTGGCCAGTCGTGGAGGCAGAGTCCTTGGGGTCAGAATCGGCTCCTGGCTGGGCCCTCCTGGCTGTCCCCAGCTCCAGGCTCTTCTTTTCGGCCTTCCTCGCAGCGCTTGCCATGGCTTTCCTCCTGCAGTTACTTCTTGGAGCTGGATCTGGAACTCTTCCCGGAATGGGTGGAGCTATGCAGATTCTTCTCCCGTCGTGTTCTGGACAAATTCCCCGAAAGGTCTTTGTCTCGATGATTTTCTTCCTCGAAGATTACACAGGACAGCCCGATTCTTCTCCGAGTCTTCGTCTTCTTCTGGATTCTTTAGAGCTTCTTCCTCCCACCGATATCCGCCTTCGTTCTCCGATGTCAGCTGGGATCCGAAGCTCTTCTCCTTCCGAGTTCGATCGCTCTCGTCAAGTGTAGATCGTAGCTCTTGTGTTCTTAAAAGAACAGATACTACACTTGATCTTAGCCAAAAGGCCGAGAAGCGATAACCAGAATTGGTTTCAAACTACGGAGCCACCCAAGGATCCTGAAAAGTCCATTTGTGGAGATGAGCTCCTGGACTCCCGTTAAGAAGACATGTTGTCAACCTCTAGATCCCTTACATGCCTGCACTTTTCGGCTTGCTGCTGCTGCAATCCACGCGTTTTAGATCTGCATAACTCCACCTCTTTAAACACAGCACCTTCACCCCCTGCTGTTCCCACCCGCCTCAACACCGTTGGAAGGGAGGAGAACCAATTAAGGCGGGGGGTGGGGTGGAACGAGCAGCTGTCTACCCTTAGCAGGAGGGCTCCTGATTACATACCTCTCCTGCTGCTGCTGCTGCTGGCTGTCCAGCAGCAGACTGAAGGTGGCTGCTGCTGTGCACAGGTATATAAAGGCTCAGAGCCTATTATGACACGCGCAGCCAGCGTTCCATTGCCACATTCCATCTACTGCAGGCAGGATACCTGGCTGGCTGAATGTCGCTGAGAAGCTCACAGAGACCGCCATAAGCAACAGTTTAACAGAATGCCACAGACTAATCAACCAAACTTTTTGGGTTGGGTTCTCTTTTATAGTCTGCAGGCATTAAATGAAAGAAGTCAGTGTTCCAGCAGAAGGAGACAACGTTTCAGAAAAGGCATTGTAGCAAACCAAAAAAGAAATTTTAAGCGCAGCAGAGTAACCAGCGCACATACCTGTTAGCTCAGGTGAGTTTAAAAGGCTGCTGTTGATAATAAGGGCATTTGCTAAATAGATGGTGTGTGTGCAACAATATACTGAAAGGTCAATTATATTGTGCAGCTTATCTCACCACCTGTAGTTATTTAGGTGAAAGCTCCAAAATGCTTGCCTAATATGTCTGTTTATCCAAAAGGAAGTAAAAAGGGAGAGCTAGAAAGATAGCATTGCATCACATTACATGGCAATGCAATGCACAGTTGCTGAAGTTGAACCAAAATGAGCTTGTAATCTGGCTTCTGCAACTTTGAACATGAAAAATCCAATGAGGAGAAGAAAAGCAAAGCCAAAGAGTCCATCCCAAAATCCGACAAACAAGCAAAATGAACAAAAAACATTGAATTCAATTCTTTCTGATTTTAGAAACTGCATTAAAGAAGGGGTGCACCGGTCCTGGAGATACTGCAATACCAGGTCAATGCGTGGAGTGGACAGAGCAAGCTCTTTTTCCATCTCCCTGTTCTAAAAATCCATTTAATATATGGTCCCCAGATAGGGGACGTATCAGATATTAAACTGATAAGAACAGATACTACACTTGATCTTAGCCAAAAGGCCGAGAAGCGATAACCAGAATTGGTTTCAAACTACGGAGCCACCCAAGGATCCTGAAAAGTCCATTTGTGGAGATGAGCTCCTGGACTCCCGTTAAGAAGACATGTTGTCAACCTCTAGATCCCTTACATGCCTGCACTTTTCGGCTTGCTGCTGCTGCAATCCACGCGTTTTAGATCTGCATAACTCCACCTCTTTAAACACAGCACCTTCACCCCCTGCTGTTCCCACCCGTCTCAACACCGTTGGAAGGGAGGAGAACCAATTAAGGCGGGGGGTGGGGTGGAACGAGCAGCTGTCTACCCTTAGCAGGAGGGCTCCTGATTACATACCTCTCCTGCTGCTGCTGCTGCTGGCTGTCCAGCAGCAGACTGAAGGTGGCTGCTGCTGTGCACAGGTATATAAAGGCTCAGAGCCTATTATGACACGCGCAGCCAGCGTTCCATTGCCACATTCCATCTACTGCAGGCAGGATACCTGGCTGGCTGAATGTCGCTGAGAAGCTCACAGAGACCGCCATAAGCAACAGTTTAACAGAATGCCACAGACTAATCAACCAAACTTTTTGGGTTGGGTTCTCTTTTATAGTCTGCAGGCATTAAATGAAAGAAGTCAGTGTTCCAGCAGAAGGAGACAACGTTTCAGAAAAGGCATTGTAGCAAACCAAAAAAGAAATTTTAAGCGCAGCAGAGTAACCAGCGCACATACCTGTTAGCTCAGGTGAGTTTAAAAGGCTGCTGTTCATAACAAGGGCATTTGCTAAATAGATGGTGTGTGTGCAACAATATACTGAAAGGTCAATTATATTGTGCAGCTTATCTCACCACCTGTAGTTATTTAGGTGAAAGCTCCAAAATGCTTGCCTAATATTTCTGTTTATCCAAAAGGAAGTAAAAAGGGAGAGCTAGAAAGATAGCATTGCATCACATTACATGGCAATGCAATGCACAGTTGCTGAAGTTGAACCAAAATGAGCTTGTAATCTGGCTTCTGCAACTTTGAACATGAAAAATCCAATGAGGAGAAGAAAAGCAAAGCCAAAGAGTCCATCCCAAAATCCGAGAAACAAGCAAAATGAACAAAAAACATTGAATTCAATTCTTTCTGATTTTAGAAACTGCATTAAAGAAGGGGTGCACCGGTCCTGGAGATACTGCAATACCAGGTCAATGCGTGGAGTGGACAGAGCAAGCTCTTTTTCCATCTCCCTGTTCTAAAAATCCATTTAATATATGGTCCCCAGATAGGGGACGTATCAGATATTAAACTGATAAGAACAGATTTTTTTTTTTTTTTTTTTGAAAGCCCGAATTCGTGTACAAAACCCGAGTGCGCTTAAAAAAGTGACAAGTGCCACAAAAAAAGTGCACTAGGATGCTGGTCTTCTTGAAACCCTCTCCAAAAGGAGAAGGGTCCCCCAAACCATTCCCCGTCCCTCCGAGCCAAAAGGCCACAGCGAGGAACAGGGACAAAAAGCCACCTCCAGCCGAAGCCAGAGGCGACCCAATCTTACCCCCAGCACCTGCCCGAGTTCTCACCCGAGCAAGGCACTGGGAGCCAAAGACTGTGCTCCCCTCCCGGAAGAGGGGAGCCAACAACGCTCTCCTTCCGAAAGAGGAGAGCCAGGGGGGTTCAGGGGGGTGCGGAACCTGATGGCCACACACTCCCCCCCTAGACCTGCCAAGAGAGGAACCCGTAAGGGAACCGCATCCCGACAAAATCCTAGTAGGACGTGACACACGTGAATAAGTGGACACACAGTGACAAAGAAATTAAATAAATAGTGAAGGTTTCACAGTATAATACTGCCCGGACCTTCGACCGGGAATTGAAAAATTCCCCATCCTAAGGCCAGAAGGCCCGGAATAAGGGTGTGTGCGAAGAAAGAAAATTTGAAGTGCTTGTGCAAATGTGCCATAAACTCAAGTGGGGTTCCCAATCCCAGTGAGTTAAGGCACCCCAGGGTCACCACTCCTGGGGCACTTCACACTTCGGGCTTTCGATCTTCCCCGGCCCAATGGCGTCGATCCTGGGGGGCCATGCTTTCCACCAGATGACTATATTAGCCACCTGGCGTACTAACAAGCGCCTAAACCCCAGTGTGCATAATGTATCAATCTACTAGGGCAGCCAACATCCAAAACCGCCTTTTCGAAAGATACTACACTTGATCTTAGCCAAAAGGCCGAGAAGCGATAACCAGAATTGGTTTCAAACTACGGAGCCACCCAAGGATCCTGAAAAGTCCATTTGTGGAGATGAGCTCCTGGACTCCCGTTAAGAAGACATGTTGTCAACCTCTAGATCCCTTACATGCCTGCACTTTTCGGCTTGCTGCTGCTGCAATCCACGCGTTTTAGATCTGCATAACTCCACCTCTTTAAACACAGCACCTTCACCCCCTGCTGTTCCCACCCGCCTCAACACCGTTGGAAGGGAGGAGAACCAATTAAGGCGGGGGGTGGGGTGGAACGAGCAGCTGTCTACCCTTAGCAGGAGGGCTCCTGATTACATACCTCTCCTGCTGCTGCTGCTGCTGGCTGTCCAGCAGCAGACTGAAGGTGGCTGCTGCTGTGCACAGGTATATAAAGGCTCAGAGCCTATTATGACACGCGCAGCCAGCGTTCCATTGCCACATTCCATCTACTGCAGGCAGGATACCTGGCTGGCTGAATGTCGCTGAGAAGCTCACAGAGACCGCCATAAGCAACAGTTTAACAGAATGCCACAGACTAATCAACCAAACTTTTTGGGTTGGGTTCTCTTTTATAGTCTGCAGGCATTAAATGAAAGAAGTCAGTGTTCCAGCAGAAGGAGACAACGTTTCAGAAAAGGCATTGTAGCAAACCAAAAAAGAAATTTTAAGCGCAGCAGAGTAACCAGCGCACATACCTGTTAGCTCAGGTGAGTTTAAAAGGCTGCTGTTGATAACAAGGGCATTTGCTAAATAGATGGTGTGTGTGCAACAATATACTGAAAGGTCAATTATATTGTGCAGCTTATCTCACCACCTGTAGTTATTTAGGTGAAAGCTCCAAAATGCTTGCCTAATATGTCTGTTTATCCAAAAGGAAGTAAAAAGGGAGAGCTAGAAAGATAGCATTGCATCACATTACATGGCAATGCAATGCACAGTTGCTGAAGTTGAACCAAAATGAGCTTGTAATCTGGCTTCTGCAACTTTGAACATGAAAAATCCAATGAGGAGAAGAAAAGCAAAGCCAAAGAGTCCATCCCAAAATCCGACAAACAAGCAAAATGAACAAAAAACATTGAATTCAATTCTTTCTGATTTTAGAAACTGCATTAAAGAAGGGGTGCACCGGTCCTGGAGATACTGCAATACCAGGTCAATGCGTGGAGTGGACAGAGCAAGCTCTTTTTCCATCTCCCTGTTCTAAAAATCCATTTAATATATGGTCCCCAGATAGGGGACGTATCAGATATTAAACTGATAAGAACAGATACTACACTTGATCTTAGCCAAAAGGCCGAGAAGCGATAACCAGAATTGGTTTCAAACTACGGAGCCACCCAAGGATCCTGAAAAGTCCATTTGTGGAGATGAGCTCCTGGACTCCCGTTAAGAAGACATGTTGTCAACCTCTAGATCCCTTACATGCCTGCACTTTTCGGCTTGCTGCTGCTGCAATCCACGCGTTTTAGATCTGCATAACTCCACCTCTTTAAACACAGCACCTTCACCCCCTGCTGTTCCCACCCGCCTCAACACCGTTGGAAGGGAGGAGAACCAATTAAGGCGGGGGGTGGGGTGGAACGAGCAGCTGTCTACCCTTAGCAGGAGGGCTCCTGATTACATACCTCTCCTGCTGCTGCTGCTGCTGGCTGTCCAGCAGCAGACTGAAGGTGGCTGCTGCTGTGCACAGGTATATAAAGGCTCAGAGCCTATTATGACACGCGCAGCCAGCGTTCCATTGCCACATTCCATCTACTGCAGGCAGGATACCTGGCTGGCTGAATGTCGCTGAGAAGCTCACAGAGACCGCCATAAGCAACAGTTTAACAGAATGCCACAGACTAATCAACCAAACTTTTTGGGTTGGGTTCTCTTTTATAGTCTGCAGGCATTAAATGAAAGAAGTCAGTGTTCCAGCAGAAGGAGACAACGTTTCAGAAAAGGCATTGTAGCAAACCAAAAAAGAAATTTTAAGCGCAGCAGAGTAACCAGCGCACATACCTGTTAGCTCAGGTGAGTTTAAAAGGCTGCTGTTGATAACAAGGGCATTTGCTAAATAGATGGTGTGTGTGCAACAATATACTGAAAGGTCAATTATATTGTGCAGCTTATCTCACCACCTGTAGTTATTTAGGTGAAAGCTCCAAAATGCTTGCCTAATATGTCTGTTTATCCAAAAGGAAGTAAAAAGGGAGAGCTAGAAAGATAGCATTGCATCACATTACATGGCAATGCAATGCACAGTTGCTGAAGTTGAACCAAAATGAGCTTGTAATCTGGCTTCTGCAACTTTGAACATGAAAAATCCAATGAGGAGAAGAAAAGCAAAGCCAAAGAGTCCATCCCAAAATCCGACAAACAAGCAAAATGAACAAAAAACATTGAATTCAATTCTTTCTGATTTTAGAAACTGCATTAAAGAAGGGGTGCACCGGTCCTGGAGATACTGCAATACCAGGTCAATGCGTGGAGTGGACAGAGCAAGCTCTTTTTCCATCTCCCTGTTCTAAAAATCCATTTATTATATGGTCCCCAGATAGGGGACGTATCAGATATTAAACTGATAAGAACAGATTTTTTTTTTTTTTTTATCGAAAGCCCGAATTCGTGTACAAAACCCGAGTGCGCTTAAAAAAGTGACAAGTGCCACAAAAAAAAGTGCACTAGGATGCTGGTCTTCTTGAAACCCTCTCCAAAAGGAGAAGGGTCCCCCAAACCATTCCCCGTCCCTCCGAGCCAGAAGGCCACAGCGAGGAACAGGGACAAATAGCCACCTCCAGCCGGAGCCAGAGGCGACCCAATCTTACCCCCAATACCTGCCCGAGTTCTCACCCGAGCAAGGCACTGGGAGCCAAAGACTGTGCTCCCCTCCCGGAAGAGGGGAGCCAACAACGCTCTCCTCCCGAAAGAGGAGAGCCAGTGGGGTTCAGGGGGGAGCGGAACCTGATGGCCACACACTCCCCCCCTAGACCTGCCAAGAGAGGAACCCGTAAGGGAACCGCATCCCGACAAAATCCTAGTAAGGACGTGGACACACGTGAAAAAGTGGACACACAGTGACAAAAAAAAATTAAATAAATAGTGAAGGTTTCACAGTATAATACTGCCCGGACCTTCGACCGGGAATTGAAAAATTCCCCATCCTAAGGCCAGAAGGCCCGGAATAAGGGTGTGTGTGAAGAAAGAAATATTGAAGTGCTAGTGCAAATGTGCCATAAACTCAAGTGGGGTTCCCAATCCCAGTGAGTTAAGGCACCCCAGGGTCACCACTCCTGGGGCACTTCACACTTCGGGCTTTCGATCTTCCCCGGCCCAATGGCGTCGATCCTGGGGGGCCATGCTTTCCACCAGATGACTATATTAGCCACCTGGCGTACTAACAAGCGCCTAAACCCCAGTGTGCATAATGTATCAATCTACTAGGGCGGCCAACATCCAAAACCGCCTTTTCGAAAGATACTACACTTGATCTTAGCCAAAAGGCCGAGAAGCGATAACCAGAATTGGTTTCAAACTACGGAGCCACCCAAGGATCCTGAAAAGTCCATTTGTGGAGATGAGCTCCTGGACTCCCGTTAAGAAGACATGTTGTCAACCTCTAGATCCCTTACATGCCTGCACTTTTCGGCTTGCTGCTGCTGCAATCCACGCGTTTTAGATCTGCATAACTCCACCTCTTTAAACACAGCACCTTCACCCCCTGCTGTTCCCACCCGCCTCAACACCGTTGGAAGGGAGGAGAACCAATTAAGGCGGGGGGTGGGGTGGAACGAGCAGCTGTCTACCCTTAGCAGGAGGGCTCCTGATTACATACCTCTCCTGCTGCTGCTGCTGCTGGCTGTCCAGCAGCAGACTGAAGGTGGCTGCTGCTGTGCACAGGTATATAAAGGCTCAGAGCCTATTATGACACGCGCAGCCAGCGTTCCATTGCCACATTCCATCTACTGCAGGCAGGATACCTGGCTGGCTGAATGTCGCTGAGAAGCTCACAGAGACCGCCATAAGCAACAGTTTAACAGAATGCCACAAACTAATCAACCAAACTTTTTGGGTTGGGTTCTCTTTTATAGTCTGCAGGCATTAAATGAAAGAAGTCAGTGTTCCAGCAGAAGGAGACAACGTTTCAGAAAAGGCATTGTAGCAAACCAAAAAAGAAATTTTAAGCGCAGCAGAGTAACCAGCGCACATACCTGTTAGCTCAGGTGAGTTTAAAAGGCTGCTGTTGATAACAAGGGCATTTGCTAAATAGATGGTGTGTGTGCAACAATATACTGAAAGGTCAATTATATTGTGCAGCTTATCTCACCACCTGTAGTTATTTAGGTGAAAGCTCCAAAATGCTTGCCTAATATGTCTGTTTATCCAAAAGGAAGTAAAAAGGGAGAGCTAGAAAGATAGCATTGCATCACATTACATGGCAATGCAATGCACAGTTGCTGAAGTTGAACCAAAATGAGCTTGTAATCTGGCTTCTGCAACTTTGAACATGAAAAATCCAATGAGGAGAAGAAAAGCAAAGCCAAAGAGTCCATCCCAAAATCCGACAAACAAGCAAAATGAACAAAAAACATTGAATTCAATTCTTTCTGATTTTAGAAACTGCATTAAAGAAGGGGTGCACCGGTCCTGGAGATACTGCAATACCAGGTCAATGCGTGGAGTGGACAGAGCAAGCTCTTTTTCCATCTCCCTGTTCTAAAAATCCATTTAATATATGGTCCCCAGATAGGGGACGTATCAGATATTAAACTGATAAGAACAGATACTACACTTGATCTTAGCCAAAAGGCCGAGAAGCGATAACCAGAATTGGTTTCAAACTACGGAGCCACCCAAGGATCCTGAAAAGTCCATTTGTGGAGATGAGCTCCTGGACTCCCGTTAAGAAGACATGTTGTCAACCTCTAGATCCCTTACATGCCTGCACTTTTCGGCTTGCTGCTGCTGCAATCCACGCGTTTTAGATCTGCATAACTCCACCTCTTTAAACACAGCACCTTCACCCCCTGCTGTTCCCACCCGCCTCAACACCGTTGGAAGGGAGGAGAACCAATTAAGGCGGGGGGTGGGGTGGAACGAGCAGCTGTCTACCCTTAGCAGGAGGGCTCCTGATTACATACCTCTCCTGCTGCTGCTGCTGCTGGCTGTCCAGCAGCAGACTGAAGGTGGCTGCTGCTGTGCACAGGTATATAAAGGCTCAGAGCCTATTATGACACGCGCAGCCAGCGTTCCATTGCCACATTCCATCTACTGCAGGCAGGATACCTGGCTGGCTGAATGTCGCTGAGAAGCTCACAGAGACCGCCATAAGCAACAGTTTAACAGAATGCCACAGACTAATCAACCAAACTTTTTGGGTTGGGTTCTCTTTTATAGTCTGCAGGCATTAAATGAAAGAAGTCAGTGTTCCAGCAGAAGGAGACAACGTTTCAGAAAAGGCATTGTAGCAAACCAAAAAAGAAATTTTAAGCGCAGCAGAGTAACCAGCGCACATACCTGTTAGCTCAGGTGAGTTTAAAAGGCTGCTGTTGATAACAAGGGCATTTGCTAAATAGATGGTGTGTGTGCAACAATATACTGAAAGGTCAATTATATTGTGCAGCTTATCTCACCACCTGTAGTTATTTAGGTGAAAGCTCCAAAATGCTTGCCTAATATGTCTGTTTATCCAAAAGGAAGTAAAAAGGGAGAGCTAGAAAGATAGCATTGCATCACATTACATGGCAATGCAATGCACAGTTGCTGAAGTTGAACCAAAATGAGCTTGTAATCTGGCTTCTGCAACTTTGAACATGAAAAATCCAATGAGGAGAAGAAAAGCAAAGCCAAAGAGTCCATCCCAAAATCCGACAAACAAGCAAAATGAACAAAAAACATTGAATTCAATTCTTTCTGATTTTAGAAACTGCATTAAAGAAGGGGTGCACCGGTCCTGGAGATACTGCAATACCAGGTCAATGCGTGGAGTGGACAGAGCAAGCTCTTTTTCCATCTCCCTGTTCTAAAAATCCATTTAATATATGGTCCCCAGATAGGGGACGTATCAGATATTAAACTGATAAGAACAGATACTACACTTGATCTTAGCCAAAAGGCCGAGAAGCGATAACCAGAATTGGTTTCAAACTACGGAGCCACCCAAGGATCCTGAAAAGTCCATTTGTGGAGATGAGCTCCTGGACTCCCGTTAAGAAGACATGTTGTCAACCTCTAGATCCCTTACATGCCTGCACTTTTCGGCTTGCTGCTGCTGCAATCCACGCGTTTTAGATCTGCATAACTCCACCTCTTTAAACACAGCACCTTCACCCCCTGCTGTTCCCACCCGCCTCAACACCGTTGGAAGGGAGGAGAACCAATTAAGGCGGGGGGTGGGGTGGAACGAGCAGCTGTCTACCCTTAGCAGGAGGGCTCCTGATTACATACCTCTCCTGCTGCTGCTGCTGCTGGCTGTCCAGCAGCAGACTGAAGGTGGCTGCTGCTGTGCACAGGTATATAAAGGCTCAGAGCCTATTATGACACGCGCAGCCAGCGTTCCATTGCCACATTCCATCTACTGCAGGCAGGATACCTGGCTGACTGAATGTCGCTGAGAAGCTCACAGAGACCGCCATAAGCAACA
The DNA here is from genome assembly GCF_046119375.1 of Phyllobates terribilis. NCBI lineage: Eukaryota > Metazoa > Chordata > Amphibia > Anura > Dendrobatidae > Phyllobates > Phyllobates terribilis. Next base: position 1,659,413 of record NW_027363153.1, on the reverse strand, counting down.
GTTTAACAGAATGCCACAGACTAATCAACCAAACTTTTTGGGTTGGGTTCTCTTTTATAGTCTGCAGGCATTAAATGAAAGAAGTCAGTGTTCCAGCAGAAGGAGACAACGTTTCAGAAAAGGCATTGTAGCAAACCAAAAAAGAAATTTTAAGCGCAGCAGAGTAACCAGCGCACATACCTGTTAGCTCAGGTGAGTTTAAAAGGCTGCTGTTGATAACAAGGGCATTTGCTAAATAGATGGTGTGTGTGCAACAATATACTGAAAGGTCAATTATATTGTGCAGCTTATCTCACCACCTGTAGTTATTTAGGTGAAAGCTCCAAAATGCTTGCCTAATATGTCTGTTTATCCAAAAGGAAGTAAAAAGGGAGAGCTAGAAAGATAGCATTGCATCACATTACATGGCAATGCAATGCACAGTTGCTGAAGTTGAACCAAAATGAGCTTGTAATCTGGCTTCTGCAACTTTGAACATGAAAAATCCAATGAGGAGAAGAAAAGCAAAGCCAAAGAGTCCATCCCAAAATCCGACAAACAAGCAAAATGAACAAAAAACATTGAATTCAATTCTTTCTGATTTTAGAAACTGCATTAAAGAAGGGGTGCACCGGTCCTGGAGATACTGCAATACCAGGTCAATGCGTGGAGTGGACAGAGCAAGCTCTTTTTCCATCTCCCTGTTCTAAAAATCCATTTAATATATGGTCCCCAGATAGGGGACGTATCAGATATTAAACTGATAAGAACAGATACTACACTTGATCTTAGCCAAAAGGCCGAGAAGCGATAACCAGAATTGGTTTCAAACTACGGAGCCACCCAAGGATCCTGAAAAGTCCATTTGTGGAGATGAGCTCCTGGACTCCCGTTAAGAAGACATGTTGTCAACCTCTAGATCCCTTACATGCCTGCACTTTTCGGCTTGCTGCTGCTGCAATCCACGCGTTTTAGATCTGCATAACTCCACCTCTTTAAACACAGCACCTTCACCCCCTGCTGTTCCCACCCGCCTCAACACCGTTGGAAGGGAGGAGAACCAATTAAGGCGGGGGGTGGGGTGGAACGAGCAGCTGTCTACCCTTAGCAGGAGGGCTCCTGATTACATACCTCTCCTGCTGCTGCTGCTGCTGGCTGTCCAGCAGCAGACTGAAGGTGGCTGCTGCTGTGCACAGGTATATAAAGGCTCAGAGCCTATTATGACACGCGCAGCCAGCGTTCCATTGCCACATTCCATCTACTGCAGGCAGGATACCTGGCTGGCTGAATGTCGCTGAGAAGCTCACAGAGACCGCCATAAGCAACAGTTTAACAGAATGCCACAGACTAATCAACCAAACTTTTTGGGTTGGGTTCTCTTTTATAGTCTGCAGGCATTAAATGAAAGAAGTCAGTGTTCCAGCAGAAGGAGACAACGTTTCAGAAAAGGCATTGTAGCAAACCAAAAAAGAAATTTTAAGCGCAGCAGAGTAACCAGCGCACATACCTGTTAGCTCAGGTGAGTTTAAAAGGCTGCTGTTGATAACAAGGGCATTTGCTAAATAGATGGTGTGTGTGCAACAATATACTGAAAGGTCAATTATATTGTGCAGCTTATCTCACCACCTGTAGTTATTTAGGTGAAAGCTCCAAAATGCTTGCCTAATATGTCTGTTTATCCAAAAGGAAGTAAAAAGGGAGAGCTAGAAAGATAGCATTGCATCACATTACATGGCAATGCAATGCACAGTTGCTGAAGTTGAACCAAAATGAGCTTGTAATCTGGCTTCTGCAACTTTGAACATGAAAAATCCAATGAGGAGAAGAAAAGCAAAGCCAAAGAGTCCATCCCAAAATCCGACAAACAAGCAAAATGAACAAAAAACATTGAATTCAATTCTTTCTGATTTTAGAAACTGCATTAAAGAAGGGGTGCACCGGTCCTGGAGATACTGCAATACCAGGTCAATGCGTGGAGTGGACAGAGCAAGCTCTTTTTCCATCTCCCTGTTCTAAAAATCCATTTAATATATGGTCCCCAGATAGGGGACGTATCAGATATTAAACTGATAAGAACAGATACTACACTTGATCTTAGCCAAAAGGCCGAGAAGCGATAACCAGAATTGGTTTCAAACTACGGAGCCACCCAAGGATCCTGAAAAGTCCATTTGTGGAGATGAGCTCCTGGACTCCCGTTAAGAAGACATGTTGTCAACCTCTAGATCCCTTACATGCCTGCACTTTTCGGCTTGCTGCTGCTGCAATCCACGCGTTTTAGATCTGCATAACTCCACCTCTTTAAACACAGCACCTTCACCCCCTGCTGTTCCCACCCGCCTCAACACCGTTGGAAGGGAGGAGAACCAATTAAGGCGGGGGGTGGGGTGGAACGAGCAGCTGTCTACCCTTAGCAGGAGGGCTCCTGATTACATACCTCTCCTGCTGCTGCTGCTGCTGGCTGTCCAGCAGCAGACTGAAGGTGGCTGCTGCTGTGCACAGGTATATAAAGGCTCAGAGCCTATTATGACACGCGCAGCCAGCGTTCCATTGCCACATTCCATCTACTGCAGGCAGGATACCTGGCTGGCTGAATGTCGCTGAGAAGCTCACAGAGACCGCCATAAGCAACAGTTTAACAGAATGCCACAGACTAATCAACCAAACTTTTTGGGTTGGGTTCTCTTTTATAGTCTGCAGGCATTAAATGAAAGAAGTCAGTGTTCCAGCAGAAGGAGACAACGTTTCAGAAAAGGCATTGTAGCAAACCAAAAAAGAAATTTTAAGCACAGCAGAGTAACCAGCGCACATACCTGTTAGCTCAGGTGAGTTTAAAAGGCTGCTGTTGATAACAAGGGCATTTGCTAAATAGATGGTGTGTGTGCAACAATATACTGAAAGGTCAATTATATTGTGCAGCTTATCTCACCACCTGTAGTTATTTAGGTGAAAGCTCCAAAATGCTTGCCTAATATGTCTGTTTATCCAAAAGGAAGTAAAAAGGGAGAGCTAGAAAGATAGCATTGCATCACATTACATGGCAATGCAATGCACAGTTGCTGAAGTTGAACCAAAATGAGCTTGTAATCTGGCTTCTGCAACTTTGAACATGAAAAATCCAATGAGGAGAAGAAAAGCAAAGCCAAAGAGTCCATCCCAAAATCCGACAAACAAGCAAAATGAACAAAAAACATTGAATTCAATTCTTTCTGATTTTAGAAAGTGCATTAAAGAAGGGGTGCACCGGTCCTGGAGATACTGCAATACCAGGTCAATGCGTGGAGTGGACAGAGCAAGCTCTTTTTCCATCTCCCTGTTCTAAAAATCCATTTAATATATGGTCCCCAGATAGGGGACGTATCAGATATTAAACTCATAAGAACAGATACTACACTTGATCTTAGCCAAAAGGCCGAGAAGCGATAACCAGAATTGGTTTCAAACTACGGAGCCACCCAAGGATCCTGAAAAGTCCATTTGTGGAGATGAGCTCCTGGACTCCCGTTAAGAAGACATGTTGTCAACCTCTAGATCCCTTACATGCCTGCACTTTTCGGCTTGCTGCTGCTGCAATCCACGCGTTTTAGATCTGCATAACTCCACTTCTTTAAACACAGCACCTTCACCCCCTGCTGTTCCCACCCGCCTCAACACCGTTGGAAGGGAGGAGAACCAATTAAGGCGGGGGGTGGGGTGGAACGAGCAGCTGTCTACCCTTAGCAGGAGGGCTCCTGATTACATACCTCTCCTGCTGCTGCTGCTGCTGGCTGTCCAGCAGCAGACTGAAGGTGGCTGCTGCTGTGCACAGGTATATAAAGGCTCAGAGCCTATTATGACACGCGCAGCCAGCGTTCCATTGCCACATTCCATCTACTGCAGGCAGGATACCTGGCTGGCTGAATGTCGCTGAGAAGCTCACAGAGACCGCCATAAGCAACAGTTTAACAGAATGCCACAGACTAATCAACCAAACTTTTTGGGTTGGGTTCTCTTTTATAGTCTGCAGGCATTAAATGAAAGAAGTCAGTGTTCCAGCAGAAGGAGACAACGTTTCAGAAAAGGCATTGTAGCAAACCAAAAAAGAAATTTTAAGCGCAGCAGAGTAACCAGCGCACATACCTGTTAGCTCAGGTGAGTTTAAAAGGCTGCTGTTGATAACAAGGGCATTTGCTAAATAGATGGTGTGTGTGCAACAATATACTGAAAGGTCAATTATATTGTGCAGCTTATCTCACCACCTGTAGTTATTTAGGTGAAAGCTCCAAAATGCTTGCCTAATATGTCTGTTTATCCAAAAGGAAGTAAAAAGGGAGAGCTAGAAAGATAGCATTGCATCACATTACATGGCAATGCAATGCACAGTTGCTGAAGTTGAACCAAAATGAGCTTGTAATCTGGCTTCTGCAACTTTGAACATGAAAAATCCAATGAGGAGAAGAAAAGCAAAGCCAAAGAGTCCATCCCAAAATCCGACAAACAAGCAAAATGAACAAAAAACATTGAATTCAATTCTTTCTGATTTTAGAAACTGCATTAAAGAAGGGGTGCACCGGTCCTGGAGATACTGCAATACCAGGTCAATGCGTGGAGTGGACAGAGCAAGCTCTTTTTCCATCTCCCTGTTCTAAAAATCCATTTAATATATGGTCCCCAGATAGGGGACGTATCAGATATTAAACTGATAAGAACAGATACTACACTTGATCTTAGCCAAAAGGCCGAGAAGCGATAACCAGAATTGGTTTCAAACTACGGAGCCACCCAAGGATCCTGAAAAGTCCATTTGTGGAGATGAGCTCCTGGACTCCCGTTAAGAAGACATGTTGTCAACCTCTAGATCCCTTACATGCCTGCACTTTTCGGCTTGCTGCTGCTGCAATCCACGCGTTTTAGATCTGCATAACTCCACCTCTTTAAACACAGCACCTTCACCCCCTGCTGTTCCCACCCGCCTCAACACCGTTGGAAGGGAGGAGAACCAATTAAGGCGGGGGGTGGGGTGGAACGAGCAGCTGTCTACCCTTAGCAGGAGGGCTCCTGATTACATACCTCTCCTGCTGCTGCTGCTGCTGGCTGTCCAGCAGCAGACTGAAGGTGGCTGCTGCTGTGCACAGGTATATAAAGGCTCAGAGCCTATTATGACACGCGCAGCCAGCGTTCCATTGCCACATTCCATCTACTGCAGGCAGGATACCTGGCTGGCTGAATGTCGCTGAGAAGCTCACAGAGACCGCCATAAGCAACAGTTTAACAGAATGCCACAGACTAATCAACCAAACTTTTTGGGTTGGGTTCTCTTTTATAGTCTGCAGGCATTAAATGAAAGAAGTCAGTGTTCCAGCAGAAGGAGACAACGTTTCAGAAAAGGCATTGTAGCAAACCAAAAAAGAAATTTTAAGCACAGCAGAGTAACCAGCGCACATACCTGTTAGCTCAGGTGAGTTTAAAAGGCTGCTGTTGATAACAAGGGCATTTGCTAAATAGATGGTGTGTGTGCAACAATATACTGAAAGGTCAATTATATTGTGCAGCTTATCTCACCACCTGTAGTTATTTAGGTGAAAGCTCCAAAATGCTTGCCTAATATGTCTGTTTATCCAAAAGGAAGTAAAAAGGGAGAGCTAGAAAGATAGCATTGCATCACATTACATGGCAATGCAATGCACAGTTGCTGAAGTTGAACCAAAATGAGCTTGTAATCTGGCTTCTGCAACTTTGAACATGAAAAATCCAATGAGGAGAAGAAAAGCAAAGCCAAAGAGTCCATCCCAAAATCCGACAAACAAGCAAAATGAACAAAAAAACATTAAATTCAATTCTTTCTGATTTTAGAAACTGCATTAAAGAAGGGGTGCACCGGTCCTGGAGATACTGCAATACCAGGTCAATGCGTGGAGTGGACAGAGCAAGCTCTTTTTCCATCTCCCTGTTCTAAAAATCCATTTAATATATGGTCCCCAGATAGGGGACGTATCAGATATTAAACTGATAAGAACAGATACTACACTTGATCTTAGCCAAAAGGCCGAGAAGCGATAACCAGAATTGGTTTCAAACTACGGAGCCACCCAAGGATCCTGAAAAATCCATTTGTGGAGATGAGCTCCTGGACTCCCGTTAAGAAGACATGTTGTCAACCTCTAGATCCCTTACATGCCTGCACTTTTCGGCTTGCTGCTGCTGCAATCCACGCGTTTTAGATCTGCATAACTCCACCTCTTTAAACACAGCACCTTCACCCCCTGCTGTTCCCACCCGCCTCAACACCGTTGGAAGGGAGGAGAACCAATTAAGGCGGGGGGTGGGGTGGAACGAGCAGCTGTCTACCCTTAGCAGGAGGGCTCCTGATTACATACCTCTCCTGCTGCTGCTGCTGCTGGCTGTCCAGCAGCAGACTGAAGGTGGCTGCTGCTGTGCACAGGTATATAAAGGCTCAGAGCCTATTATGACACGCGCAGCCAGCGTTCCATTGCCACATTCCATCTACTGCAGGCAGGATACCTGGCTGGCTGAATGTCGCTGAGAAGCTCACAGAGACCGCCATAAGCAACAGTTTAACAGAATGCCACAGACTAATCAACCAAACTTTTTGGGTTGGGTTCTCTTTTATAGTCTGCAGGCATTAAATGAAAGAAGTCAGTGTTCCAGCAGAAGGAGACAACGTTTCAGAAAAGGCATTGTAGCAAACCAAAAAAGAAATTTTAAGCGCAGCAGAGTAACCAGCGCACATACCTGTTAGCTCAGGTGAGTTTAAAAGGCTGCTGTTGATAACAAGGGCATTTGCTAAATAGATGGTGTGTGTGCAACAATATACTGAAAGGTCAATTATATTGTGCAGCTTATCTCACCACCTGTAGTTATTTAGGTGAAAGCTCCAAAATGCTTGCCTAATATGTCTGTTTATCCAAAAGGAAGTAAAAAGGGAGAGCTAGAAAGATAGCATTGCATCACATTACATGGCAATGCAATGCACAGTTGCTGAAGTTGAACCAAAATGAGCTTGTAATCTGGCTTCTGCAACTTTGAACATGAAAAATCCAATGAGGAGAAGAAAAGCAAAGCCAAAGAGTCCATCCCAAAATCCGACAAACAAGCAAAATGAACAAAAAACATTGAATTCAATTCTTTCTGATTTTAGAAACTGCATTAAAGAAGGGGTGCACCAGTCCTGGAGATACTGCAATACCAGGTCAATGCGTGGAGTGGACAGAGCAAGCTCTTTTTCCATCTCCCTGTTCTAAAAATCCATTTAATATATGGTCCCCAGATAGGGGACGTATCAGATATTAAACTGATAAGAACAGATACTACACTTGATCTTAGCCAAAAGGCCGAGAAGCGATAACCAGAATTGGTTTCAAACTACGGAGCCACCCAAGGATCCTGAAAAGTCCATTTGTGGAGATGAGCTCCTGGACTCCCGTTAAGAAGACATGTTGTCAACCTCTAGATCCCTTACATGCCTGCACTTTTCGGCTTGCTGCTGCTGCAATCCACGCGTTTTAGATCTGCATAACTCCACCTCTTTAAACACAGCACCTTCACCCCCTGCTGTTCCCACCCGCCTCAACACCGTTGGAAGGGAGGAGAACCAATTAAGGCGGGGGTGGGGTGGAACGAGCAGCTGTCTACCCTTAGCAGGAGGGCTCCTGATTACATACCTCTCCTGCTGCTGCTGCTGCTGGCTGTCCAGCAGCAGACTGAAGGTGGCTGCTGCTGTGCACAGGTATATAAAGGCTCAGAGCCTATTATGACACGCGCAGCCAGCGTTCCATTGCCACATTCCATCTACTGCAGGCAGGATACCTGGCTGGCTGAATGTCGCTGAGAAGCTCACAGAGACCGCCATAAGCAACAGTTTAACAGAATGCCACAGACTAATCAACCAAACTTTTTGGGTTGGGTTCTCTTTTATAGTCTGCAGGCATTAAATGAAAGAAGTCAGTGTTCCAGCAGAAGGAGACAACGTTTCAGAAAAGGCATTGTAGCAAACCAAAAAAGAAATTTTAAGCGCAGCAGAGTAACCAGCGCACATACCTGTTAGCTCAGGTGAGTTTAAAAGGCTGCTGTTGATAACAAGGGCATTTCCTAAATAGATGGTGTGTGTGCAACAATATATTGAAAGGTCAATTATATTGTGCAGCTTATCTCACCACCTGTAGTTATTTAGGTGAAAGCTCCAAAATGCTTGCCTAATATGTCTGTTTATCCAAAAGGAAGTAAAAAGGGAGAGCTAGAAAGATAGCATTGCATCACATTACATGGCAATGCAATGCACAGTTGCTGAAGTTGAACCAAAATGAGCTTGTAACCTGGCTTCTGCAACTTTGAACATGAAAAATCCAATGAGGAGAAGAAAAGCAAAGCCAAAGAGTCCATCCCAAAATCCGACAAACAAGCAAAATGAACAAAAAACATTGAATTCAATTCTTTCTGATTTTAGAAACTGCATTAAAGAAGGGGTGCACCGGTCCTGGAGATACTGCAATACCAGGTCAATGCGTGGAGTGGACAGAGCAAGCTCTTTTTCCATCTCCCTGTTCTAAAAATCCATTTAATATATGGTCCCCAGATAGGGGACGTATCAGATATTAAACTGATAAGAACAGATACTACACTTGATCTTAGCCAAAAGGCCGAGAAGCGATAACCAGAATTGGTTTCAAACTACGGAGCCACCCAAGGATCCTGAAAAGTCCATTTGTGGAGATGAGCTCCTGGACTCCCGTTAAGAAGACATGTTGTCAACCTCTAGATCCCTTACATGCCTGCACTTTTCGGCTTGCTGCTGCTGCAATCCACGCGTTTTAGATCTGCATAACTCCACCTCTTTAAACACAGCACCTTCACCCCCTGCTGTTCCCACCCGCCTCAACACCGTTGGAAGGGAGGAGAACCAATTAAGGCGAGGGGTGGGGTGGAACGAGCAGCTGTCTACCCTTAGCAGGAGGGCTCCTGATTACATACCTCTCCTGCTGCTGCTGCTGCTGGCTGTCCAGCAGCAGACTGAAGGTGGCTGCTGCTGTGCACAGGTATATAAAGGCTCAGAGCCTATTATGACACGCGCAGCCAGCGTTCCATTGCCACATTCCATCTACTGCAGGCAGGATACCTGGCTGGCTGAATGTCGCTGAGAAGCTCACAGAGACCGCCATAAGCAACAGTTTAACAGAATGCCACAGACTAATCAACCAAACTTTTTGGGTTGGGTTCTCTTTTATAGTCTGCAGGCATTAAATGAAAGAAGTCAGTGTTCCAGCAGAAGGAGACAACGTTTCAGAAAAGGCATTGTAGCAAACCAAAAAAGAAATTTTAAGCGCAGCAGAGTAACCAGCGCACATACCTGTTAGCTCAGGTGAGTTTAAAAGGCTGCTGTTGATAACAAGGGCATTTGCTAAATAGATGGTGTGTGTGCAACAATATACTGAAAGGTCAATTATATTGTGCAGCTTATCTCACCACCTGTAGTTATTTAGGTGAAAGCTCCAAAATGCTTGCCTAATATGTCTGTTTATCCAAAAGGAAGTAAAAAGGGAGAGCTAGAAAGATAGCATTGCATCACATTACATGGCAATGCAATGCACAGTTGCTGAAGTTGAACCAAAATGAGCTTGTAATCTGGCTTCTGCAACTTTGAACATGAAAAATCCAATGAGGAGAAGAAAAGCAAAGCCAAAGAGTCCATCCCAAAATCTGACAAACAAGCAAAATGAACAAAAAACATTGAATTCAATTCTTTCTGATTTTAGAAACTGCATTAAAGAAGGGGTGCACCGGTCCTGGAGATACTGCAATACCAGGTCAATGCGTGGAGTGGACAGAGCAAGCTCTTTTTCCATCTCCCTGTTCTAAAAATCCATTTAATATATGGTCCCCAGATAGGGGACGTATCAGATATTAAACTGATAAGAACAGATACTACACTTGATCTTAGCCAAAAGGCCGAGAAGCGATAACCAGAATTGGTTTCAAACTACGGAGCCACCCAAGGATCCTGAAAAGTCCATTTGTGGAGATGAGCTTCTGGACTCCCGTTAAGAAGACATGTTGTCAACCTCTAGATCCCTTACATGCCTGCACTTTTCGGCTTGCTGCTGCTGCAATCCACGCGTTTTAGATCTGCATAACTCCACCTCTTTAAACACAGCACCTTCACCCCCTGCTGTTCCCACCCGCCTCAACACCGTTGGAAGGGAGGAGAACCAATTAAGGCGGGGGGTGGGGTGGAACGAGCAGCTGTCTACCCTTAGCAGGAGGGCTCCTGATTACATACCTCTCCTGCTGCTGCTGCTGCTGCTGGCTGTCCAGCAGCAGACTGAAGGTGGCTGCTGCTGTGCACAGGTATATAAAGGCTCAGAGCCTATTATGACACGCGCAGCCAGCGTTCCATTGCCACATTCCATCTACTGCAGGCAGGATACCTGGCTGGCTGAATGTCGCTGAGAAGCTCACAGAGACCGCCATAAGCAACAGTTTAACAGAATGCCACAGACTAATCAACCAAACTTTTTGGGTTGGGTTCTCTTTTATAGTCTGCAGGCATTAAATGAAAGAAGTCAGTGTTCCAGCAGAAGGAGACAACGTTTCAGAAAAGGCATTGTAGCAAACCAAAAAAGAAATTTTAAGCGCAGCAGAGTAACCAGCGCACATACCTGTTAGCTCAGGTGAGTTTAAAAGGCTGCTGTTGATAACAAGGGCATTTGCTAAATAGATGGTGTGTGTGCAACAATATACTGAAAGGTCAATTATATTGTGCAGCTTATCTCACCACCTGTAGTTATTTAGGTGAAAGCTCCAAAATGCTTGCCTAATATGTCTGTTTATCCAAAAGGAAGTAAAAAGGGAGAGCTAGAAAGATAGCATTGCATCACATTACATGGCAATGCAATGCACAGTTGCTGAAGTTGAACCAAAATGAGCTTGTAATCTGGCTTCTGCAACTTTGAACATGAAAAATCCAATGAGGAGAAGAAAAGCAAAGCCAAAGAGTCCATCCCAAAATCCGACAAACAAGCAAAATGAACAAAAAACATTGAATTCAATTCTTTCTGATTTTAGAAACTGCATTAAAGAAGGGGTGCACCGGTCCTGGAGATACTGCAATACCAGGTCAATGCGTGGAGTGGACAGAGCAAGCTCTTTTTCCATCTCCCTGTTCTAAAAATCCATTTAATATATGGTCCCCAGATAGGGGACGTATCAGATATTAAACTGATAAGAACAGATACTACACTTGATCTTAGCCAAAAGGCCGAGAAGCGATAACCAGAATTGGTTTCAAACTACGGAGCCACCCAAGGATCCTGAAAAGTCCATTTGTGGAGATGAGCTCCTGGACTCCCGTTAAGAAGACATGTTGTCAACCTCTAGATCCCTTACATGCCTGCACTTTTTGGCTTGCTGCTGCTGCAATCCACGCGTTTTAGATCTGCATAACTCCACCTCTTTAAACACAGCACCTTCACCCCCTGCTGTTCCCACCCGCCTCAACACCGTTGGAAGGGAGGAGAACCAATTAAGGCGGGGGGTGGGGTGGAACGAGCAGCTGTCTACCCTTAGCAGGAGGGCTCCTGATTACATACCTCTCCTGCTGCTGCTGCTGCTGGCTGTCCAGCAGCAGACTGAAGGTGGCTGCTGCTGTGCACAGGTATATAAAGGCTCAGAGCCTATTATGACACGCGCAGCCAGCGTTCCATTGCCACATTCCATCTACTGCAGGCAGGATACCTGGCTGGCTGAATGTCGCTGAGAAGCTCACAGAGACCGCCATAAGCAACAGTTTAACAGAATGCCACAGACTAATCAACCAAACTTTTTGGGTTGGGTTCTCTTTTATAGTCTGCAGGCATTAAATGAAAGAAGTCAGTGTTCCAGCAGAAGGAGACAACGTTTCAGAAAAGGCATTGTAGCAAACCAAAAAAGAAATTTTAAGCGCAGCAGAGTAACCAGTGCACATACCTGTTAGCTCAGGTGAGTTTAAAAGGCTGCTGTTGATAACAAGGGCATTTGCTAAATAGATGGTGTGTGTGCAACAATATACTGAAAGGTCAATTATATTGTGCAGCTTATCTCACCACCTGTAGTTATTTAGGTGAAAGCTCCAAAATGCTTGCCTAATATGTCTGTTTATCCAAAAGGAAGTAAAAAGGGAGAGCTAGAAAGATAGCATTGCATCACATTACATGGCAATGCAATGCACAGTTGCTGAAGTTGAACCAAAATGAGCTTGTAATCTGGCTTCTGCAACTTTGAACATGAAAAATCCAATGAGGAGAAGAAAAGCAAAGCCAAAGAGTCCATCCCAAAATCCGACAAACAAGCAAAATGAACAAAAAACATTGAATTCAATTCTTTCTGATTTTAGAAACTGCATTAAAGAAGGGGTGCACCGGTCCTGGAGATACTGCAATACCAGGTCAATGCGTGGAGTGGACAGAGCAAGCTCTTTTTCCATCTCCCTGTTCTAAAAATCCATTTAATATATGGTCCCCAGATAGGGGACGTATCAGATATTAAACTGATAAGAACAGATACTACACTTGATCTTAGCCAAAAGGCCGAGAAGCGATAACCAGAATTGGTTTCAAACTACGGAGCCACCCAAGGATCCTGAAAAGTCCATTTGTGGAGATGAGCTCCTGGACTCCCGTTAAGAAGACATGTTGTCAACCTCTAGATCCCTTACATGCCTGCACTTTTCGGCTTGCTGCTGCTGCAATCCACGCGTTTTAGATCTGCATAACTCCACCTCTTTAAACACAGCACCTTCACCCCCTGCTGTTCCCACCCGCCTCAACACCGTTGGAAGGGAGGAGAACCAATTAAGGCGGGGGGTGGGGTGGAACGAGCAGCTGTCTACCCTTAGCAGGAGGGCTCCTGATTACATACCTCTCCTGCTGCTGCTGCTGGCTGTCCAGCAGCAGATTGAAGGTGGCTGCTGCTGTGCACAGGTATATAAAGGCTCAGAGCCTATTATGACACGCGCAGCCAGCGTTCCATTGCCACATTCCATCTACTGCAGGCAGGATACCTGGCTGGCTGAATGTCGCTGAGAAGCTCACAGAGACCGCCATAAGCAACAGTTTAACAGAATGCCACAGACTAATCAACCAAACTTTTTGGGTTGGGTTCTCTTTTATAGTCTGCAGGCATTAAATGAAAGAAGTCAGTGTTCCAGCAGAAGGAGACAACGTTTCAGAAAAGGCATTGTAGCAAACCAAAAAAGAAATTTTAAGCGCAGCAGAGTAACCAGCGCACATACCTGTTAGCTCAGGTGAGTTTAAAAGGCTGCTGTTGATAACAAGGGCATTTGCTAAATAGATGGTGTGTGTGCAACAATATACTGAAAGGTCAATTATATTGTGCAGCTTATCTCACCACCTGTAGTTATTTAGGTGAAAGCTCCAAAATGCTTGCCTAATATGTCTGTTTATCCAAAAGGAAGTAAAAAGGGAGAGCTAGAAAGATAGCATTGCATCACATTACATGGCAATGCAATGCACAGTTGCTGAAGTTGAACCAAAATGAGCTTGTAATCTGGCTTCTGCAACTTTGAACATGAAAAATCCAATGAGGAGAAGAAAAGCAAAGCCAAAGAGTCCATCCCAAAATCCGACAAACAAGCAAAATGAACAAAAAACATTGAATTCAATTCTTTCTGATTTTAGAAACTGCATTAAAGAAGGGGTGCACCGGTCCTGGAGATACTGCAATACCAGGTCAATGCGTGGAGTGGACAGAGCAAGCTCTTTTTCCATCTCCCTGTTCTAAAAATCCATTTAATATATGGTCCCCAGATAGGGGACATATCAGATATTAAACTGATAAGAACAGATACTACACTTGATCTTAGCCAAAAGGCCGAGAAGCGATAACCAGAATTGGTTTCAAACTACGGAGCCACCCAAGGATCCTGAAAAGTCCATTTGTGGAGATGAGCTCCTGGACTCCCGTTAAGAAGACATGTTGTCAACCTCTAGATCCCTTACATGCCTGCACTTTTCGGCTTGCTGCTGCTGCAATCCACGCGTTTTAGATCTGCATAACTCCACCTCTTTAAACACAGCACCTTCACCCCCTGCTGTTCCCACCCGCCTCAACACCGTTGGAAGGGAGGAGAACCAATTAAGGCGGGGGGTGGGGTGGAACGAGCAGCTGTCTACCCTTAGCAGGAGGGCTCCTGATTACATACCTCTCCTGCTGCTGCTGCTGCTGGCTGTCCAGCAGCAGACTGAAGGTGGCTGCTGCTGTGCACAGGTATATAAAGGCTCAGAGCCTATTATGACACGCGCAGCCAGCGTTCCATTGCCACATTCCATCTACTGCAGGCAGGATACCTGGCTGGCTGAATGTCGCTGAGAAGCTCACAGAGACCGCCATAAGCAACAGTTTAACAGAATGCCACAGACTAATCAACCAAACTTTTTGGGTTGGGTTCTCTTTTATAGTCTGCAGGCATTAAATGAAAGAAGTCAGTGTTCCAGCAGAAGGAGACAACGTTTCAGAAAAGGCATTGTAGCAAACCAAAAAAGAAATTTTAAGCGCAGCAGAGTAACCAGCGCACATACCTGTTAGCTCAGGTGAGTTTAAAAGGCTGCTGTTGATAACAAGGGCATTTGCTAAATAGATGGTGTGTGTGCAACAATATACTGAAAGGTCAATTATATTGTGCAGCTTATCTCACCACCTGTAGTTATTTAGGTGAAAGCTCCAAAATGCTTGCCTAATATGTCTGTTTATCCAAAAGGAAGTAAAAAGGGAGAGCTAGAAAGATAGCATTGCATCACATTACATGGCAATGCAATGCACAGTTGCTGAAGTTGAACCAAAATGAGCTTGTAATCTGGCTTCTGCAACTTTGAACATGAAAAATCCAATGAGGAGAAGAAAAGCAAAGCCAAAGAGTCCATCCCAAAATCCGACAAACAAGCAAAATGAACAAAAAACATTGAATTCAATTCTTTCTGATTTTAGAAACTGCATTAAAGAAGGGGTGCACCGGTCCTGGAGACACTGCAATACCAGGTCAATGCGTGGAGTGGACAGAGCAAGCTCTTTTTCCATCTCCCTGTTCTAAAAATCCATTTAATATATGGTCCCCAGATAGGGGACGTATCAGATATTAAACTGATAAGAACAGATACTACACTTGATCTTAGCCAAAAGGCCGAGAAGCGATAACCAGAATTGGTTTCAAACTACGGAGCCACCCAAGGATCCTGAAAAGTCCATTTGTGGAGATGAGCTCCTGGACTCCCGTTAAGAAGACATGTTGTCAACCTCTAGATCCCTTACATGCCTGCACTTTTCGGCTTGCTGCTGCTGCAATCCACGCGTTTTAGATCTGCATAACTCCACCTCTTTAAACACAGCACCTTCACCCCCTGCTGTTCCCACCCGCCTCAACACCGTTGGAAGGGAGGAGAACCAATTAAGGCGGGGGGTGGGGTGGAACGAGCAGCTGTCTACCCTTAGCAGGAGGGCTCCTGATTACATACCTCTCCTGCTGCTGCTGCTGCTGGCTGTCCAGCAGCAGACTGAAGGTGGCTGCTGCTGTGCACAGGTATATAAAGGCTCAGAGCCTATTATGACACGCGCAGCCAGCGTTCCATTGCCACATTCCATCTACTGCAGGCAGGATACCTGGCTGGCTGAATGTCGCTGAGAAGCTCACAGAGACCGCCATAAGCAACAGTTTAACAGAATGCCACAGACTAATCAACCAAACTTTTTGGGTTGGGTTCTCTTTTATAGTCTGCAGGCATTAAATGAAAGAAGTCAGTGTTCCAGCAGAAGGAGACAACGTTTCAGAAAAGGCATTGTAGCAAACCAAAAAAGAAATTTTAAGCGCAGCAGAGTAACCAGCGCACATACCTGTTAGCTCAGGTGAGTTTAAAAGGCTGCTGTTGATAACAAGGGCATTTGCTAAATAGATGGTGTGTGTGCAACAATATACTGAAAGGTCAATTATATTGTGCAGCTTATCTCACCACCTGTAGTTATTTAGGTGAAAGCTCCAAAATGCTTGCCTAATATGTCTGTTTATCCAAAAGGAAGTAAAAAGGGAGAGCTAGAAAGATAGCATTGCATCACATTACATGGCAATGCAATGCACAGTTGCTGAAGTTGAACCAAAATGAGCTTGTAATCTGGCTTCTGCAACTTTGAACATGAAAAATCCAATGAGGAGAAGAAAAGCAAAGCCAAAGAGTCCATCCCAAAATCCGACAAACAAGCAAAATGAACAAAAAAACATTGAATTCAATTCTTTCTGATTTTAGAAACTGCATTAAAGAAGGGGTGCACCGGTCCTGGAGATACTGCAATACCAGGTCAATGCGTGGAGTGGACAGAGCAAGCTCTTTTTCCATCTCCCTGTTCTAAAAATCCATTTAATATATGGTCCCCAGATAGGGGACGTATCAGATATTAAACTGATAAGAACAGATACTACACTTGATCTTAGCCAAAAGGCCGAGAAGCGATAACCAGAATTGGTTTCAAACTACGGAGCCACCCAAGGATCCTGAAAAGTCCATTTGTGGAGATGAGCTCCTGGACTCCCGTTAAGAAGACATGTTGTCAACCTCTAGATCCCTTACATGCCTGCACTTTTCGGCTTGCTGCTGCTGCAATCCACGCGTTTTAGATCTGCATAACTCCACCTCTTTAAACACAGCACCTTCACCCCCTGCTGTTCCCACCCGCCTCAACACCGTTGGAAGGGAGGAGAACCAATTAAGGCGGGGGGTGGGGTGGAACGAGCAGCTGTCTACCCTTAGCAGGAGGGCTCCTGATTACATACCTCTCCTGCTGCTGCTGGCTGTCCAGCAGCAGACTGAAGGTGGCTGCTGCTGTGCACAGGTATATAAAGGCTCAGAGCCTATTATGACACGCGCAGCCAGCGTTCCATTGCCACATTCCATCTACTGCAGGCAGGATACCTGGCTGGCTGAATGTCGCTGAGAAGCTCACAGAGACCGCCATAAGCAACAGTTTAACAGAATGCCACAGACTAATCAACCAAACTTTTTGGGTTGGGTTCTCTTTTATAGTCTGCAGGCATTAAATGAAAGAAGTCAGTGTTCCAGCAGAAGGAGACAACGTTTCAGAAAAGGCATTGTAGCAAACCAAAAAAGAAATTTTAAGCGCAGCAGAGTAACCAGCGCACATACCTGTTAGCTCAGGTGAGTTTAAAAGGCTGCTGTTAATAACAAGGGCATTTGCTAAATAGATGGTGTGTGTGCAACAATATACTGAAAGGTCAATTATATTGTGCAGCTTATCTCACCACCTGTAGTTATTTAGGTGAAAGCTCCAAAATGCTTGCCTAATATGTCTGTTTATCCAAAAGGAAGTAAAAAGGGAGAGCTAGAAAGATAGCATTGCATCACATTACATGGCAATGCAATGCACAGTTGCTGAAGTTGAACCAAAATGAGCTTGTAATCTGGCTTCTGCAACTTTGAACATGAAAAATCCAATGAGGAGAAGAAAAGCAAAGCCAAAGAGTCCATCCCAAAATCCGACAAACAAGCAAAATGAACAAAAAACATTGAATTCAATTCTTTCTGATTTTAGAAACTGCATTAAAGAAGGGGTGCACCGGTCCTGGAGATACTGCAATACCAGGTCAATGCGTGGAGTGGACAGAGCAAGCTCTTTTTCCATCTCCCTGTTCTAAAAATCCATTTAATATATGGTCCCCAGATAGGGGACGTATCAGATATTAAACTGATAAGAACAGATACTACACTTGATCTTAGCCAAAAGGCCGAGAAGCGATAACCAGAATTGGTTTCAAACTACGGAGCCACCCAAGGATCCTGAAAAGTCCATTTGTGGAGATGAGCTCCTGGACTCCCGTTAAGAAGACATGTTGTCAACCTCTAGATCCCTTACATGCCTGCACTTTTCGGCTTGCTGCTGCTGCAATCCACGCGTTTTAGATCTGCATAACTCCACCTCTTTAAACACAGCACCTTCACCCCCTGCTGTTCCCACCCGCCTCAACACCGTTGGAAGGGAGGAGAACCAATTAAGGCGGGGGGTGGGGTGGAACGAGCAGCTGTCTACCCTTAGCAGGAGGGCTCCTGATTACATACCTCTCCTGCTGCTGCTGGCTGTCCAGCAGCAGACTGAAGGTGGCTGCTGCTGTGCACAGGTATATAAAGGCTCAGAGCCTATTATGACACGCGCAGCCAGCGTTCCATTGCCACATTCCATCTACTGCAGGCAGGATACCTGGCTGGCTGAATGTCGCTGAGAAGCTCACAGAGACCGCCATAAGCAACAGTTTAACAGAATGCCACAGACTAATCAACCAAACTTTTTGGGTTGGGTTCTCTTTTATAGTCTGCAGGCATTAAATGAAAGAAGTCAGTGTTCCAGCAGAAGGAGACAACGTTTCAGAAAAGGCATTGTAGCAAACCAAAAAAGAAATTTTAAGCGCAGCAGAGTAACCAGCGCACATACCTGTTAGCTCAGGTGAGTTTAAAAGGCTGCTGTTAATAACAAGGGCATTTGCTAAATAGATGGTGTGTGTGCAACAATATACTGAAAGGTCAATTATATTGTGCAGCTTATCTCACCACCTGTAGTTATTTAGGTGAAAGCTCCAAAATGCTTGCCTAATATGTCTGTTTATCCAAAAGGAAGTAAAAAGGGAGAGCTAGAAAGATAGCATTGCATCACATTACATGGCAATGCAATGCACAGTTGCTGAAGTTGAACCAAAATGAGCTTGTAATCTGGCTTCTGCAACTTTGAACATGAAAAATCCAATGAGGAGAAGAAAAGCAAAGCCAAAGAGTCCATCCCAAAATCCGACAAACAAGCAAAATGAACAAAAAACATTGAATTCAATTCTTTCTGATTTTAGAAACTGCATTAAAGAAGGGGTGCACCGGTCCTGGAGATACTGCAATACCAGGTCAATGCGTGGAGTGGACAGAGCAAGCTCTTTTTCCATCTCCCTGTTCTAAAAATCCATTTAATATATGGTCCCCAGATAGGGGACGTATCAGATATTAAACTGATAAGAACAGATACTACACTTGATCTTAGCCAAAAGGCCGAGAAGCGATAACCAGAATTGGTTTCAAACTACGGAGCCACCCAAGGATCCTGAAAAGTCCATTTGTGGAGATGAGCTCCTGGACTCCCGTTAAGAAGACATGTTGTCAACCTCTAGATCCCTTACATGCCTGCACTTTTCGGCTTGCTGCTGCTGCAATCCACGCGTTTTAGATCTGCATAACTCCACCTCTTTAAACACAGCACCTTCACCCCCTGCTGTTCCCACCCGCCTCAACACCGTTGGAAGGGAGGAGAACCAATTAAGGCGGGGGGTGGGGTGGAACGAGCAGCTGTCTACCCTTAGCAGGAGGGCTCCTGATTACATACCTCTCCTGCTGCTGCTGCTGCTGGCTGTCCAGCAGCAGACTGAAGGTGGCTGCTGCTGTGCACAGGTATATAAAGGCTCAGAGCCTATTATGACACGCGCAGCCAGCGTTCCATTGCCACATTCCATCTACTGCAGGCAGGATACCTGGCTGGCTGAATGTCGCTGAGAAGCTCACAGAGACCGCCATAAGCAACAGTTTAACAGAATGCCACAGACTAATCAACCAAACTTTTTGGGTTGGGTTCTCTTTTATAGTCTGCAGGCATTAAATGAAAGAAGTCAGTGTTCCAGCAGAAGGAGACAACGTTTCAGAAAAGGCATTGTAGCAAACCAAAAAAGAAATTTTAAGCGCAGCAGAGTAACCAGCGCACATACCTGTTAGCTCAGGTGAGTTTAAAAGGCTGCTGTTGATAACAAGGGCATTTGCTAAATAGATGGTGTGTGTGCAACAATATATTGAAAGGTCAATTATATTGTGCAGCTTATCTCACCACCTGTAGTTATTTAGGTGAAAGCTCCAAAATGCTTGCCTAATATGTCTGTTTATCCAAAAGGAAGTAAAAAGGGAGAGCTAGAAAGATAGCATTGCATCACATTACATGGCAATGCAATGCACAGTTGCTGAAGTTGAACCAAAATGAGCTTGTAATCTGGCTTCTGCAACTTTGAACATGAAAAATCCAATGAGGAGAAGAAAAGCAAAGCCAAAGAGTCCATCCCAAAATCCGACAAACAAGCAAAATGAACAAAAAAACATTGAATTCAATTCTTTCTGATTTTAGAAACTGCATTAAAGAAGGGGTGCACCGGTCCTGGAGATACTGCAATACCAGGTCAATGCGTGGAGTGGACAGAGCAAGCTCTTTTTCCATCTCCCTGTTCTAAAAATCCATTTAATATATGGTCCCCAGATAGGGGACGTATCAGATATTAAACTGATAAGAACAGATACTACACTTGATCTTAGCCAAAAGGCCGAGAAGCGATAACCAGAATTGGTTTCAAACTACGGAGCCACCCAAGGATCCTGAAAAGTCCATTTGTGGAGATGAGCTCCTGGACTCCCGTTAAGAAGACATGTTGTCAACCTCTAGATCCCTTACATGCCTGCACTTTTCGGCTTGCTGCTGCTGCAATCCACGCGTTTTAGATCTGCATAACTCCACCTCTTTAAACACAGCACCTTCACCCCCTGCTGTTCCCACCCGCCTCAACACCGTTGGAAGGGAGGAGAACCAATTAAGGCGGGGGGTGGGGTGGAACGAGCAGCTGTCTACCCTTAGCAGGAGGGCTCCTGATTACATACCTCTCCTGCTGCTGCTGCTGCTGGCTGTCCAGCAGCAGACTGAAGGTGGCTGCTGCTGTGCACAGGTATATAAAGGCTCAGAGCCTATTATGACACGCGCAGCCAGCGTTCCATTGCCACATTCCATCTACTGCAGGCAGGATACCTGGCTGGCTGAATGTCGCTGAGAAGCTCACAGAGACCGCCATAAGCAACAGTTTAACAGAATGCCACAGACTAATCAACCAAACTTTTTGGGTTGGGTTCTCTTTTATAGTCTGCAGGCATTAAATGAAAGAAGTCAGTGTTCCAGCAGAAGGAGACAACGTTTCAGAAAAGGCATTGTAGCAAACCAAAAAAGAAATTTTAAGCGCAGCAGAGTAACCAGCGCACATACCTGTTAGCTCAGGTGAGTTTAAAAGGCTGCTGTTGATAACAAGGGCATTTGCTAAATAGATGGTGTGTGTGCAACAATATACTGAAAGGTCAATTATATTGTGCAGCTTATCTCACCACCTGTAGTTATTTAGGTGAAAGCTCCAAAATGCTTGCCTAATATGTCTGTTTATCCAAAAGGAAGTAAAAAGGGAGAGCTAGAAAGATAGCATTGCATCACATTACATGGCAATGCAATGCACAGTTGCTGAAGTTGAACCAAAATGAGCTTGTAATCTGGCTTCTGCAACTTTGAACATGAAAAATCCAATGAGGAGAAGAAAAGCAAAGCCAAAGAGTCCATCCCAAAATCCGACAAACAAGCAAAATGAACAAAAAACATTGAATTCAATTCTTTCTGATTTTAGAAACTGCATTAAAGAAGGGGTGCACCGGTCCTGGAGATACTGCAATACCAGGTCAATGCGTGGAGTGGACAGAGCAAGCTCTTTTTCCATCTCCCTGTTCTAAAAATCCATTTAATATATGGTCCCCAGATAGGGGACGTATCAGATATTAAACTGATAAGAACAGATTTTTTTTTTTTTTTTTTTTTTCCCATGTCAGATTGGCTGTGCTTTATCAAATTGGCTCATGCAAGCTTGTATGATAGGCAACCTCTCATCATATCATGGATTTTTTATTTTTTTTTTTTTATAAAATTTTTTAAAGGATTTTGAATTGAACCAAAAAGGAACTACAACAAAATTACTTATTCTATTTGTACTTTACAAGAAATCTCCATTTCTTGAACTTCCATATTCCTTCTGCATCAATAATATTTCCACACTTTTTATCCCATAGATAGATCACATACATCCTTGACAGAATCAACTTTAAACACTCATTTACCGACATTGTTTTCCTTTTAAACACTAACAAGTTTCTTGCATCCCATAAACTTTCTATCACACACACTGTCAAAAGCCACAGAACTCTGTCTTTGAACCTACTACAAGCACCCATACCGAACATTGCAACCTTCCAATTTACATACGTCACTCCTGCCAGTTCATTACATAGACTTCCCATACCTTTCCACACATCATATGCAAAATCACAATCCCATACCAAGTGTCTAATATACTCTTTTGCACCACATCCATCTCTCGGACATACTTCTGTCCTGATCAAATCACGCCTCTTTTGTACCTCCCTCACAGGCAAAATGTCATGCAACATCATCCATGCAATGTCTTTCTGTCTATTTGACATACCTTGTGTTCCTAATTTCTTCCACATATCAGATACATCCTCACCTCTCAACCCCACAATGTTACAAACAATCTCTCTATCTCGCACCTTCATGATCACTTTTTTCTTATTCCTAAACTCATTCATACCTACAGACAGCAAATCAAACTTTCTGATGAATTTCTCTACAATTTCATACCATACAGGACAATTAAAAGCAACCGGCACTGTGGCATCTCTCTGAAACCAATTCAAACCATAAAACATCCAACCAGCAGAATACTTCATCATGCAAGCACATTTATTATCCTTCCCCAAACATACCACAATCATTTTCACGTAACTCACACCTAAAAAGAACTCAACATTTGGAAAATCTAGGCCACCATTCACACATATCTTATAAACATGCTCTCTCTTCAACTTCTCCATACGACTTCCCCAAAGGAAGTTAAAGATTATTTTCTCTGTTTTTCTGATCTTCCTAGATGCAGCGGGGTACACATTTGCCACAAACAACAGGATCGGCAATACTACTGCTTTGATGATTAACACCTTACCTGTCAAAGTTAGTTCCCTCATCCTCCAAAAGTTCAACTTCTGCTCCATTCTCTTCCCACAATCATCCCAGCTTTCATTTCCCTTTAGATTTTCATTAAATTTAATCCCTAATACCTTAATTGCCCCTTCCTCACACGTTACCTCATCCATCTTGATGTTGTTATCTCCAAAGCATTTAAAGGAGCATTTTCCCCAATTTACTCTAAACGCTGAGGCACTACAAAACATGCTTAACATTAATCTGGCCCTATTCATTGCAGCCATGTTTTCATTCACTATCACCACATCATCCATATATCCCAAAATTCTCACATCTTTTCCTCCACTCCCAGGAATCAGCACACCTCTCATGACCTTATCTTTCCTTACCATATACAAAAAAACCTCAATCACACTTATAAACAGAATAGGGGACATGGGACACCCCTGCCGCACTCCAGACTTAACCCAAACCTTATCACTCAACCACCCGTTCACCAGAAACTCACTTGACACATTACAGTACAGACTTCTCACACAACTCACAAAATTTCTAGAAAACCCCATCCTCGCCAAAACATTAAACATGAAAAAATGCGACACTCTGTCAAAAGCCTTCTCAAAATCTACTGAAAACAACATACATTTCTGTTTGCGACTCAAACAATCACCAATCACATCCCTCAACAAAATCAAGTTGTCATTCATACTCCTACCAGGTATTGAACACACTTGATCCTCTCCGATCACACGATCAATTACATTACGCATCCTATTTGCGAGTAATTTGCTGAAAACTTTATAATCCACATTCAAAAGGGTAATAGGCCTCCAATTTCCCAAATCCTTTCGATCACCCTTCTTGTGAATCAGAACAACTACCCCTTCTCTCATAGATTCACTCAAAACATTATTCTGAAAAATATACCGACATACCTCAAGTAAGTCTTTACCCAAAGTATCCCATTCTTTCATATACAACTCTACAGGCAAACCATCTTTTCCAGGAGTCTTATTTTTACTTGCAGACATCACCACCATCTTCACTTCATCTAGTACAATCTCATCATCCAGCAGCTCACCCTCATCCTCACTCAAATGTCCTTCCAATTTTCCCAACACATCATTCATCATCCCCTCATCAATCCATTTTGACCCATACAACTCCTTGTAAAACAATTCAACCTCTTTCATCACCTCCTTCCCCTTGACATACACACCATTCACATTCTTCACCTCATCCATATCCACTTTCTTCCCAAACACTTTTTTGAAAAAGAACCTAGTACATTTTTCATTTTTTTCCAAATGCTCAATTTTGGACCTGTAAATGATTTCTTTGCCCTTCTCATTAATAAAGTTTTTAATATCATTTCTCACCTGACACATCAAATCATCCACTTCAATTCCAATCATTCTTAGTTTCCTCAGCCACTCTAACTTCATACTTAACTCATTAAATTTCTTCCTGTTATTGGCTCCTTTCCTCTTTCCCCATTTCTTGAAGAAAAAACTTATTTCCTTCTTCATCCAGTCCCACCATTCCAGCACATTCACAAAATCCCTCTTCCGATCCTTCCACTTCACATACATCCTTCTGAAATCTTTCATAATCCTGTGATCCTCTAACAACCGCACATTTAGTTTCCACACACCTCTTCCATATGCAAAGGAAACTGTATCTTCCAAAAGTGCTCTCATACACACATGATCCGAAAAAATAACGTCATCCTGCTGGAACTTTTTACAAACAATATGATTAGAGAAAAGAATACGATCAATCCTCGATTCAATGCCCCCCCTATCTGCTTTATATGTGGCAGGAGGAGGTTTTCCCAACATTATCTCAGCAGCATCAACAAAAGAGAAATCCTCTATTAGATTTTTTAACTTTTTCCCAGTGACATCCACCTTTTCTCCTTCCGTCACACAATTAAAATCCCCAACACAAACAATGGGTATTTTCCCAGAAAGAAAAAAACACATCTTTTCAAAAAGCTCCAGCCTTTCTTCTTTTCCTACTGGGGCATACATATTAAGTATTTTAAATCTCCACCCTCTACAGTTTATTTCACATACCAAACACCTCCCAGCCTCCACAACTGTGTAAGATTCTATTTCCAACCCCCTATTCCCCAATAAAATCCCAACCCCACTGTTTTTATTTTCAACAGACCCCGACCAGACACATTGGCCTTGCGGCCACACGTTGTCGTCCAGAGATTCAGAAATCCCACATTCCTGTAAGCAATAAATATCTGCATGTAAATTTTTTAGAAAATCTAAAATCATAGTTCTTCTTGGTACTGATTTAATTTGTCTAACATTTAGTGACAGGATTGCCACTTGAGCAGCTTGGGAACCCATCTCTCAATTTGGTGAGGCAGGTCACGACAGCATGCCCATTTGTTCTTCATCCTAGTCCTTCTGGAGGGGGTACGCCGGATATGCAGACGGTGTAGCCCGCTCCTTCCCCTAAAAAAGGTTCATTTTGGGGATCAAGGGCTGTAGGGTACACTCTCATGGGGCTAATGCTTCCTACACTTAAAGGGGAAGGATTCCTCCTTTGTTTTTTTGGCGTGGATAACTCTTCCTCTTCTGAGTCCGCCTGTCTTCTGGATGTATGGTCCCCCTGACCACATTCCCTCTCTGGGTCTGATGGACTCTCATCCCACTTTATAATTGGTGTTTTGGATAAGCTGGATTCCACATCTTCTTCACCTCCCATAGTAACTGCCATATTTGGCACATCAGCCTCTGCCTCCTGCACGGAGCTCACTTCCATACAGTCAGTTACTTCAGTCTGATGTTTATTTACTGCATGAACTCTGCTGCTTCCTTGAGTGTTTTGTGTGACTCTCAACCTAGTTGCCTCTGCTATAACCTCTGCACGCTGTCTGCATTTATCATCTTCTGCAAGTCTCCTCCTCTCCTCCACCTCCTCACTGGTCATCTCATCCAGCTCATCCTGTATAAACTCCGGCTGGGGAAGATCCACATTTCTCTGTGCAACACCCGCATAAGTTTTAGGTCTCAAATTACAGTCTTTGAAAGCGTGACCTTTCTCTCCACAGAGATTGCAGACTATCACATTTGTGCACTGGTTGCTAGAGTGGCCGACTTGGTTACATTTCCTGCACACATGCTCTGCAATAGAGGTACAGTCTGTTTGAGTATGTCCGTATCTCCAGCAATGTCTGCAGAATCTGGGTGCATTGGGAAAAAAGAGGTAGCCTCTCTCCCTGCCTATGGAGAAATTTGATGGAGGGTAATGAATTCCTCCAGGCTCATCCAGGCTCTCATGAAACTTCACCACAAACTTATATTTGCCTGACCAGAGCCCTGCTTCATTCAGTACTTTCACAGCAGGTTTGATAACTGTACAGTGCTTCCTCAAGAATATGTAAATCAGCTCCAGGGGCACATGGGGATTATACATAAACAGAGTAAGAGGCAACTCACCAGCAGAGTATAGGATAGTGAAAGTGAGTCCAGACAGCTCCTCCCTCTGCTTATTCATCTTCAGACAGGCATAGAAGTTGTTACAGGAAAACATTGTAGAAAAAACCAGGGTGAATTTGCATCTTGACTGCTGCAGGCAGAGGATTTCTTCTTTCTTCACCTCCAGTATTCCAAAAAGGACATCATTAACCACATGTCTCAGTGTGAATTTATCTTCATCCACGGCATCAAAATCGATCCGGATTCCATATTTTACCCGGGCTTCTCCGGGTTCCGCGAAGCGAATAACCGCCATTATCGCAGCTCGTTTCCTCTCACCTCCCTCCCAAAAGCAGCAAGCAGCATAAGCTGCTAGGCTAAGAGGGAGACACACAAGGATCCTCTCAGGCAAGACACTTGATCTTAGCCAAAAGGCCGAGAAGCGATAACCAGAATTGGTTTCAAACTACGGAGCCACCCAAGGATCCTGAAAAGTCCATTTGTGGAGATGAGCTCCTGGACTCCCGTTAAGAAGACATGTTGTCAACCTCTAGATCCCTTACATGCCTGCACTTTTCGGCTTGCTGCTGCTGCAATCCACGCGTTTTAGATCTGCATAACTCCACCTCTTTAAACACAGCACCTTCACCCCCTGCTGTTCCCACCCGCCTCAACACCGTTGGAAGGGAGGAGAACCAATTAAGGCGGGGGGTGGGGTGGAACGAGCAGCTGTCTACCCTTAGCAGGAGGGCTCCTGATTACATACCTCTCCTGCTGCTGCTGCTGCTGGCTGTCCAGCAGCAGACTGAAGGTGGCTGCTGCTGTGCACAGGTATATAAAGGCTCAGAGCCTATTATGACACGCGCAGCCAGCGTTCCATTGCCACATTCCATCTACTGCAGGCAGGATACCTGGCTGGCTGAATGTCGCTGAGAAGCTCACAGAGACCGCCATAAGCAACAGTTTAACAGAATGCCACAGACTAATCAACCAAACTTTTTGGGTTGGGTTCTCTTTTATAGTCTGCAGGCATTAAATGAAAGAAGTCAGTGTTCCAGCAGAAGGAGACAACGTTTCAGAAAAGGCATTGTAGCAAACCAAAAAAGAAATTTTAAGCGCAGCAGAGTAACCAGCGCACATACCTGTTAGCTCAGGTGAGTTTAAAAGGCTGCTGTTGATAACAAGGGCATTTGCTAAATAGATGGTGTGTGTGCAACAATATACTGAAAGGTCAATTATATTGTGCAGCTTATCTCACCACCTGTAGTTATTTAGGTGAAAGCTCCAAAATGCTTGCCTAATATGTCTGTTTATCCAAAAGGAAGTAAAAAGGGAGAGCTAGAAAGATAGCATTGCATCACATTACATGGCAATGCAATGCACAGTTGCTGAAGTTGAACCAAAATGAGCTTGTAATCTGGCTTCTGCAACTTTGAACATGAAAAATCCAATGAGGAGAAGAAAAGCAAAGCCAAAGAGTCCATCCCAAAATCCGACAAACAAGCAAAATGAACAAAAAACATTGAATTCAATTCTTTCTGATTTTAGAAACTGCATTAAAGAAGGGGTGCACCGGTCCTGGAGACACTGCAATACCAGGTCAATGCGTGGAGTGGACAGAGCAAGCTCTTTTTCCATCTCCCTGTTCTAAAAATCCATTTAATATATGGTCCCCAGATAGGGGACGTATCAGATATTAAACTGATAAGAACAGATACTACACTTGATCTTAGCCAAAAGGCCGAGAAGCGATAACCAGAATTGGTTTCAAACTACGGAGCCACCCAAGGATCCTGAAAAGTCCATTTGTGGAGATGAGCTCCTGGACTCCCGTTAAGAAGACATGTTGTCAACCTCTAGATCCCTTACATGCCTGCACTTTTCGGCTTGCTGCTGCTGCAATCCACGCGTTTTAGATCTGCATAACTCCACCTCTTTAAACACAGCACCTTCACCCCCTGCTGTTCCCACCCGCCTCAACACCGTTGGAAGGGAGGAGAACCAATTAAGGCGGGGGGTGGGGTGGAACGAGCAGCTGTCTACCCTTAGCAGGAGGGCTCCTGATTACATACCTCTCCTGCTGCTGCTGCTGCTGGCTGTCCAGCAGCAGACTGAAGGTGGCTGCTGCTGTGCACAGGTATATAAAGGCTCAGAGCCTATTATGACACGCGCAGCCAGCGTTCCATTGCCACATTCCATCTACTGCAGGCAGGATACCTGGCTGGCTGAATGTCGCTGAGAAGCTCACAGAGACCGCCATAAGCAACAGTTTAACAGAATGCCACAGACTAATCAACCAAACTTTTTGGGTTGGGTTCTCTTTTATAGTCTGCAGGCATTAAATGAAAGAAGTCAGTGTTCCAGCAGAAGGAGACAACGTTTCAGAAAAGGCATTGTAGCAAACCAAAAAAGAAATTTTAAGCGCAGCAGAGTAACCAGCGCACATACCTGTTAGCTCAGGTGAGTTTAAAAGGCTGCTGTTGATAACAAGGGCATTTGCTAAATAGATGGTGTGTGTGCAACAATATACTGAAAGGTCAATTATATTGTGCAGCTTATCTCACCACCTGTAGTTATTTAGGTGAAAGCTCCAAAATGCTTGCCTAATATGTCTGTTTATCCAAAAGGAAGTAAAAAGGGAGAGCTAGAAAGATAGCATTGCATCACATTACATGGCAATGCAATGCACAGTTGCTGAAGTTGAACCAAAATGAGCTTGTAATCTGGCTTCTGCAACTTTGAACATGAAAAATCCAATGAGGAGAAGAAAAGCAAAGCCAAAGAGTCCATCCCAAAATCCGACAAACAAGCAAAATGAACAAAAAAACATTGAATTCAATTCTTTCTGATTTTAGAAACTGCATTAAAGAAGGGGTGCACCGGTCCTGGAGATACTGCAATACCAGGTCAATGCGTGGAGTGGACAGAGCAAGCTCTTTTTCCATCTCCCTGTTCTAAAAATCCATTTAATATATGGTCCCCAGATAGGGGACGTATCAGATATTAAACTGATAAGAACAGATACTACACTTGATCTTAGCCAAAAGGCTGAGAAGCGATAACCAGAATTGGTTTCAAACTACGGAGCCACCCAAGGATCCTGAAAAGTCCATTTGTGGAGATGAGCTCCTGGACTCCCGTTAAGAAGACATGTTGTCAACCTCTAGATCCCTTACATGCCTGCACTTTTCGGCTTGCTGCTGCTGCAATCCACGCGTTTTAGATCTGCATAACTCCACCTTTTTAAACACAGCACCTTCACCCCCTGCTGTTCCCACCCGCCTCAACACCGTTGGAAGGGAGGAGAACCAATTAAGGCGGGGGGTGGGGTGGAACGAGCAGCTGTCTACCCTTAGCAGGAGGGCTCCTGATTACATACCTCTCCTGCTGCTGCTGCTGCTGGCTGTCCAGCAGCAGACTGAAGGTGGCTGCTGCTGTGCACAGGTATATAAAGGCTCAGAGCCTATTATGACACGCGCAGCCAGCGTTCCATTGCCACATTCCATCTACTGCAGGCAGGATACCTGGCTGGCTGAATGTCGCTGAGAAGCTCACAGAGACCGCCATAAGCAACAGTTTAACAGAATGCCACAGACTAATCAACCAAACTTTTTGGGTTGGGTTCTCTTTTATAGTCTGCAGGCATTAAATGAAAGAAGTCAGTGTTCCAGCAGAAGGAGACAACGTTTCAGAAAAGGCATTGTAGCAAACCAAAAAAGAAATTTTAAGCGCAGCAGAGTAACCAGCGCACATACCTGTTAGCTCAGGTGAGTTTAAAAGGCTGCTGTTGATAACAAGGGCATTTGCTAAATAGATGGTGTGTGTGCAACAATATACTGAAAGGTCAATTATATTGTGCAGCTTATCTCACCACCTGTAGTTATTTAGGTGAAAGCTCCAAAATGCTTGCCTAATATGTCTGTTTATCCAAAAGGAAGTAAAAAGGGAGAGCTAGAAAGATAGCATTGCATCACATTACATGGCAATGCAATGCACAGTTGCTGAAGTTGAACCAAAATGAGCTTGTAATCTGGCTTCTGCAACTTTGAACATGAAAAATCCAATGAGGAGAAGAAAAGCAAAGCCAAAGAGTCCATCCCAAAATCCGACAAACAAGCAAAATGAACAAAAAACATTGAATTCAATTCTTTCTGATTTTAGAAACTGCATTAAAGAAGGGGTGCACCGGTCCTGGAGATACTGCAATACCAGGTCAATGCGTGGAGTGGACAGAGCAAGCTCTTTTTCCATCTCCCTGTTCTAAAAATCCATTTAATATATGGTCCCCAGATAGGGGACGTATCAGATATTAAACTGATAAGAACAGATACTACACTTGATCTTAGCCAAAAGGCCGAGAAGCGATAACCAGAATTGGTTTCAAACTACGGAGCCACCCAAGGATCCTGAAAAGTCCATTTGTGGAGATGAGCTCCTGGACTCCCGTTAAGAAGACATGTTGTCAACCTCTAGATCCCTTACATGCCTGCACTTTTCGGCTTGCTGCTGCTGCAATCCACGTGTTTTAGATCTGCATAACTCCACCTCTTTAAACACAGCACCTTCACCCCCTGCTGTTCCCACCCGCCTCAACACCGTTGGAAGGGAGGAGAACCAATTAAGGCGGGGGGTGGGGTGGAACGAGCAGCTGTCTACCCTTAGCAGGAGGGCTCCTGATTACATACCTCTCCTGCTGCTGCTGCTGCTGGCTGTCCAGCAGCAGACTGAAGGTGGCTGCTGCTGTGCACAGGTATATAAAGGCTCAGAGCCTATTATGACACGCGCAGCCAGCGTTCCATTGCCACATTCCATCTACTGCAGGCAGGATACCTGGCTGGCTGAATGTCGCTGAGAAGCTCACAGAGACCGCCATAAGCAACAGTTTAACAGAATGCCACAGACTAATCAACCAAACTTTTTGGGTTGGGTTCTCTTTTATAGTCTGCAGGCATTAAATGAAAGAAGTCAGTGTTCCAGCAGAAGGAGACAACGTTTCAGAAAAGGCATTGTAGCAAACCAAAAAAGAAATTTTAAGCGCAGCAGAGTAACCAGCGCACATACCTGTTAGCTCAGGTGAGTTTAAAAGGCTGCTGTTGATAACAAGGGCATTTGCTAAATAGATGGTGTGTGTGCAACAATATATTGAAAGGTCAAATATATTGTGCAGCTTATCTCACCACCTGTAGTTATTTAGGTGAAAGCTCCAAAATGCTTGCCTAATATGTCTGTTTATCCAAAAGGAAGTAAAAAGGGAGAGCTAGAAAGATAGCATTGCATCACATTACATGGCAATGCAATGCACAGTTGCTGAAGTTGAACCAAAATGAGCTTGTAATCTGGCTTCTGCAACTTTGAACATGAAAAATCCAATGAGGAGAAGAAAAGCAAAGCCAAAGAGTCCATCCCAAAATCCGACAAACAAGCAAAATGAACAAAAAAACATTGAATTCAATTCTTTCTGATTTTAGAAACTGCATTAAAGAAGGGGTGCACCGGTCCTGGAGATACTGCAATACCAGGTCAATGCGTGGAGTGGACAGAGCAAGCTCTTTTTCCATCTCCCTGTTCTAAAAATCCATTTAATATATGGTCCCCAGATAGGGGACGTATCAGATATTAAACTGATAAGAACAGATACTACACTTGATCTTAGCCAAAAGGCCGAGAAGCGATAACCAGAATTGGTTTCAAACTACGGAGCCACCCAAGGATCCTGAAAAGTCCATTTGTGGAGATGAGCTCCTGGACTCCCGTTAAGAAGACATGTTGTCAACCTCTAGATCCCTTACATGCCTGCACTTTTCGGCTTGCTGCTGCTGCAATCCACGCGTTTTAGATCTGCATAACTCCACCTCTTTAAACACAGCACCTTCACCCCCTGCTGTTCCCACCCGCCTCAACACCGTTGGAAGGGAGGAGAACCAATTAAGGCGGGGGGGTGGGGTGGAACGAGCAGCTGTCTACCCTTAGCAGGAGGGCTCCTGATTACATACCTCTCCTGCTGCTGCTGCTGGCTGTCCAGCAGCAGACTGAAGGTGGCTGCTGCTGTGCACAGGTATATAAAGGCTCAGAGCCTATTATGACACGCGCAGCCAGCGTTCCATTGCCACATTCCATCTACTGCAGGCAGGATACCTGGCTGGCTGAATGTCGCTGAGAAGCTCACAGAGACCGCCATAAGCAACAGTTTAACAGAATGCCACAGACTAATCAACCAAACTTTTTGGGTTGGGTTCTCTTTTATAGTCTGCAGGCATTAAATGAAAGAAGTCAGTGTTCCAGCAGAAGGAGACAACGTTTCAGAAAAGGCATTGTAGCAAACCAAAAAAGAAATTTTAAGCGCAGCAGAGTAACCAGCGCACATACCTGTTAGCTCAGGTGAGTTTAAAAGGCTGCTGTTGATAACAAGGGCATTTGCTAAATAGATGGTGTGTGTGCAACAATATACTGAAAGGTCAATTATATTGTGCAGCTTATCTCACCACCTGTAGTTATTTAGGTGAAAGCTCCAAAATGCTTGCCTAATATGTCTGTTTATCCAAAAGGAAGTAAAAAGGGAGAGCTAGAAAGATAGCATTGCATCACATTACATGGCAATGCAATGCACAGTTGCTGAAGTTGAACCAAAATGAGCTTGTAATCTGGCTTCTGCAACTTTGAACATGAAAAATCCAATGAGGAGAAGAAAAGCAAAGCCAAAGAGTCCATCCCAAAATCCGACAAACAAGCAAAATGAACAAAAAACATTGAATTCAATTCTTTCTGATTTTAGAAACTGCATTAAAGAAGGGGTGCACCGGTCCTGGAGATACTGCAATACCAGGTCAATGCGTGGAGTGGACAGAGCAAGCTCTTTTTCCATCTCCCTGTTCTAAAAATCCATTTAATATATGGTCCCCAGATAGGGGACGTATCAGATATTAAACTGATAAGAACAGATACTACACTTGATCTTAGCCAAAAGGCCGAGAAGCGATAACCAGAATTGGTTTCAAACTACGGAGCCACCCAAGGATCCTGAAAAGTCCATTTGTGGAGATGAGCTCCTGGACTCCCGTTAAGAAGACATGTTGTCAACCTCTAGATCCCTTACATGCCTGCACTTTTCGGCTTGCTGCTGCTGCAATCCACGCGTTTTAGATCTGCATAACTCCACCTCTTTAAACACAGCACCTTCACCCCCTGCTGTTCCCACCCGCCTCAACACCGTTTGGAAGGGAGGAGAACCAATTAAGGCGGGGGGTGGGGTGGAACGAGCAGCTGTCTACCCTTAGCAGGAGGGCTCCTGATTACATACCTCTCCTGCTGCTGCTGCTGGCTGTCCAGCAGCAGACTGAAGGTGGCTGCTGCTGTGCACAGGTATATAAAGGCTCAGAGCCTATTATGACACGCGCAGCCAGCGTTCCATTGCCACATTCCATCTACTGCAGGCAGGATACCTGGCTGGCTGAATGTCGCTGAGAAGCTCACAGAGACCGCCATAAGCAACAGTTTAACAGAATGCCACAGACTAATCAACCAAACTTTTTGGGTTGGGTTCTCTTTTATAGTCTGCAGGCATTAAATGAAAGAAGTCAGTGTTCCAGCAGAAGGAGACAACGTTTCAGAAAAGGCATTGTAGCAAACCCAAAAAGAAATTTTAAGCGCAGCAGAGTAACCAGCGCACATACCTGTTAGCTCAGGTGAGTTTAAAAGGCTGCTGTTGATAACAAGGGCATTTGCTAAATAGATGGTGTGTGTGCAACAATATACTGAAAGGTCAATTATATTGTGCAGCTTATCTCACCACCTGTAGTTATTTAGGTGAAAGCTCCAAAATGCTTGCCTAATATGTCTGTTTATCCAAAAGGAAGTAAAAAGGGAGAGCTAGAAAGATAGCATTGCATCACATTACATGGCAATGCAATGCACAGTTGCTGAAGTTGAACCAAAATGAGCTTGTAATCTGGCTTCTGCAACTTTGAACATGAAAAATCCAATGAGGAGAAGAAAAGCAAAGCCAAAGAGTCCATCCCAAAATCCGACAAACAAGCAAAATGAACAAAAAACATTGAATTCAATTCTTTCTGATTTTAGAAACTGCATTAAAGAAGGGGTGCACCGGTCCTGGAGATACTGCAATACCAGGTCAATGCGTGGAGTGGACAGAGCAAGCTCTTTTTCCATCTCCCTGTTCTAAAAATCCATTTAATATATGGTCCCCAGATAGGGGACGTATCAGATATTAAACTGATAAGAACAGATACTACACTTGATCTTAGCCAAAAGGCCGAGAAGCGATAACCAGAATTGGTTTCAAACTACGGAGCCACCCAAGGATCCTGAAAAGTCCATTTGTGGAGATGAGCTCCTGGACTCCCGTTAAGAAGACATGTTGTCAACCTCTAGATCCCTTACATGCCTGCACTTTTCGGCTTGCTGCTGCTGCAATCCACGCGTTTTAGATCTGCATAACTCCACCTCTTTAAACACAGCACCTTCACCCCCTGCTGTTCCCACCCGCCTCAACACCGTTGGAAGGGAGGAGAACCAATTAAGGCGGGGGGTGGGGTGGAACGAGCAGCTGTCTACCCTTAGCAGGAGGGCTCCTGATTACATACCTCTCCTGCTGCTGCTGCTGCTGGCTGTCCAGCAGCAGACTGAAGGTGGCTGCTGCTGTGCACAGGTATATAAAGGCTCAGAGCCTATTATGACACGCGCAGCCAGCGTTCCATTGCCACATTCCATCTACTGCAGGCAGGATACCTGGCTGGCTGAATGTCGCTGAGAAGCTCACAGAGACCGCCATAAGCAACAGTTTAACAGAATGCCACAGACTAATCAACCAAACTTTTTGGGTTGGGTTCTCTTTTATAGTCTGCAGGCATTAAATGAAAGAAGTCAGTGTTCCAGCAGAAGGAGACAACGTTTCAGAAAAGGCATTGTAGCAAACCAAAAAAGAAATTTTAAGCGCAGCAGAGTAACCAGCGCACATACCTGTTAGCTCAGGTGAGTTTAAAAGGCTGCTGTTGATAACAAGGGCATTTGCTAAATAGATGGTGTGTGTGCAACAATATACTGAAAGGTCAATTATATTGTGCAGCTTATCTCACCACCTGTAGTTATTTAGGTGAAAGCTCCAAAATGCTTGCCTAATATGTCTGTTTATCCAAAAGGAAGTAAAAAGGGAGAGCTAGAAAGATAGCATTGCATCACATTACATGGCAATGCAATGCACAGTTGCTGAAGTTGAACCAAAATGAGCTTGTAATCTGGCTTCTGCAACTTTGAACATGAAAAATCCAATGAGGAGAAGAAAAGCAAAGCCAAAGAGTCCATCCCAAAATCCGACAAACAAGCAAAATGAACAAAAAACATTGAATTCAATTCTTTCTGATTTTAGAAACTGCATTAAAGAAGGGGTGCACCGGTCCTGGAGATACTGCAATACCAGGTCAATGCGTGGAGTGGACAGAGCAAGCTCTTTTTCCATCTCCCTGTTCTAAAAATCCATTTAATATATGGTCCCCAGATAGGGGACGTATCAGATATTAAACTGATAAGAACAGATACTACACTTGATCTTAGCCAAAAGGCCGAGAAGCGATAACCAGAATTGGTTTCAAACTACGGAGCCACCCAAGGATCCTGAAAAGTCCATTTGTGGAGATGAGCTCCTGGACTCCCGTTAAGAAGACATGTTGTCAACCTCTAGATCCCTTACATGCCTGCACTTTTCGGCTTGCTGCTGCTGCAATCCACGCGTTTTAGATCTGCATAACTCCACCTCTTTAAACACAGCACCTTCACCCCCTGCTGTTCCCACCCGCCTCAACACCGTTGGAAGGGAGGAGAACCAATTAAGGCGGGGGGTGGGGTGGAACGAGCAGCTGTCTACCCTTAGCAGGAGGGCTCCTGATTACATACCTCTCCTGCTGCTGCTGCTGCTGGCTGTCCAGCAGCAGACTGAAGGTGGCTGCTGCTGTGCACAGGTATATAAAGGCTCAGAGCCTATTATGACACGCGCAGCCAGCGTTCCATTGCCACATTCCATCTACTGCAGGCAGGATACCTGGCTGGCTGAATGTCGCTGAGAAGCTCACAGAGACCGCCATAAGCAACAGTTTAACAGAATGCCACAGACTAATCAACCAAACTTTTTGGGTTGGGTTCTCTTTTATAGTCTGCAGGCATTAAATGAAAGAAGTCAGTGTTCCAGCAGAAGGAGACAACGTTTCAGAAAAGGCATTGTAGCAAACCAAAAAAGAAATTTTAAGCGCAGCAGAGTAACCAGCGCACATACCTGTTAGCTCAGGTGAGTTTAAAAGGCTGCTGTTGATAACAAGGGCATTTGCTAAATAGATGGTGTGTGTGCAACAATATACTGAAAGGTCAATTATATTGTGCAGCTTATCTCACCACCTGTAGTTATTTAGGTGAAAGCTCCAAAATGCTTGCCTAATATGTCTGTTTATCCAAAAGGAAGTAAAAAGGGAGAGCTAGAAAGATAGCATTGCATCACATTACATGGCAATGCAATGCACAGTTGCTGAAGTTGAACCAAAATGAGCTTGTAATCTGGCTTCTGCAACTTTGAACATGAAAAATCCAATGAGGAGAAGAAAAGCAAAGCCAAAGAGTCCATCCCAAAATCCGACAAACAAGCAAAATGAACAAAAAACATTGAATTCAATTCTTTCTGATTTTAGAAACTGCATTAAAGAAGGGGTGCACCGGTCCTGGAGATACTGCAATACCAGGTCAATGCGTGGAGTGGACAGAGCAAGCTCTTTTTCCATCTCCCTGTTCTAAAAATCCATTTAATATATGGTCCCCAGATAGGGGACGTATCAGATATTAAACTGATAAGAACAGATACTACACTTGATCTTAGCCAAAAGGCCGAGAAGCGATAACCAGAATTGGTTTCAAACTACGGAGCCACCCAAGGATCCTGAAAAGTCCATTTGTGGAGATGAGCTCCTGGACTCCCGTTAAGAAGACATGTTGTCAACCTCTAGATCCCTTACATGCCTGCACTTTTCGGCTTGCTGCTGCTGCAATCCACGCGTTTTAGATCTGCATAACTCCACCTCTTTAAACACAGCACCTTCACCCCCTGCTGTTCCCACCCGCCTCAACACCGTTGGAAGGGAGGAGAACCAATTAAGGCGGGGGGTGGGGTGGAACGAGCAGCTGTCTACCCTTAGCAGGAGGGCTCCTGATTACATACCTCTCCTGCTGCTGCTGCTGCTGGCTGTCCAGCAGCAGACTGAAGGTGGCTGCTGCTGTGCACAGGTATATAAAGGCTCAGAGCCTATTATGACACGCGCAGCCAGCGTTCCATTGCCACATTCCATCTACTGCAGGCAGGATACCTGGCTGGCTGAATGTCGCTGAGAAGCTCACAGAGACCGCCATAAGCAACAGTTTAACAGAATGCCACAGACTAATCAACCAAACTTTTTGGGTTGGGTTCTCTTTTATAGTCTGCAGGCATTAAATGAAAGAAGTCAGTGTTCCAGCAGAAGGAGACAACGTTTCAGAAAAGGCATTGTAGCAAACCAAAAAAGAAATTTTAAGCGCAGCAGAGTAACCAGCGCACATACCTGTTAGCTCAGGTGAGTTTAAAAGGCTGCTGTTGATAACAAGGGCATTTGCTAAATAGATGGTGTGTGTGCAACAATATACTGAAAGGTCAATTATATTGTGCAGCTTATCTCACCACCTGTAGTTATTTAGGTGAAAGCTCCAAAATGCTTGCCTAATATGTCTGTTTATCCAAAAGGAAGTAAAAAGGGAGAGCTAGAAAGATAGCATTGCATCACATTACATGGCAATGCAATGCACAGTTGCTGAAGTTGAACCAAAATGAGCTTGTAATCTGGCTTCTGCAACTTTGAACATGAAAAATCCAATGAGGAGAAGAAAAGCAAAGCCAAAGAGTCCATCCCAAAATCCGACAAACAAGCAAAATGAACAAAAAACATTGAATTCAATTCTTTCTGATTTTAGAAACTGCATTAAAGAAGGGGTGCACCGGTCCTGGAGATACTGCAATACCAGGTCAATGCGTGGAGTGGACAGAGCAAGCTCTTTTTCCATCTCCCTGTTCTAAAAATCCATTTAATATATGGTCCCCAGATAGGGGACGTATCAGATATTAAACTGATAAGAACAGATACTACACTTGATCTTAGCCAAAAGGCCGAGAAGCGATAACCAGAATTGGTTTCAAACTACGGAGCCACCCAAGTATCCTGAAAAGTCCATTTGTGGAGATGAGCTCCTGGACTCCCGTTAAGAAGACATGTTGTCAACCTCTAGATCCCTTACATGCCTGCACTTTTCGGCTTGCTGCTGCTGCAATCCACGCGTTTTAGATCTGCATAACTCCACCTCTTTAAACACAGCACCTTCACCCCCTGCTGTTCCCACCCGCCTCAACACCGTTGGAAGGGAGGAGAACCAATTAAGGCGGGGGGTGGGGTGGAACGAGCAGCTGTCTACCCTTAGCAGGAGGGCTCCTGATTACATACCTCTCCTGCTGCTGCTGCTGCTGGCTGTCCAGCAGCAGACTGAAGGTGGCTGCTGCTGTGCACAGGTATATAAAGGCTCAGAGCCTATTATGACACGCGCAGCCAGCGTTCCATTGCCACATTCCATCTACTGCAGGCAGGATACCTGGCTGGCTGAATGTCGCTGAGAAGCTCACAGAGACCGCCATAAGCAACAGTTTAACAGAATGCCACAGACTAATCAACCAAACTTTTTGGGTTGGGTTCTCTTTTATAGTCTGCAGGCATTAAATGAAAGAAGTCAGTGTTCCAGCAGAAGGAGACAACGTTTCAGAAAAGGCATTGTAGCAAACCAAAAAAGAAATTTTAAGCGCAGCAGAGTAACCAGCGCACATACCTGTTAGCTCAGGTGAGTTTAAAAGGCTGCTGTTGATAACAAGGGCATTTGCTAAATAGATGGTGTGTGTGCAACAATATACTGAAAGGTCAATTATATTGTGCAGCTTATCTCACCACCTGTAGTTATTTAGGTGAAAGCTCCAAAATGCTTGCCTAATATGTCTGTTTATCCAAAAGGAAGTAAAAAGGGAGAGCTAGAAAGATAGCATTGCATCACATTACATGGCAATGCAATGCACAGTTGCTGAAGTTGAACCAAAATGAGCTTGTAATCTGGCTTCTGCAACTTTGAACATGAAAAATCCAATGAGGAGAAGAAAAGCAAAGCCAAAGAGTCCATCCCAAAATCCGACAAACAAGCAAAATGAACAAAAAACATTGAATTCAATTCTTTCTGATTTTAGAAACTGCATTAAAGAAGGGGTGCACCGGTCCTGGAGATACTGCAATACCAGGTCAATGCGTGGAGTGGACAGAGCAAGCTCTTTTTCCATCTCCCTGTTCTAAAAATCCATTTAATATATGGTCCCCAGATAGGGGACGTATCAGATATTAAACTGATAAGAACAGATACTACACTTGATCTTAGCCAAAAGGCCGAGAAGCGATAACCAGAATTGGTTTCAAACTACGGAGCCACCCAAGGATCCTGAAAAGTCCATTTGTGGAGATGAGCTCCTGGACTCCCGTTAAGAAGACATGTTGTCAACCTCTAGATCCCTTACATGCCTGCACTTTTCAGCTTGCTGCTGCTGCAATCCACGCGTTTTAGATCTGCATAACTCCACCTCTTTAAACACAGCACCTTCACCCCCTGCTGTTCCCACCCGCCTCAACACCGTTGGAAGGGAGGAGAATCAATTAAGGCGGGGGGTGGGGTGGAACGAGCAGCTGTCTACCCTTAGCAGGAGGGCTCCTGATTACATACCTCTCCTGCTGCTGCTGCTGCTGGCTGTCCAGCAGCAGACTGAAGGTGGCTGCTGCTGTGCACAGGTATATAAAGGCTCAGAGCCTATTATGACACACGCAGCCAGCGTTCCATTGCCACATTCCATCTACTGCAGGCAGGATACCTGGCTGGCTGAATGTCGCTGAGAAGCTCACAGAGACCGCCATAAGCAACAGTTTAACAGAATGCCACAGACTAATCAACCAAACTTTTTGGGTTGGGTTCTCTTTTATAGTCTGCAGGCATTAAATGAAAGAAGTCAGTGTTCCAGCAGAAGGAGACAACGTTTCAGAAAAGGCATTGTAGCAAACCAAAAAAGAAATTTTAAGCGCAGCAGAGTAACCAGCGCACATACCTGTTAGCTCAGGTGAGTTTAAAAGGCTGCTGTTGATAACAAGGGCATTTGCTAAATAGATGGTGTGTGTGCAACAATATACTGAAAGGTCAATTATATTGTGCAGCTTATCTCACCACCTGTAGTTATTTAGGTGAAAGCTCCAAAATGCTTGCCTAATATGTCTGTTTATCCAAAAGGAAGTAAAAAGGGAGAGCTAGAAAGATAGCATTGCATCACATTACATGGCAATGCAATGCACAGTTGCTGAAGTTGAACCAAAATGAGCTTGTAATCTGGCTTCTGCAACTTTGAACATGAAAAATCCAATGAGGAGAAGAAAAGCAAAGCCAAAGAGTCCATCCCAAAATCCGACAAACAAGCAAAATGAACAAAAAACATTGAATTCAATTCTTTCTGATTTTAGAAACTGCATTAAAGAAGGGGTGCACCGGTCCTGGAGATACTGCAATACCAGGTCAATGCGTGGAGTGGACAGAGCAAGCTCTTTTTCCATCTCCCTGTTCTAAAAATCCATTTAATATATGGTCCCCAGATAGGGGACGTATCAGATATTAAACTGATAAGAACAGATAAGGTTTCAACGCAATTTTATTGATTCAAAAGTATATTTACAAAGGTTTTAAAAAAGAACATTTATAACATTACAATAAAATGATAAAACATGATAATAATCAATTCAAGTTTTTTGTAAAAACACAATTTACCATCATAAAACCATTGTAACAATTAAGAAAATCATAATTACAGATGTACTTGGGTTTATTTAATTACCACTAATTGTGTTCCATAATTGTACACACCACATAGAAGCCGCTTCTTTTGCTCCATACAGTTTTTTATCTCTGAGATAGTAAATATACATTTCACTTAAAGCTATTTTTATACAGTCTGTTGAATCAATATGATCATGTTTGAAGAGTAAAATATTTCTAACTTTCCACATGGCATTTTTAAAACAATTAATAATAATCCAGGCAACTCGGAATTGTTTAAAATTTGGACACTTAAAAAGACCATAAAAGACATAAAAGTGATTAAAATCTTTCAGGCCACATGCCCATTTTAAAAGTGGGCCTACCTTTCTCCAAACCTCCTGTGCAAAATGACAATTCCAAAAGAGATGCAATACAGACTCACTTTCCCCGCATATATCTCTTGGACATTTGGCTCTCGCCACCAGCCCCCGCCTATGTTGAAACTCACGGGTAGGGAGGCACTGGTGGACGATAGCCCAGGCAAGGTCCTTGTGTACATTTGCAAGATATTTCCCGTACACATTTCGCCACACCGTTTTGGACCTTGCCTGTGAAAAATTGGAGACAGGAATTGTGTCCTCAGAGTGTCTGCAAGCAATAGATACCTTCCTTTGGTCCCCCAATATATCAGGCTCCAATTCCTGGAGACCTAAAAGTCTGACCGTTTTCTCAAGTATCACATACTGTTTAGGTGGGCACAGGAGCACAGGAGAACTTAAAGGTAGGCTAAACCACCTTTTAAAAATCATTCCTGCTGCATATTTTAAAAAATAACTAAAAATGCCATCAGATTTAAAAACCTTAAAACAGAAGCAGAAATACTTTATATGGAAAAAGGTAAAAAAATTGGGTACATCTTTACCTCCATTAGATTTACATTTGTACATCAGATCTCTTTTTAACTTTTCCATTTTTGAACCCCATAAAAACATAAAAACAATTCTTGTTACTTTCTTGATTTGTAAATTGGAAGGGGGAAACACCATTGCAACATACAACATAATGGGAATTAAAACAGCTTTAATAATTAAAATTTTACCTTCCATACTAAGGTTCCTTAAATTCCACAATGAGATCTTTTTTTCTATTTTGTCCATTGCAGAGTCCCAGTTAGGGTCCCCCTCATTGGCTTGGTTAAAAATAATTCCTAAAATTTTTATGTGATTTTTCTGTATCACTATCCCAGGGGTCAAAGAGGAGTCCCATCCCCCCACATTAAAACAGTCACATTTATCTATATTTAATTTAAAACCTGAGGCTTCACAGAAAAATTGTGTGTTTCTCAATACCCTCCTCAGAGATGTGGAATCTGGACATAGTATGGTAACATCATCCATGTAACTTAGGGCTTTAAGTTGCATACCCCTACTCCCGGGAATAGGTACCCCTTTAATTACTTTATCTTTTCTCAGTATGGTTAATAGTGGTTCCATAACACAGATAAAGAGCAGTGGTGAGAGAGGGCACCCTTGTTTCACCCCTGATAATAGAGGAACCCCCTTCGTTAAAAACCCATTTACAGAAATTTGACTAAAACAAGAATGATATAAAAGCATAATGCGGGTTAAAATTTTCTCTGGAAACGCCATTTTTTTAAGAACCATAAAAAGAAATTCATGCGATACCCTGTCAAAAGCTTTTTCAAAGTCTAAGGATAAAATAGCAAGGTTTTGACTTCTCTCTTTTGAATACCATATGGTATCCCTAATTATGTTGAGGGACTCAGCTATGGTTCTTCCGGGAACACCACATACCTGGTTAGGGTGAATTAATTTGGCTATAAAGGGTTTTAAACGGACTGCAATAAGTTTAGCTAAAATTTTATAATCAAGGTTTAAAAGCGTAATAGGCCGCCAGTTTTTAAGTTGGCTCCTATCCCCTTTTTTATATATTAAAGATACCAGACCTCTCCTCCAAGATGGGGGTAATTTATTAGTATTAAAAGCTTCTTTAAACAATAAAAACATATCGTTCTTTAAAATTCCCCAAAAAGTCAGATAAAACTCAATCGGTAGACCGTCTTCCCCAGGGGCTTTCCCACTGGAGAAACTTTTAAAAATCTGTAAAAGTTCCTCACTGGTGAGATCCCTAGATAAAATACCCTGGTCTAAAATATCTAACTTAAAATCAAGGGAATTAATAGCATACTCTAAAAAGGATGGATCTATAACTTTAGTGTTAAAAAGAAGTTGATGAAAATTAAAAGCTTTTCCTAACATACCCTTAATATCATTTTCACCTTCAAGATTTAGGATTGCGTCCCTCCTCCCCATTACCTTTTTGAAGAAGAATCGGGAGCATTTCTCTCCTTCCTCCAGGTGCTGTACATGGGAGTTAAAAATTATTTGTTTTCCTTTTTCATTAAGAGCATTTTTTATTTCAGACTTAAGATTTGCAATATCATCATCCACATCAATACCAACTTCTTTTAGTTTAAAGAGTACTTGTAATCTCATATTAAAAACATAAAACCACTGCTTTTTCTTTTTTGCTTTCATTTTCCCTGCCTTAATAAAAAATAATTTAATCTTAGGTTTAATGCTCTCCCACCAATCCAGCATCGAGGCGCGGGGGTCTCTCTTTGATTGTCAGCACTGGTAGGCCTGCACAAACCTCTTTTGAATATCAATATCCTCTAGGAGAGTTGTATTTAATCTCCATGGGCCTCTTGAGGTATTTTGTTCCCCTGCTAACTCTAAAAACACAGATAAAACTTTATGATCAGAGAATAAATTAGATAAAAGAAAACATTTACAAGGTTTAAAGGCAGTAGAAGCAAATATGAAATCAATTCTAGAAGAAACTCTTCCATTGGACCATGTAACACCTGGATCCGCCGGCAAGAGTTCCTTCCAGCAGTCCTGTAATCTAAAATCATCAATTAAACTTTTCAACAAATAGGAGGTACGGTCTTTACGATTCACATCCCCACCCTGCCGGGATTCCCCATCACGTAAACAATTAAAATCTCCTCCCACTAGCAGGGGGGTTGACCCAACACAAAATAATGGCAATATTTCAAGTAAATCCGCCCTTTCCTGCTTCCCAGGAGGAGCGTACACATTTAATAAACGTAAAGAAAGTCCATTAAAAACAAGATGTATTAAAATAGCTCTGCCAGGTATAATTTCAGTCACAGATTGAATGATGGTAGAATGTCCACGGCAAAGTAGTCCAACTCCGGCAGCACGACAGTCATTAGCACCGGACCACACAGAAGCGCCCAGTTTCCAGTCTTCTTTTAAGTCCTTATAATTTAAATTACTCTGTATACCACATTCTTGTAGAAACCAGAAATCAAAGTCCAATGTCTCTAAATAAGAAAATAAAGCAGCCCTACGTGTAGGGCTCTTTAGGGACCTCACATTTAGTGAGGAGATTTTAAAAGGAACAGACATTAAGAAGAATCAGGATCTGAAGATGGGAAGAAGTCAA
Source organism: Phyllobates terribilis (assembly GCF_046119375.1). Taxonomy (NCBI): domain Eukaryota; kingdom Metazoa; phylum Chordata; class Amphibia; order Anura; family Dendrobatidae; genus Phyllobates; species Phyllobates terribilis. The sequence continues at coordinate 1,614,741 of NW_027363153.1, read as the reverse complement.
TACACGGCACCTCCTCCTCCGCATCTCCAGGGGTCAGGATTTGTTTAATATTACCGGGATCTGAAGCAGGCAAAAAGGCATCATCCACTTTTGACTCCTCATCTGGACCTCGACATCCGTGTTTTCTTTGGATATCAGGTTGCTTTACGTCCTCCCGTTGCCTTTTCAGAGGCTGGGAGCTGTCCATCTTTTCCAAGTCCTGTGCATCTGCAGTCCTCATGGCGGTCTGGTCTATGGAACGGGTGTCATCCCTCTGGGTCGTCTTGTCCTCTGGTCTGGTCACGGAACTACTGCGACTTCTGGTTCGAGGACCAGGGCTCGACTGGGTCTTAGCCGGGTCCTTTTTACTTCGCGCCCTAGAGGTCTCTCTATCCGACACACTGGTTGATCGATTAAGGAGCGTACCCTTTTTGCCCTTACCCAAGATCACCGATGATGGTGTGGCGAATCTGGGTGCTTGCTTAATCGGGGTACTAGAGGTCTCCTCAGTTCCACATAATGCCGGTGGTGCATTCATGCTGGATGAGGACCCTTCCTCTTGACTCTGAGATACGGCAACATCTAGAGCCAGAACATCGATCAATTCCACAGAGAGCGAACCCTCGGTTAATCTTATGGAACCCCTACGACCGTCCTTCTGTGGAACTACCAGCGGGCCCTCTGGCGGAGCCGTTGAAGGATTTGTTCCGGACCCGTCAGCGTGCGCCAACCCAGGTCCAGGGGCAGGTGTAGTAATACTCCCTCCGAAGTATTCTTGGATAGTCAGTTGACCTGACTTAAACATGTCATATGTTTTTGACTTTTTGCTCGGACAATTCCTGAAGGCGTGACCTGCCTTCCCACATAGGTTACATACGATCTCAGAGTCACACGTAGCGGAGGTGTGCCCACTCTTACCGCACTTGTTGCAAAAGACTACATGAGCCCTTGTACAATTTTCTCGTGTATGCCCATATTCATGACAATTCCGGCATTGAAGGGGCATTCCTGGGTAGCGTAGGAATCCCCTGACATTACCAATGGCAAAATTAGCAGGCGGGTGGTGAAGACCACCAATGCCGCTCTGATCTGGATGGAACTTCACCAGGTATTTCCTCTTCCCATTCCAGAAGCGCTGGGAGTTGAGGATATCATGTGAGAAGCGCACTGACTTGCAGTAACGCTTCAAAAAGGTTTCGATATCGCCCTCAGAGACGAATGGGCTGTACATGAAGATCACCAAGGGTACTTCCTCTTCACCGTACAGGAAGTCAAAGCTCAGCCCGTTCAGTCTCTCATCGTCCTTGTCCGCAACCATCAGTGCTGCATGGATATTATCACAGCATGATTTAGCCATAAAGGAAATGGTATATCGCCCACGGAATTCCTGATCGTAAAGACACAGGATCTTATCTCGCTCCAGGTGGAAGAACCCAAAAAGAATCTCATGCACGATGTACTGCAGATTCTTCTCATGGCGCTGGCATTCATCCACCATGATTCTAATGGACTGTCGCAGTGGAGTCTCCCCCACCGCAAATCCAAAAGAAAAAGGCATTTTCGGCCCTCAGGGACTAAGCCCTCCCCCAATAGTAACAAGGGAATGAATCCCACAAAAGCAGGAACAAACCCAAGACCGAGGGAGGGGTACCCCAAGAACTTACACAGCCCACTAAGCGATAAAGCTCAGCAAAGGAAAACGCCCTTATTTCCTCGGGTCGCCCCGAAGACAAGACGCGATCGCTCCCCGTTGTCCGGGGACTAAGCCGACCTGCCAATAGCTGCAAGGAGGTGAAGCTCCCTCCGTTAAGAGAGAGCGATCCCCCAAGGCCAACAAGTCGGGTACCCCAGGCACCTCCTAGCCGAGACCAAGGCAGCAACCTTTAGATCACTGCACCTGATCTTAGCCAAAAGGCCGAGAAGCGATAACCAGAATTGGTTTCAAACTACGGAGCCACCCAAGGATCCTGAAAAGTCCATTTGTGGAGATGAGCTCCTGGACTCCCGTTAAGAAGACATGTTGTCAACCTCTAGATCCCTTACATGCCTGCACTTTTCGGCTTGCTGCTGCTGCAATCCACGCGTTTTAGATCTGCATAACTCCACCTCTTTAAACACAGCACCTTCACCCCCTGCTGTTCCCACCCGCCTCAACACCGTTGGAAGGGAGGAGAACCAATTAAGGCGGGGGGTGGGGTGGAACGAGCAGCTGTCTACCCTTAGCAGGAGGGCTCCTGATTACATACCTCTCCTGCTGCTGCTGCTGCTGGCTGTCCAGCAGCAGACTGAAGGTGGCTGCTGCTGTGCACAGGTATATAAAGGCTCAGAGCCTATTATGACACGCGCAGCCAGCGTTCCATTGCCACATTCCATCTACTGCAGGCAGGATACCTGGCTGGCTGAATGTCGCTGAGAAGCTCACAGAGACCGCCATAAGCAACAGTTTAACAGAATGCCACAGACTAATCAACCAAACTTTTTGGGTTGGGTTCTCTTTTATAGTCTGCAGGCATTAAATGAAAGAAGTCAGTGTTCCAGCAGAAGGAGACAACGTTTCAGAAAAGGCATTGTAGCAAACCAAAAAAGAAATTTTAAGCGCAGCAGAGTAACCAGCGCACATACCTGTTAGCTCAGGTGAGTTTAAAAGGCTGCTGTTGATAACAAGGGCATTTGCTAAATAGATGGTGTGTGTGCAACAATATACTGAAAGGTCAATTATATTGTGCAGCTTATCTCACCACCTGTAGTTATTTAGGTGAAAGCTCCAAAATGCTTGCCTAATATGTCTGTTTATCCAAAAGGAAGTAAAAAGGGAGAGCTAGAAAGATAGCATTGCATCACATTACATGGCAATGCAATGCACAGTTGCTGAAGTTGAACCAAAATGAGCTTGTAATCTGGCTTCTGCAACTTTGAACATGAAAAATCCAATGAGGAGAAGAAAAGCAAAGCCAAAGAGTCCATCCCAAAATCCGACAAACAAGCAAAATGAACAAAAAACATTGAATTCAATTCTTTCTGATTTTAGAAACTGCATTAAAGAAGGGGTGCACCGGTCCTGGAGATACTGCAATACCAGGTCAATGCGTGGAGTGGACAGAGCAAGCTCTTTTTCCATCTCCCTGTTCTAAAAATCCATTTAATATATGGTCCCCAGATAGGGGACGTATCAGATATTAAACTGATAAGAACAGATACTACACTTGATCTTAGCCAAAAGGCCGAGAAGCGATAACCAGAATTGGTTTCAAACTACGGAGCCACCCAAGGATCCTGAAAAGTCCATTTGTGGAGATGAGCTCCTGGACTCCCGTTAAGAAGACATGTTGTCAACCTCTAGATCCCTTACATGCCTGCACTTTTCGGCTTGCTGCTGCTGCAATCCACGCGTTTTAGATCTGCATAACTCCACCTCTTTAAACACAGCACCTTCACCCCCTGCTGTTCCCACCCGCCTCAACACCGTTGGAAGGGAGGAGAACCAATTAAGGCGGGGGGTGGGGTGGAACGAGCAGCTGTCTACCCTTAGCAGGAGGGCTCCTGATTACATACCTCTCCTGCTGCTGCTGCTGCTGGCTGTCCAGCAGCAGACTGAAGGTGGCTGCTGCTGTGCACAGGTATATAAAGGCTCAGAGCCTATTATGACACGCGCAGCCAGCGTTCCATTGCCACATTCCATCTACTGCAGGCAGGATACCTGGCTGGCTGAATGTCGCTGAGAAGCTCACAGAGACCGCCATAAGCAACAGTTTAACAGAATGCCACAGACTAATCAACCAAACTTTTTGGGTTGGGTTCTCTTTTATAGTCTGCAGGCATTAAATGAAAGAAGTCAGTGTTCCAGCAGAAGGAGACAACGTTTCAGATAAGGCATTGTAGCAAACCAAAAAAGAAATTTTAAGCGCAGCAGAGTAACCAGCGCACATACCTGTTAGCTCAGGTGAGTTTAAAAGGCTGCTGTTGATAACAAGGGCATTTGCTAAATAGATGGTGTGTGTGCAACAATATACTGAAAGGTCAATTATATTGTGCAGCTTATCTCACCACCTGTAGTTATTTAGGTGAAAGCTCCAAAATGCTTGCCTAATATGTCTGTTTATCCAAAAGGAAGTAAAAAGGGAGAGCTAGAAAGATAGCATTGCATCACATTACATGGCAATGCAATGCACAGTTGCTGAAGTTGAACCAAAATGAGCTTGTAATCTGGCTTCTGCAACTTTGAACATGAAAAATCCAATGAGGAGAAGAAAAGCAAAGCCAAAGAGTCCATCCCAAAATCCGACAAACAAGCAAAATGAACAAAAAACATTGAATTCAATTCTTTCTGATTTTAGAAACTGCATTAAAGAAGGGGTGCACCGGTCCTGGAGATACTGCAATACCAGGTCAATGCGTGGAGTGGACAGAGCAAGCTCTTTTTCCATCTCCCTGTTCTAAAAATCCATTTAATATATGGTCCCCAGATAGGGGACGTATCAGATATTAAACTGATAAGAACAGATTTTTTTTTCTTTCGAAAGCCCGAATTCGTGTACAAAACCCGAGTGCGCTTAAAAAAGTGACAAGTGCCACAAAAAAAGTGCACTAGGATGCTGGTCTTCTTGAAACCCTCTCCAAAAGGAGAAGGGTCCCCCAAACCATTCCCCGTCCCTCCGAGCCAGAAGGCCACAGCGAGGAACAGGGACAAATAGCCACCTCCAGCCGGAGCCAGAGACGACCCAATCTTACCCCCAGCACCTGCCCGAGTTCTCACCTGAGCAAGGCACTGGGAGCCAAAGACTGTGCTCCCCTCCCGGAAGAGGGGAGCCAACAACGCTCTCCTCCCGAAAAAGGAGAGCCAGGGGGGTTCAGGGGGGAGCGGAACCTGATGGCCACACACTCCCCCCCTAGACCTGCCAAGAGAGGAACCCGTAAGGGAACCGCATCCCGACAAAATCCTAGTAAGGACGTGGACACACGTGAAAAAGTGGACACACAGTGACAAAAAAATTAAATAAATAGTGAAGGTTTCACAGTATAATACTGCCCGGACCTTCGACCGGGAATTGAAAAATTCCCCATCCTAAGGCCAGAAGGCCCGGAATAAGGGTGTGTGTGAAGAAAGAAATATTGAAGTGCTAGTGCAAATGTGCCATAAACTCAAGTGGGGTTCCCAATCCCAGTGAGTTAAGGCACCCCAGGGTCACCACTCCTGGGGCACTTCACACTTCAGGCTTTCGATCTTCCCCGGCCCAATGGCGTCGATCCTGGGGGCCATGCTTTCCACCAGATGACTATATTAGCCACCTGGCGTACTAACAAGCGCCTAAACCCCAGTGTGCATAATGTATCAATCTACTAGGGCGGCCAACATCCAAAACCGCCTTTTCGAAAGATACTACACTTGATCTTAGCCAAAAGGCCGAGAAGCGATAACCAGAATTGGTTTCAAACTACGGAGCCACCCAAGGATCCTGAAAAGTCCATTTGTGGAGATGAGCTCCTGGACTCCCGTTAAGAAGACATGTTGTCAACCTCTAGATCCCTTACATGCCTGCACTTTTCGGCTTGCTGCTGCTGCAATCCACGCGTTTTAGATCTGCATAACTCCACCTCTTTAAACACAGCACCTTCACCCCCTGCTGTTCCCACCCGCCTCAACACCGTTGGAAGGGAGGAGAACCAATTAAGGCGGGGGGTGGGGTGGAACGAGCAGCTGTCTACCCTTAGCAGGAGGGCTCCTGATTACATACCTCTCCTGCTGCTGCTGCTGCTGGCTGTCCAGCAGCAGACTGAAGGTGGCTGCTGCTGTGCACAGGTATATAAAGGCTCAGAGCCTATTATGACACGCGCAGCCAGCGTTCCATTGCCACATTCCATCTACTGCAGGCAGGATACCTGGCTGGCTGAATGTCGCTGAGAAGCTCACAGAGACCGCCATAAGCAACAGTTTAACAGAATGCCACAGACTAATCAACCAAACTTTTTGGGTTGGGTTCTCTTTTATAGTCTGCAGGCATTAAATGAAAGAAGTCAGTGTTCCAGCAGAAGGAGACAACGTTTCAGAAAAGGCATTGTAGCAAACCAAAAAAGAAATTTTAAGCGCAGCAGAGTAACCAGCGCACATACCTGTTAGCTCAGGTGAGTTTAAAAGGCTGCTGTTGATAACAAGGGCATTTGCTAAATAGATGGTGTGTGTGCAACAATATACTGAAAGGTCAATTATATTGTGCAGCTTATCTCACCACCTGTAGTTATTTAGGTGAAAGCTCCAAAATGCTTGCCTAATATGTCTGTTTATCCAAAAGGAAGTAAAAAGGGAGAGCTAGAAAGATAGCATTGCATCACATTACATGGCAATGCAATGCACAGTTGCTGAAGTTGAACCAAAATGAGCTTGTAATCTGGCTTCTGCAACTTTGAACATGAAAAATCCAATGAGGAGAAGAAAAGCAAAGCCAAAGAGTCCATCCCAAAATCCGACAAACAAGCAAAATGAACAAAAAACATTGAATTCAATTCTTTCTGATTTTAGAAACTGCATTAAAGAAGGGGTGCACCGGTCCTGGAGATACTGCAATACCAGGTCAATGCGTGGAGTGGACAGAGCAAGCTCTTTTTCCATCTCCCTGTTCTAAAAATCCATTTAATATATGGTCCCCAGATAGGGGACGTATCAGATATTAAACTGATAAGAACAGATACTACACTTGATCTTAGCCAAAAGGCCGAGAAGCGATAACCAGAATTGGTTTCAAACTACGGAGCCACCCAAGGATCCTGAAAAGTCCATTTGTGGAGATGAGCTCCTGGACTCCCGTTAAGAAGACATGTTGTCAACCTCTAGATCCCTTACATGCCTGCACTTTTCGGCTTGCTGCTGCTGCAATCCACGCGTTTTAGATCTGCATAACTCCACCTCTTTAAACACAGCACCTTCACCCCCTGCTGTTCCCACCCGCCTCAACACCGTTGGAAGGGAGGAGAACCAATTAAGGCGGGGGGTGGGGTGGAACGAGCAGCTGTCTACCCTTAGCAGGAGGGCTCCTGATTACATTCCTCTCCTGCTGCTGCTGCTGGCTGTCCAGCAGCAGACTGAAGGTGGCTGCTGCTGTGCACAGGTATATAAAGGCTCAGAGCCTATTATGACACGCGCAGCCAGCGTTCCATTGCCACATTCCATCTACTGCAGGCAGGATACCTGGCTGGCTGAATGTCGCTGAGAAGCTCACAGAGACCGCCATAAGCAACAGTTTAACAGAATGCCACAGACTAATCAACCAAACTTTTTGGGTTGGGTTCTCTTTTATAGTCTGCAGGCATTAAATGAAAGAAGTCAGTGTTCCAGCAGAAGGAGACAACGTTTCAGAAAAGGCATTGTAGCAAACCAAAAAAGAAATTTTAAGCGCAGCAGAGTAACCAGCGCACATACCTGTTAGCTCAGGTGAGTTTAAAAGGCTGCTGTTGATAACAAGGGCATTTGCTAAATAGATGGTGTGTGTGCAACAATATACTGAAAGGTCAATTATATTGTGCAGCTTATCTCACCACCTGTAGTTATTTAGGTGAAAGCTCCAAAATGCTTGCCTAATATGTCTGTTTATCCAAAAGGAAGTAAAAAGGGAGAGCTAGAAAGATAGCATTGCATCACATTACATGGCAATGCAATGCACAGTTGCTGAAGTTGAACCAAAATGAGCTTGTAATCTGGCTTCTGCAACTTTGAACATGAAAAATCCAATGAGGAGAAGAAAAGCAAAGCCAAAGAGTCCATCCCAAAATCCGACAAACAAGCAAAATGAACAAAAAACATTGAATTCAATTCTTTCTGATTTTAGAAACTGCATTAAAGAAGGGGTGCACCGGTCCTGGAGATACTGCAATACCAGGTCAATGCGTGGAGTGGACAGAGCAAGCTCTTTTTCCATCTCCCTGTTCTAAAAATCCATTTAATATATGGTCCCCAGATATGGGACGTATCAGATATTAAACTGATAAGAACAGATACTACACTTGATCTTAGCCAAAAGGCCGAGAAGCGATAACCAGAATTGGTTTCAAACTACGGAGCCACCCAAGGATCCTGAAAAGTCCATTTGTGGAGATGAGCTCCTGGACTCCCGTTAAGAAGACATGTTGTCAACCTCTAGATCCCTTACATGCCTGCACTTTTCGGCTTGCTGCTGCTGCAATCCACGCGTTTTAGATCTGCATAACTCCACCTCTTTAAACACAGCACCTTCACCCCCTGCTGTTCCCACCCGCCTCAACACCGTTGGAAGGGAGGAGAACCAATTAAGGCGGGGGGTGGGGTGGAACGAGCAGCTGTCTACCCTTAGCAGGAGGGCTCCTGATTACATACCTCTCCTGCTGCTGCTGCTGCTGGCTGTCCAGCAGCAGACTGAAGGTGGCTGCTGCTGTGCACAGGTATATAAAGGCTCAGAGCCTATTATGACACGCGCAGCCAGCGTTCCATTGCCACATTCCATCTACTGCAGGCAGGATACCTGGCTGGCTGAATGTCGCTGAGAAGCTCACAGAGACCGCCATAAGCAACAGTTTAACAGAATGCCACAGACTAATCAACCAAACTTTTTGGGTTGGGTTCTCTTTTATAGTCTGCAGGCATTAAATGAAAGAAGTCAGTGTTCCAGCAGAAGGAGACAACGTTTCAGAAAAGGCATTGTAGCAAACCAAAAAAGAAATTTTAAGCGCAGCAGAGTAACCAGCGCACATACCTGTTAGCTCAGGTGAGTTTAAAAGGCTGCTGTTGATAACAAGGGCATTTGCTAAATAGATGGTGTGTGTGCAACAATATACTGAAAGGTCAATTATATTGTGCAGCTTATCTCACCACCTGTAGTTATTTAGGTGAAAGCTCCAAAATGCTTGCCTAATATGTCTGTTTATCCAAAAGGAAGTAAAAAGGGAGAGCTAGAAAGATAGCATTGCATCACATTACATGGCAATGCAATGCACAGTTGCTGAAGTTGAACCAAAATGAGCTTGTAATCTGGCTTCTGCAACTTTGAACATGAAAAATCCAATGAGGAGAAGAAAAGCAAAGCCAAAGAGTCCATCCCAAAATCCGACAAACAAGCAAAATGAACAAAAAACATTGAATTCAATTCTTTCTGATTTTAGAAACTGCATTAAAGAAGGGGTGCACCGGTCCTGGAGATACTGCAATACCAGGTCAATGCGTGGAGTGGACAGAGCAAGCTCTTTTTCCATCTCCCTGTTCTAAAAATCCATTTAATATATGGTCCCCAGATAGGGGACGTATCAGATATTAAACTGATAAGAACAGATACTACACTTGATCTTAGCCAAAAGGCCGAGAAGCGATAACCAGAATTGGTTTCAAACTACGGAGCCACCCAAGGATCCTGAAAAGTCCATTTGTGGAGATGAGTTCCTGGACTCCCGTTAAGAAGACATGTTGTCAACCTCTAGATCCCTTACATGCCTGCACTTTTCGGCTTGCTGCTGCTGCAATCCACGCGTTTTAGATCTGCATAACTCCACCTCTTTAAACACAGCACCTTCACCCCCTGCTGTTCCCACCCGCCTCAACACCGTTGGAAGGGAGGAGAACCAATTAAGGCGGGGGGTGGGGTGGAACGAGCAGCTGTCTACCCTTAGCAGGAGGGCTCCTGATTACATACCTCTCCTGCTGCTGCTGCTGCTGGCTGTCCAGCAGCAGACTGAAGGTGGCTGCTGCTGTGCACAGGTATATAAAGGCTCAGAGCCTATTATGACACGCGCAGCCAGCGTTCCATTGCCACATTCCATCTACTGCAGGCAGGATACCTGGCTGGCTGAATGTCGCTGAGAAGCTCACAGAGACCGCCATAAGCAACAGTTTAACAGAATGCCACAGACTAATCAACCAAACTTTTTGGGTTGGGTTCTCTTTTATAGTCTGCAGGCATTAAATGAAAGAAGTCAGTGTTCCAGCAGAAGGAGACAACGTTTCAGAAAAGGCATTGTAGCAAACCAAAAAAGAAATTTTAAGCGCAGCAGAGTAACCAGCGCACATACCTGTTAGCTCAGGTGAGTTTAAAAGGCTGCTGTTGATAACAAGGGCATTTGCTAAATAGATGGTGTGTGTGCAACAATATACTGAAAGGTCAATTATATTGTGCAGCTTATCTCACCACCTGTAGTTATTTAGGTGAAAGCTCCAAAATGCTTGCCTAATATGTCTGTTTATCCAAAAGGAAGTAAAAAGGGAGAGCTAGAAAGATAGCATTGCATCACATTACATGGCAATGCAATGCACAGTTGCTGAAGTTGAACCAAAATGAGCTTGTAATCTGGCTTCTGCAACTTTGAACATGAAAAATCCAATGAGGAGAAGAAAAGCAAAGCCAAAGAGTCCATCCCAAAATCCGACAAACAAGCAAAATGAACAAAAAACATTGAATTCAATTCTTTCTGATTTTAGAAACTGCATTAAAGAAGGGGTGCACCGGTCCTGGAGATACTGCAATACCAGGTCAATGCGTGGAGTGGACAGAGCAAGCTCTTTTTCCATCTCCCTGTTCTAAAAATCCATTTAATATATGGTCCCCAGATAGGGGACGTATCAGATATTAAACTGATAGGAACAGATCAGGTTTCAACATATTTTATTATGTGCGTAAAAGATGGTTTACAATCAAAAACAGCAACACAAACAATACATTAATAAAACACAGAATTCCACCCATAAAAACCCCATATACGATTGGCATCCCTTCTCCCAATACATTTGACATCCCTCAAGTAATAAATATACATCTGACTAAAAGCAATTTTAAGACAATCCTTCACAGAAATAGCATCACGTTTAAAAAGTAAAATATTGCGTGCCTTCCAAAGGGCGTCTTTAAAACAGTTAATCATACACCAACATATACAATACTGTTGAGGGGTCGGACATTTAAAAAGGCCATATAAAACATATTCATGGTTAAAATCTCTTAAACCGCAAGTCCATTTTAAAAGAATCCCAACTTTGTGCCAAAGTTCCTGTGCAAATGGGCAATTCCACATAAGGTGCAAGGTGGTTTCGTCATTAACACATGAGTCTCTCGGGCATTTTGCTCTGGCCACCAGGCCTCTCCTGTGTTGAAACTCTCTGGTGGGGAGGCACTGGTGGACCACCATCCATGCGATGTCCTTATGTCCATTTGCTAAGAATTTCCTGAAGACATTCTTCCAAACTTGCTTCGATCTCTCTTCTGAGAAATTTACTATGGGGGTCACATCTTCATTCCTCCTCAGAAAAGATAAAAGCTTCTTGCGGTCTTTAAAAATGTCCATATTAAAATCACCAAGGCTATAAAATCGAACAGTCTTTTCTAAGATTGCTTGGTGTTTGGGGGGGCATAGTAAAACAGGGGAATTCAACGACAACTTAAACCATCTTTTAAAAATCATCCCACAAGTATATTTTAAAAAATAACTTAGCGCACTATTACCATTAAAATGTTTGAAACAAAAGCAGAAATAATTTAAATACAAATAAATATGTAAGTCGGGGACATCCCTTCCGCCGTTCATTTTATTCTTCCTCATTATTTCCCGCCTTAATTTTTCCATTTTGGAGTTCCATAAAAACATAAAGATCATCCTAGTCATTTTTTTAATTAAAACATCAGAGGGGGGGTACACCATAGCTATATACAGTATGAGGGGTAACAACACTGATTTTATAATTAAAATTTTCCCCTCCATTGTTAGGGACCTCAAACCCCAAAATGATATTTTCTTTGACATTTTTTCTATGACATTCTCCCAGCTTTGAGTTCCCACATTCTCCTCGTTAAAAACAACTCCAAGAATTTTTACATTGTCTCGTTTTATAGTGAGCTGCGGGAGTTGGGCGGTGTCCCAGGATCCCAAAGTCAGACATTCAGATTTATTTAAATTAAGTTTAAACCCGGATGCCTGGGAAAAAAATTCAATGCGCAACACCGCCCTCCGGAGGGAAGCAGGGTCCACGCACACAACCGTCACGTCATCCATGTAGCCAAAGACTCTCACATCACTGCCACCTCCGCCAGGAACAGGAACCCCTCTAATCACTTTGTCTTTCCTTATTGCGCTCAGCAGGGGCTCCATGGCGCAGATGAACAGGATGGGCGACAAGGGGCATCCCTGCTTCACTCCGGACTCAAGGGGAACTCCATCTGTTAAAAAGCCATTAAGAGAAATTTGACTAAAACAATTTTTATATAAAATCTTAATACAATTTAAAAGCATATTAGGGATACCCATTCTTTTTAAAACTCTAAAAAGAAATCTATGAGAGACTCTATCGAAAGCTTTTTCAAAATCTAGGGCTAAAAGAGCTACATTTTGACCCCGGTCTCTGGAATACCAAATTACATCCCTTAATACGTTTAAAACCTCTGAAATACTTCTGCCTGGTACACTACAAACCTGCTCAGGCTGGATTAGTTTGGCAATGACATTCCTGAGCCGGTTTGCAACCACCTTAGCAAGTACCTTGTAATCAACGTTTAGGAGAGTTATGGGTCTCCAATTCGCTAGAGCACTGCGATCACCTTTTTTATATATCAAAGACACCACTCCTCTCCTCCACGAAAATGGCAACTGTTCAGAAATAAAAACTTCTTTAAAAAGCATAAAAAGGTCCTCTTTTAAAATGTCCCAAAAAGTAAGGTAAAATTCTACAGGTAGTCCGTCACACCCAGGTGCTTTACCCTTAGAGAAACTTTTAAAAACATAAAATAATTCCTCTAAAACAATATCGCGTTCTAAAAACTCCTGGTCTGTAAAATTTAACTTAAAATCGAGATCATTAAGAGCATCAGATAAAAAGGACTCATCTATACACTTTTTACTAAAAAGATGCTTATAAAAGTTAAAAGTAGCATTCAACATTCCCTGCATAGATGTTTCACCCTCTAGATTTGTGATCACTTCTCTTTTATCCATGACTTTTTTGAAGAAGAAGCGAGAGCACTTCTCCCCCTCCTCCAAGTGCTGCACTCTAGAGTTAAAAATAATCTCTTTCCCCTTTGTGTCTATGCAGTTCTGGATTTCAGTTTTTAGGCTAGCAATATCATCTCCCACCTCCACCCCTAGCTCTTTGAATTTAAAAAGTGTTTGTAGTTTGGTGTTAAGATCACTAAAACATCTTTTTTTCTCTCTAGCTTTACGTCTCCCTGCTTTTATAAAAAACATTCTGACTTTTTTTTTCAAATTTTCCCACCAGGTTACCATAGGGGCATCAGAAGGTTTTTGTCGCCGCCAGGCTTGATAGGCTTTACCAAAGTCTTGTCGAATCAGAGGGTCCTCCAGCAGGTAAGTACTTAGACGCCAGAGGCCCCTGTTGACCCTCTGTTCATCCCGGTATTCTAGGTGCACCTCCAAGCCCTTATGGTCAGAAAATATATTTGATGTTAAAACACATTTTACAGGGTTAAAGTCATCTGATAGGAAAATAAAATCGATCCTGGAGGACACCCCTCTTCCGGACCACGTATAACCAGGGTCCGTCGGCAGGAGTGACCTCCACGCATCGCATAATTTAAAATCAGTTATAAAATCTTTCAATAGATGACATGACTTATCCAATTTGCGTAAAGGGTCACCCCCCGCTCGTTGTTCACTAGCACAAAGACAATTAAAATCACCCCCTACGATCAGGGGAGATGACCCAGTACAGTACAATGGCAATATCCCAAATAAATTAATTCTCTCTTGCTTATCAGGGGGAGCATAAATATTCATTACACGTAGGGTAAAACCATTAAATTTAAAATGCACTAAAACCACTCTGCCTGGTACTATTTCTGTGACAGCATTTACAGTAATATTTCTCCCACGACAGAGGAAGCCCACCCCCGCTGACTTGTTGTCATTGGAGCCAGACCAGATGGAGGGCCCCAGTCTCCAATCTGTCTTGATGTCATTATAATTTAGTGCATGTTGTATCCCGCATTCCTGTAATAAACAAATGTCAAAGTCAGCGGTTTCTAAATACTTGAATAGAGCAGCCCTACGAACTGGGCTCTTTAATGACCTCACATTCAGTGAGACAAGTCTTGATGTCGGCATTCATAGGTCAGGGTGGTGGATCTTCCATGAGGACACCTGACTCAAAGCCCTGTATGTCAAATTGCTCCAGGACATCCGGGCTAGAGGACCCAAACGACTCGATATTCTGTGAGCCGGCGGTTGCCCCCTCGTAGGTCACGGTTCCCAGCCACATTCCAGGAGACACTGGGGCTTCGACATTCCGTCTCTTTTTCGGGGCAGACTCCACTAGGTCACTGGTGCAGTCCTCCTCTTCCTCCACCTCCTCCAGGGGGAGAGACTGGTCCATCAGGATAAGATCACCAACACCGATTCCCTGATGTTCGCCACCTAGAAGCAAAGCCCCCTCATCTGGCTGGCTAATCGCCCTGGAAGATCCTGAGGCCATCGCTGCGTGGTCCCCTGTAGCCAACCGCACAGGGGCACCACCCTCCAGCCCAACAGGATCGGTATCGGGAACCATCGACACGGAGGATACCCTCCCAGAAGGAGGACCCCTCCGCTCCGGTCCATGCGAGGTCCGCCCATCGTTAAGGGACTTCGATGCAGGGGCCGCCCCAGAGGGGCCTCCGGCTCCCTGCTCCATCCCAGCCTTCTCGCCCTTCGAACCGCCCTCCGACGCCGGCCCGCCAGTGAAGACCGGCGGGCGCATCGGCTCAGCTGCAGAAGATGCAGCTTCTGCGTAGGTCCTGGTCCTGGTCCTGTTGGGGCATCCTCGGAACATGTGCCCCGCCTCACCACAAAGATTGCATTTCCTCCCAGCGGGACAGTCCTTCATTAAATGTCCGTAACAGCTGCAATTATTGCAGCGGTCTACTTTCCTGCCTGTGCAGGACGTTTGGGTATGACCCATTTGTCCACAGTTCCTGCAACATACCGGCATTCCAGGGTAAAATAAGTAGCCTCTGCTCTTACCGATCACAAATGTTGAGGGAGGGTGTAGCATTCCTCCCACTCCGCTTGGGTCCCTCTTTAGACGGGCCATGTACCTCCTCTTGCCGCACCAGAAGCCTACCGCGTTCTTCACAGTGCCCAGGTATCTCAGATCGTCACAATAACGGATAAGGTAGGTCGAGATGTCTGCAGCTTCCACAAAGGGGTTCGGGAAATGCACCACGATAGGGATCTCGTCATAGGCATACAAGAGACAAAAGGTTAGTCCATCCAATTCATCCAAGTAGTTTTTCTCATTTACCTTTTGTACGAGTTGGTGACAGCATCCCTGGCTCTTGAAGGTGATGGTGTAAGTCCCCTTGTACTCATTGTCCTGGAAGCAGAATATGTCTTCCCGCCGAAACTCCAGAACTCCAAGCAGAATCCTATGGCAGATGTAATCCAAATTCTTCTCCGTCCTCGATCCTGCTCCAACTTCAATCCTCACGGTGTTCCGCATCCGGGCATCACCCGATGAATATGTGAGCGTTGCCGGCATCCTTCACTCAGGAACGTACCGACTCTTCTCTCTGAAAGGCGCAAGCCTTCATGGGATCCCTTCCCGTTGCTCCCGGACTAATCCTTCCTCCCAATAGCAGCAGGGGGGTTAAGTTCCTCCGAAAAGGAACGATCCCCCCAGGCCGAGAGAAAGGGTACCAAGAGCACCTCACAGGCAAGACCACACAGGTAAACCTGATAGATCGTGCCAAAAGGCCGAGAAGCGATAACCAGAATTGGTTTCAAACTACGGAGCCACCCAAGGATCCTGAAAAGTCCATTTGTGGAGATGAGCTCCTGGACTCCCGTTAAGAAGACATGTTGTCAACCTCTAGATCCCTTACATGCCTGCACTTTTCGGCTTGCTGCTGCTGCAATCCACGCGTTTTAGATCTGCATAACTCCACCTCTTTAAACACAGCACCTTCACCCCCTGCTGTTCCCACCCGCCTCAACACCGTTGGAAGGGAGGAGAACCAATTAAGGCGGGGGGTGGGGTGGAACGAGCAGCTGTCTACCCTTAGCAGGAGGGCTCCTGATTACATACCTCTCCTGCTGCTGCTGCTGCTGGCTGTCCAGCAGCAGACTGAAGGTGGCTGCTGCTGTGCACAGGTATATAAAGGCTCAGAGCCTATTATGACACGCGCAGCCAGCGTTCCATTGCCACATTCCATCTACTGCAGGCAGGATACCTGGCTGGCTGAATGTCGCTGAGAAGCTCACAGAGACCGCCATAAGCAACAGTTTAACAGAATGCCACAGACTAATCAACCAAACTTTTTGGGTTGGGTTCTCTTTTATAGTCTGCAGGCATTAAATGAAAGAAGTCAGTGTTCCAGCAGAAGGAGACAACGTTTCAGAAAAGGCATTGTAGCAAACCAAAAAAGAAATTTTAAGCGCAGCAGAGTAACCAGCGCACATACCTGTTAGCTCAGGTGAGTTTAAAAGGCTGCTGTTGATAACAAGGGCATTTGCTAAATAGATGGTGTGTGTGCAACAATATACTGAAAGGTCAATTATATTGTGCAGCTTATCTCACCACCTGTAGTTATTTAGGTGAAAGCTCCAAAATGCTTGCCTAATATGTCTGTTTATCCAAAAGGAAGTAAAAAGGGAGAGCTAGAAAGATAGCATTGCATCACATTACATGGCAATGCAATGCACAGTTGCTGAAGTTGAACCAAAATGAGCTTGTAATCTGGCTTCTGCAACTTTGAACATGAAAAATCCAATGAGGAGAAGAAAAGCAAAGCCAAAGAGTCCATCCCAAAATCCGACAAACAAGCAAAATGAACAAAAAACATTGAATTCAATTCTTTCTGATTTTAGAAACTGCATTAAAGAAGGGGTGCACCGGTCCTGGAGATACTGCAATACCAGGTCAATGCGTGGAGTGGACAGAGCAAGCTCTTTTTCCATCTCCCTGTTCTAAAAATCCATTTAATATATGGTCCCCAGATAGGGGACGTATCAGATATTAAACTGATAAGAACAGATTTTTTTTTTTGAAAGCCCGAATTCGTGTACAAAACCCGAGTGCGCTTAAAAAAGTGACAAGTGCCACAAAAAAAGTGCACTAGGATGCTGGTCTTCTTAAAACCCTCTCCAAAAGGAGAAGGGTCCCCCAAACCATTCCCCGTCCCTCCGAGACAGAAGGCCACAGCGAGGAACAGGGACAAATAGCCACCTCCAGCCGGAGCCAGAGGCGACCCAATCTTACCCCCAATACCTGCCCGAGTTCTCACCCGAGCAAGGCACTGGGAGCCAAAGACTGTGCTCCCCTCCCGGAAGAGGGGAGCCAACAATGCTCTCCTCCCGAAAGAGGAGAGCCAGGGGGGTTCAGGGGGGAGCGGAACCTGATGGCCACACACTCCCCCCCTAGACCTGCCAAGAGAGGAACCCGTAAGGGAACCGCATCCCGACAAAATCCTAGTAAGGACGTGGACACACGTGAAAAAGTGGACACACAGTGACAAAAAAAATTAAATAAATAGTGAAGGTTTCACAGTATAATACTGCCCGGACCTTCGACCGGGAATTGAAAAATTCCCCATCCTAAGGCCAGAAGGCCCGGAATAAGGGTGTGTGTGAAGAAAGAAATATTGAAGTGCTAGTGCAAATGTGCCATAAACTCAAGTGGGGTTCCCAATCCCAGTGAGTTAAGGCACCCCAGGGTCACCACTCCTGGGGCAC
Organism: Phyllobates terribilis; assembly: GCF_046119375.1. Taxonomy (NCBI): domain Eukaryota; kingdom Metazoa; phylum Chordata; class Amphibia; order Anura; family Dendrobatidae; genus Phyllobates; species Phyllobates terribilis. The sequence continues at coordinate 1,597,104 of NW_027363153.1, read as the reverse complement.
TTCACACTTCGGGCTTTCGATCTTCCCCGGCCCAATGGCGTCGATCCTGGGGGGCCATGCTTTCCACCAGATGACTATATTAGCCAACTGGCGTACTAACAAGCGCCTAAACCCCAGTGTGCATAATGTATCAATCTACTAGGGCGGCCAACATCCAAAACCGCCTTTTCGAAAGATACTACACTTGATCTTAGCGAAAAGGCCGAGAAGCGATAACCAGAATTGGTTTCAAACTACGGAGCCACCCAAGGATCCTGAAAAGTCCATTTGTGGAGATGAGCTCCTGGACTCCCGTTAAGAAGACATGTTGTCAACCTCTAGATCCCTTACATGCCTGCACTTTTCGGCTTGCTGCTGCTGCAATCCACGCGTTTTAGATCTGCATAACTCCACCTCTTTAAACACAGCACCTTCACCCCCTGCTGTTCCCACCCGCCTCAACACCGTTGGAAGGGAGGAGAACCAATTAAGGCGGGGGGTGGGGTGGAACGAGCAGCTGTCTACCCTTAGCAGGAGGGCTCCTGATTACATACCTCTCCTGCTGCTGCTGCTGCTGGCTGTCCAGCAGCAGACTGAAGGTGGCTGCTGCTGTGCACAGGTATATAAAGGCTCAGAGCCTATTATGACACGCGCAGCCAGCGTTCCATTGCCACATTCCATCTACTGCAGGCAGGATACCTGGCTGGCTGAATGTCACTGAGAAGCTCACAGAGACCGCCATAAGCAACAGTTTAACAGAATGCCACAGACTAATCAACCAAACTTTTTGGGTTGGGTTCTCTTTTATAGTCTGCAGGCATTAAATGAAAGAAGTCAGTGTTCCAGCAGAAGGAGACAACGTTTCAGAAAAGGCATTGTAGCAAACCAAAAAAGAAATTTTAAGCGCAGCAGAGTAACCAGCGCACATACCTGTTAGCTCAGGTGAGTTTAAAAGGCTGCTGTTGATAACAAGGGCATTTGCTAAATAGATGGTGTGTGTGCAACAATATACTGAAAGGTCAATTATATTGTGCAGCTTATCTCACCACCTGTAGTTATTTAGGTGAAAGCTCCAAAATGCTTGCCTAATATGTCTGTTTATCCAAAAGGAAGTAAAAAGGGAGAGCTAGAAAGATAGCATTGCATCACATTACATGGCAATGCAATGCACAGTTGCTGAAGTTGAACCAAAATGAGCTTGTAATCTGGCTTCTGCAACTTTGAACATGAAAAATCCAATGAGGAGAAGAAAAGCAAAGCCAAAGAGTCCATCCCAAAATCCGACAAACAAGCAAAATGAACAAAAAACATTGAATTCAATTCTTTCTGATTTTAGAAACTGCATTAAAGAAGGGGTGCACCGGTCCTGGAGATACTGCAATACCAGGTCAATGCGTGGAGTGGACAGAGCAAGCTCTTTTTCCATCTCCCTGTTCTAAAAATCCATTTAATATATGGTCCCCAGATAGGGGACGTATCAGATATTAAACTGATAAGAACAGATACTACACTTGATCTTAGCCAAAAGGCCGAGAAGCGATAACCAGAATTGGTTTCAAACTACGGAGCCACCCAAGGATCCTGAAAAGTCCATTTGTGGAGATGAGCTCCTGGACTCCCGTTAAGAAGACATGTTGTCAACCTCTAGATCCCTTACATGCCTGCACTTTTCGGCTTGCTGCTGCTGCAATCCACGCGTTTTAGATCTGCATAACTCCACCTCTTTAAACACAGCACCTTCACCCCCTGCTGTTCCCACCCGCCTCAACACCGTTGGAAGGGAGGAGAACCAATTAAGGCGGGGGGTGGGGTGGAACGAGCAGCTGTCTACCCTTAGCAGGAGGGCTCCTGATTACATACCTCTCCTGCTGCTGCTGCTGCTGGCTGTCCAGCAGCAGACTGAAGGTGGCTGCTGCTGTGCACAGGTATATAAAGGCTCAGAGCCTATTATGACACGCGCAGCCAGCGTTCCATTGCCACATTCCATCTACTGCAGGCAGGATACCTGGCTGGCTGAATGTCGCTGAGAAGCTCACAGAGACCGCCATAAGCAACAGTTTAACAGAATGCCACAGACTAATCAACCAAACTTTTTGGGTTGGGTTCTCTTTTATAGTCTGCAGGCATTAAATGAAAGAAGTCAGTGTTCCAGCAGAAGGAGACAACGTTTCAGAAAAGGCATTGTAGCAAACCAAAAAAGAAATTTTAAGCGCAGCAGAGTAACCAGCGCACATACCTGTTAGCTCAGGTGAGTTTAAAAGGCTGCTGTTGATAACAAGGGCATTTGCTAAATAGATGGTGTGTGTGCAACAATATACTGAAAGGTCAATTATATTGTGCAGCTTATCTCACCACCTGTAGTTATTTAGGTGAAAGCTCCAAAATGCTTGCCTAATATGTCTGTTTATCCAAAAGGAAGTAAAAAGGGAGAGCTAGAAAGATAGCATTGCATCACATTACATGGCAATGCAATGCACAGTTGCTGAAGTTGAACCAAAATGAGCTTGTAATCTGGCTTCTGCAACTTTGAACATGAAAAATCCAATGAGGAGAAGAAAAGCAAAGCCAAAGAGTCCATCCCAAAATCCGACAAACAAGCAAAATGAACAAAAAACATTGAATTCAATTCTTTCTGATTTTAGAAACTGCATTAAAGAAGGGGTGCACCGGTCCTGGAGATACTGCAATACCAGGTCAATGCGTGGAGTGGACAGAGCAAGCTCTTTTTCCATCTCCCTGTTCTAAAAATCCATTTAATATATGGTCCCCAGATAGGGGACGTATCAGATATTAAACTGATAAGAACAGATACTACACTTGATCTTAGCCAAAAGGCCGAGAAGCGATAACCAGAATTGGTTTCAAACTACGGAGCCACCCAAGGATCCTGAAAAGTCCATTTGTGGAGATGAGCTCCTGGACTCCCGTTAAGAAGACATGTTGTCAACCTCTAGATCCCTTACATGCCTGCACTTTTCGGCTTGCTGCTGCTGCAATCCACGCGTTTTAGATCTGCATAACTCCACCTCTTTAAACACAGCACCTTCACCCCCTGCTGTTCCCACCCGCCTCAACACCGTTGGAAGGGAGGAGAACCAATTAAGGCGGGGGGTGGGGTGGAACGAGCAGCTGTCTACCCTTAGCAGGAGGGCTCCTGATTACATACCTCTCCTGCTGCTGCTGCTGCTGGCTGTCCAGCAGCAGACTGAAGGTGGCTGCTGCTGTGCACAGGTATATAAAGGCTCAGAGCCTATTATGACACGCGCAGCCAGCGTTCCATTGCCACATTCCATCTACTGCAGGCAGGATACCTGGCTGGCTGAATGTCGCTGAGAAGCTCACAGAGACCGCCATAAGCAACAGTTTAACAGAATGCCACAGACTAATCAACCAAACTTTTTGGGTTGGGTTCTCTTTTATAGTCTGCAGGCATTAAATGAAAGAAGTCAGTGTTCCAGCAGAAGGAGACAACGTTTCAGAAAAGGCATTGTAGCAAACCAAAAAAGAAATTTTAAGCGCAGCAGAGTAACCAGCGCACATACCTGTTAGCTCAGGTGAGTTTAAAAGGCTGCTGTTGATAACAAGGGCATTTGCTAAATAGATGGTGTGTGTGCAACAATATACTGAAAGGTCAATTATATTGTGCAGCTTATCTCACCACCTGTAGTTATTTAGGTGAAAGCTCCAAAATGCTTGCCTAATATGTCTGTTTATCCAAAAGGAAGTAAAAAGGGAGAGCTAGAAAGATAGCATTGCATCACATTACATGGCAATGCAATGCACAGTTGCTGAAGTTGAACCAAAATGAGCTTGTAATCTGGCTTCTGCAACTTTGAACATGAAAAATCCAATGAGGAGAAGAAAAGCAAAGCCAAAGAGTCCATCCCAAAATCCGACAAACAAGCAAAATGAACAAAAAACATTGAATTCAATTCTTTCTGATTTTAGAAACTGCATTAAAGAAGGGGTGCACCGGTCCTGGAGATACTGCAATACCAGGTCAATGCGTGGAGTGGACAGAGCAAGCTCTTTTTCCATCTCCCTGTTCTAAAAATCCATTTAATATATGGTCCCCAGATAGGGGACGTATCAGATATTAAACTGATAAGAACAGATACTACACTTGATCTTAGCCAAAAGGCCGAGAAGCGATAACCAGAATTGGTTTCAAACTACGGAGCCACCCAAGGATTCTGAAAAGTCCATTTGTGGAGATGAGCTCCTGGACTCCCGTTAAGAAGACATGTTGTCAACCTCTAGATCCCTTACATGCCTGCACTTTTCGGCTTGCTGCTGCTGCAATCCACGCGTTTTAGATCTGCATAACTCCACCTCTTTAAACACAGCACCTTCACCCCCTGCTGTTCCCACCCGCCTCAACACCGTTGGAAGGGAGGAGAACCAATTAAGGCGGGGGGTGGGGTGGAACGAGCAGCTGTCTACCCTTAGCAGGAGGGCTCCTGATTACATACCTCTCCTGCTGCTGCTGCTGCTGGCTGTCCAGCAGCAGACTGAAGGTGGCTGCTGCTGTGCACAGGTATATAAAGGCTCAGAGCCTATTATGACACGCGCAGCCAGCGTTCCATTGCCACATTCCATCTACTGCAGGCAGGATACCTGGCTGGCTGAATGTCGCTAAGAAGCTCACAGAGACCGCCATAAGCAACAGTTTAACAGAATGCCACAGACTAATCAACCAAACTTTTTGGGTTGGGTTCTCTTTTATAGTCTGCAGGCATTAAATGAAAGAAGTCAGTGTTCCAGCAGAAGGAGACAACGTTTCAGAAAAGGCATTGTAGCAAACCAAAAAAGAAATTTTAAGCGCAGCAGAGTAACCAGCGCACATACCTGTTAGCTCAGGTGAGTTTAAAAGGCTGCTGTTGATAACAAGGGCATTTGCTAAATAGATGGTGTGTGTGCAACAATATACTGAAAGGTCAATTATATTGTGCAGCTTATCTCACCACCTGTAGTTATTTAGGTGAAAGCTCCAAAATGCTTGCCTAATATGTCTGTTTATCCAAAAGGAAGTAAAAAGGGAGAGCTAGAAAGATAGCATTGCATCACATTACATGGCAATGCAATGCACAGTTGCTGAAGTTGAACCAAAATGAGCTTGTAATCTGGCTTCTGCAACTTTGAACATGAAAAATCCAATGAGGAGAAGAAAAGCAAAGCCAAAGAGTCCATCCCAAAATCCGACAAACAAGCAAAATGAACAAAAAACATTGAATTCAATTCTTTCTGATTTTAGAAACTGCATTAAAGAAGGGGTGCACCGGTCCTGGAGATACTGCAATACCAGGTCAATGCGTGGAGTGGACAGAGCAAGCTCTTTTTCCATCTCCCTGTTCTAAAAATCCATTTAATATATGGTCCCCAGATAGGGGACGTATCAGATATTAAACTGATAAGAACAGATACTACACTTGATCTTAGCCAAAAGGCCGAGAAGCGATAACCAGAATTGGTTTCAAACTACGGAGCCACCCAAGGATCCTGAAAAGTCCATTTGTGGAGATGAGCTCCTGGACTCCCGTTAAGAAGACATGTTGTCAACCTCTAGATCCCTTACATGCCTGCACTTTTCGGCTTGCTGCTGCTGCAATCCACGCGTTTTAGATCTGCATAACTCCACCTCTTTAAACACAGCACCTTCACCCCCTGCTGTTCCCACCCGCCTCAACACCGTTGGAAGGGAGGAGAACCAATTAAGGCGGGGGGTGGGGTGGAACGAGCAGCTGTCTACCCTTAGCAGGAGGGCTCCTGATTACATACCTCTCCTGCTGCTGCTGCTGCTGGCTGTCCAGCAGCAGACTGAAGGTGGCTGCTGCTGTGCACAGGTATTTAAAGGCTCAGAGCCTATTATGACACGCGCAGCCAGCGTTCCATTGCCACATTCCATCTACTGCAGGCAGGATACCTGGCTGGCTGAATGTCGCTGAGAAGCTCACAGAGACCGCCATAAGCAACAGTTTAACAGAATGCCACAGACTAATCAACCAAACTTTTTGGGTTGTGTTCTCTTTTATAGTCTGCAGGCATTAAATGAAAGAAGTCAGTGTTCCAGCAGAAGGAGACAACGTTTCAGAAAAGGCATTGTAGCAAACCAAAAAAGAAATTTTAAGCGCAGCAGAGTAACCAGCGCACATACCTGTTAGCTCAGGTGAGTTTAAAAGGCTGCTGTTGATAACAAGGGCATTTGCTAAATAGATGGTGTGTGTGCAACAATATACTGAAAGGTCAATTATATTGTGCAGCTTATCTCACCACCTGTAGTTATTTAGGTGAAAGCTCCAAAATGCTTGCCTAATATGTCTGTTTATCCAAAAGGAAGTAAAAAGGGAGAGCTAGAAAGATAGCATTGCATCACATTACATGGCAATGCAATGCACAGTTGCTGAAGTTGAACCAAAATGAGCTTGTAATCTGGCTTCTGCAACTTTGAACATGAAAAATCCAATGAGGAGAAGAAAAGCAAAGCCAAAGAGTCCATCCCAAAATCCGACAAACAAGCAAAATGAACAAAAAACATTGAATTCAATTCTTTCTGATTTTAGAAACTGCATTAAAGAAGGGGTGCACTGGTCCTGGAGATACTGCAATACCAGGTCAATGCGTGGAGTGGACAGAGCAAGCTCTTTTTCCATCTCCCTGTTCTAAAAATCCATTTAATATATGGTCCCCAGATAGGGGACGTATCAGATATTAAACTGATAAGAACAGATACTACACTTGATCTTAGCCAAAAGGCCGAGAAGCGATAACCAGAATTGGTTTCAAACTACGGAGCCACCCAAGGATCCTGAAAAGTCCATTTGTGGAGATGAGCTCCTGGACTCCCGTTAAGAAGACATGTTGTCAACCTCTAGATCCCTTACATGCCTGCACTTTTCGGCTTGCTGCTGCTGCAATCCACGCGTTTTAGATCTGCATAACTCCACCTCTTTAAACACAGCACCTTCACCCCCTGCTGTTCCCACCCGCCTCAACACCGTTGGAAGGGAGGAGAACCAATTAAGGCGGGGGGTGGGGTGGAACGAGCAGCTGTCTACCCTTAGCAGGAGGGCTCCTGATTACATACCTCTCCTGCTGCTGCTGCTGCTGGCTGTCCAGCAGCAGACTGAAGGTGGCTGCTGCTGTGCACAGGTATATAAAGGCTCAGAGCCTATTATGACACGCGCAGCCAGCGTTCCATTGCCACATTCCATCTACTGCAGGCAGGATACCTGGCTGGCTGAATGTCGCTGAGAAGCTCACAGAGACCGCCATAAGCAACAGTTTAACAGAATGCCACAGACTAATCAACCAAACTTTTTGGGTTGGGTTCTCTTTTATAGTCTGCAGGCATTAAATGAAAGAAGTCAGTGTTCCAGCAGAGGGAGACAACGTTTCAGAAAAGGCATTGTAGCAAACCAAAAAAGAAATTTTAAGCGCAGCAGAGTAACCAGCGCACATACCTGTTAGCTCAGGTGAGTTTAAAAGGCTGCTGTTGATAACAAGGTCATTTGCTAAATAGATGGTGTGTGTGCAACAATATACTGAAAGGTCAATTATATTGTGCAGCTTATCTCACCACCTGTAGTTATTTAGGTGAAAGCTCCAAAATGCTTGCCTAATATGTCTGTTTATCCAAAAGGAAGTAAAAAGGGAGAGCTAGAAAGATAGCATTGCATCACATTACATGGCAATGCAATGCACAGTTGCTGAAGTTGAACCAAAATGAGCTTGTAATCTGGCTTCTGCAACTTTGAACATGAAAAATCCAATGAGGAGAAGAAAAACAAAGCCAAAGAGTCCATCCCAAAATCCGACAAACAAGCAAAATGAACAAAAAACATTGAATTCAATTCTTTCTGATTTTAGAAACTGCATTAAAGAAGGGGTGCACCGGTCCTGGAGATACTGCAATACCAGGTCAATGCGTGGAGTGGACAGAGCAAGCTCTTTTTCCATCTCCCTGTTCTAAAAATCCATTTAATATATGGTCCCCAGATAGGGGACGTATCAGATATTAAACTGATAAGAACAGATACTACACTTGATCTTAGCCAAAAGGCCGAGAAGCGATAACCAGAATTGGTTTCAAACTACGGAGCCACCCAAGGATCCTGAAAAGTCCATTTGTGGAGATGAGCTCCTGGACTCCCGTTAAGAAGACATGTTGTCAACCTCTAGATCCCTTACATGCCTGCACTTTTCGGCTTGCTGCTGCTGCAATCCACGCGTTTTAGATCTGCATAACTCCACCTCTTTAAACACAGCACCTTCACCCCCTGCTGTTCCCACCCGCCTCAACACCGTTGGAAGGGAGGAGAACCAATTAAGGCGGGGGGTGGGGTGGAACGAGCAGCTGTCTACCCTTAGCAGGAGGGCTCCTGATTACATACCTCTCCTGCTGCTGCTGCTGGCTGTCCAGCAGCAGACTGAAGGTGGCTGCTGCTGTGCACAGGTATATAAAGGCTCAGAGCCTATTATGACACGCGCAGCCAGCGTTCCATTGCCACATTCCATCTACTGCAGGCAGGATACCTGGCTGGCTGAATGTCGCTGAGAAGCTCACAGAGACCGCCATAAGCAACAGTTTAACAGAATGCCACAGACTAATCAACCAAACTTTTTGGGTTGGGTTCTCTTTTATAGTCTGCAGGCATTAAATGAAAGAAGTCAGTGTTCCAGCAGAGGGAGACAACGTTTCAGAAAAGGCATTGTAGCAAACCAAAAAAGAAATTTTAAGCGCAGCAGAGTAACCAGCGCACATACCTGTTAGCTCAGGTGAGTTTAAAAGGCTGCTGTTGATAACAAGGGCATTTGCTAAATAGATGGTGTGTGTGCAACAATATACTGAAAGGTCAATTATATTGTGCAGCTTATCTCACCACCTGTAGTTATTTAGGTGAAAGCTCCAAAATGCTTGCCTAATATGTCTGTTTATCCAAAAGGAAGTAAAAAGGGAGAGCTAGAAAGATAGCATTGCATCACATTACATGGCAATGCAATGCACAGTTGCTGAAGTTGAACCAAAATGAGCTTGTAATCTGGCTTCTGCAACTTTGAACATGAAAAATCCAATGAGGAGAAGAAAAGCAAAGCCAAAGAGTCCATCCCAAAATCCGACAAACAAGCAAAATGAACAAAAAACATTGAATTCAATTCTTTCTGATTTTAGAAACTGCATTAAAGAAGGGGTGCACCGGTCCTGGAGATACTGCAATACCAGGTCAATGCGTGGAGTGGACAGAGCAAGCTCTTTTTCCATCTCCCTGTTCTAAAAATCCATTTAATATATGGTCCCCAGATAGGGGACGTATCAGATATTAAACTGATAAGAACAGATACTACACTTGATCTTAGCCAAAAGGCCGAGAAGCGATAACCAGAATTGGTTTCAAACTACGGAGCCACCCAAGGATCCTGAAAAGTCCATTTGTGGAGATGAGCTCCTGGACTCCCGTTAAGAAGACATGTTGTCAACCTCTAGATCCCTTACATGCCTGCACTTTTCGGCTTGCTGCTGCTGCAATCCACGCGTTTTAGATCTGCATAACTCCACCTCTTTAAACACAGCACCTTCACCCCCTGCTGTTCCCACCCGCCTCAACACCGTTGGAAGGGAGGAGAACCAATTAAGGCGGGGGGTGGGGTGGAATGAGCAGCTGTCTACCCTTAGCAGGAGGGCTCCTGATTACATACCTCTCCTGCTGCTGCTGCTGCTGGCTGTCCAGCAGCAGACTGAAGGTGGCTGCTGCTGTGCACAGGTATATAAAGGCTCAGAGCCTATTATGACACGCGCAGCCAGCGTTCCATTGCCACATTCCATCTACTGCAGGCAGGATACCTGGCTGGCTGAATGTCGCTGAGAAGCTCACAGAGACCGCCATAAGCAACAGTTTAACAGAATGCCACAGACTAATCAACCAAACTTTTTGGCTTGGGTTCTCTTTTATAGTCTGCAGGCATTAAATGAAAGAAGTCAGTGTTCCAGCAGAGGGAGACAACGTTTCAGAAAAGGCATTGTAGCAAACCAAAAAAGAAATTTTAAGCGCAGCAGAGTAACCAGCGCACATACCTGTTAGCTCAGGTGAGTTTAAAAGGCTGCTGTTGATAACAAGGGCATTTGCTAAATAGATGGTGTGTGTGCAACAATATACTGAAAGGTCAATTACATTGTGCAGCTTATCTCACCACCTGTAGTTATTTAGGTGAAAGCTCCAAAATGCTTGCCTAATATGTCTGTTTATCCAAAAGGAAGTAAAAAGGGAGAGCTAGAAAGATAGCATTGCATCACATTACATGGCAATGCAATGCACAGTTGCTGAAGTTGAACCAAAATGAGCTTGTAATCTGGCTTCTGCAACTTTGAACATGAAAAATCCAATGAGGAGAAGAAAAGCAAAGCCAAAGAGTCCATCCCAAAATCCGACAAACAAGCAAAATGAACAAAAAACATTGAATTCAATTCTTTCTGATTTTAGAAACTGCATTAAAGAAGGGGTGCACCGGTCCTGGAGATACTGCAATACCAGGTCAATGCGTGGAGTGGACAGAGCAAGCTCTTTTTCCATCTCCCTGTTCTAAAAATCCATTTAATATATGGTCCCCAGATAGGGGACGTATCAGATATTAAACTGATAAGAACAGATACTACACTTGATCTTAGCCAAAAGGCCGAGAAGCGATAACCAGAATTGGTTTCAAACTACGGAGCCACCCAAGGATCCTGAAAAGTCCATTTGTGGAGATGAGCTCCTGGACTCCCGTTAAGAAGACATGTTGTCAACCTCTAGATCCCTTACATGCCTGCACTTTTCGGCTTGCTGCTGCTGCAATCCACGCGTTTTAGATCTGCATAACTCCACCTCTTTAAACACAGCACCTTCACCCCCTGCTGTTCCCACCCGCCTCAACACCGTTGGAAGGGAGGAGAACCAATTAAGGCGGGGGGTGGGGTGGAACGAGCAGCTGTCTACCCTTAGCAGGAGGGCTCCTGATTACATACCTCTCCTGCTGCTGCTGCTGCTGGCTGTCCAGCAGCAGACTGAAGGTGGCTGCTGCTGTGCACAGGTATATAAAGGCTCAGAGCCTATTATGACACGCGCAGCCAGCGTTCCATTGCCACATTCCATCTACTGCAGGCAGGATACCTGGCTGGCTGAATGTCGCTGAGAAGCTCACAGAGACCGCCATAAGCAACAGTTTAACAGAATGCCACAGACTAATCAACCAAACTTTTTGGGTTGGGTTCTCTTTTATAGTCTGCAGGCATTAAATGAAAGAAGTCAGTGTTCCAGCAGAGGGAGACAACGTTTCAGAAAAGGCATTGTAGCAAACCAAAAAAGAAATTTTAAGCGCAGCAGAGTAACCAGCGCACATACCTGTTAGCTCAGGTGAGTTTAAAAGGCTGCTGTTGATAACAAGGGCATTTGCTAAATAGATGGTGTGTGTGCAACAATATACTGAAAGGTCAATTATATTGTGCAGCTTATCTCACCACCTGTAGTTATTTAGGTGAAAGCTCCAAAATGCTTGCCTAATATGTCTGTTTATCCAAAAGGAAGTAAAAAGGGAGAGCTAGAAAGATAGCATTGCATCACATTACATGGCAATGCAATGCACAGTTGCTGAAGTTGAACCAAAATGAGCTTGTAATCTGGCTTCTGCAACTTTGAACATGAAAAATCCAATGAGGAGAAGAAAAGCAAAGCCAAAGAGTCCATCCCAAAATCCGACAAACAAGCAAAATGAACAAAAAACATTGAATTCAATTCTTTCTGATTTTAGAAACTGCATTAAAGAAGGGGTGCACCGGTCCTGGAGATACTGCAATACCAGGTCAATGCGTGGAGTGGACAGAGCAAGCTCTTTTTCCATCTCCCTGTTCTAAAAATCCATTTAATATATGGTCCCCAGATAGGGGACGTATCAGATATTAAAATGATAAGAACAGATACTACACTTGATCTTAGCCAAAAGGCCGAGAAGCGATAACCAGAATTGGTTTCAAACTACGGAGCCACCCAAGGATCCTGAAAAGTCCATTTGTGGAGATGAGCTCCTGGACTCCCGTTAAGAAGACATGTTGTCAACCTCTAGATCCCTTACATGCCTGCACTTTTCGGCTTGCTGCTGCTGCAATCCACGCGTTTTAGATCTGCATAACTCCACCTCTTTAAACACAGCACCTTCACCCCCTGCTGTTCCCACCCGCCTCAACACCGTTGGAAGGGAGGAGAACCAATTAAGGCGGGGGGTGGGGTGGAACGAGCAGCTGTCTACCCTTAGCAGGAGGGCTCCTGATTACATACCTCTCCTGCTGCTGCTGCTGGCTGTCCAGCAGCAGACTGAAGGTGGCTGCTGCTGTGCACAGGTATATAAAGGCTCAGAGCCTATTATGACACGCGCAGCCAGCGTTCCATTGCCACATTCCATCTACTGCAGGCAGGATACCTGGCTGGCTGAATGTCGCTGAGAAGCTCACAGAGACCGCCATAAGCAACAGTTTAACAGAATGCCACAGACTAATCAACCAAACTTTTTGGGTTGGGTTCTCTTTTATAGTCTGCAGGCATTAAATGAAAGAAGTCAGTGTTCCAGCAGAGGGAGACAACGTTTCAGAAAAGGCATTGTAGCAAACCAAAAAAGAAATTTTAAGCGCAGCAGAGTAACCAGCGCACATACCTGTTAGCTCAGGTGAGTTTAAAAGGCTGCTGTTGATAACAAGGGCATTTGCTAAATAGATGGTGTGTGTGCAACAATATACTGAAAGGTCAATTATATTGTGCAGCTTATCTCACCACCTGTAGTTATTTAGGTGAAAGCTCCAAAATGCTTGCCTAATATGTCTGTTTATCCAAAAGGAAGTAAAAAGGGAGAGCTAGAAAGATAGCATTGCATCACATTACATGGCAATGCAATGCACAGTTGCTGAAGTTGAACCAAAATGAGCTTGTAATCTGGCTTCTGCAACTTTGAACATGAAAAATCCAATGAGGAGAAGAAAAGCAAAGCCAAAGAGTCCATCCCAAAATCCGACAAACAAGCAAAATGAACAAAAAACATTGAATTCAATTCTTTCTGATTTTAGAAACTGCATTAAAGAAGGGGTGCACCGGTCCTGGAGATACTGCAATACCAGGTCAATGCGTGGAGTGGACAGAGCAAGCTCTTTTTCCATCTCTCTGTTCTAAAAATCCATTTAATATATGGTCCCCAGATAGGGGACGTATCAGATATTAAACTGATAAGAACAGATACTACACTTGATCTTAGCCAAAAGGCCGAGAAGCGATAACCAGAATTGGTTTCAAACTACGGAGCCACCCAAGGATCCTGAAAAGTCCATTTGTGGAGATGAGCTCCTGGACTCCCGTTAAGAAGACATGTTGTCAACCTCTAGATCCCTTACATGCCTGCACTTTTCGGCTTGCTGCTGCTGCAATCCACGCGTTTTAGATCTGCATAACTCCACCTCTTTAAACACAGCACCTTCACCCCCTGCTGTTCCCACCCGCCTCAACACCGTTGGAAGGGAGGAGAACCAATTAAGGCGGGGGGTGGGGTGGAACGAGCAGCTGTCTACCCTTAGCAGGAGGGCTCCTGATTACATACCTCTCCTGCTGCTGCTGCTGCTGGCTGTCCAGCAGCAGACTGAAGGTGGCTGCTGCTGTGCACAGGTATATAAAGGCTCAGAGCCTATTATGACACGCGCAGCCAGCGTTCCATTGCCACATTCCATCTACTGCAGGCAGGATACCTGGCTGGCTGAATGTCGCTGAGAAGCTCACAGAGACCGCCATAAGCAACAGTTTAACAGAATGCCACAGACTAATCAACCAAACTTTTTGGGTTGGGTTCTCTTTTATAGTCTGCAGGCATTAAATGAAAGAAGTCAGTGTTCCAGCAGAGGGAGACAACGTTTCAGAAAAGGCATTGTAGCAAACCAAAAAAGAAATTTTAAGCGCAGCAGAGTAACCAGCGCACATACCTGTTAGCTCAGGTGAGTTTAAAAGGCTGCTGTTGATAACAAGGGCATTTGCTAAATAGATGGTGTGTGTGCAACAATATACTGAAAGGTCAATTATATTGTGCAGCTTATCTCACCACCTGTAGTTATTTAGGTGAAAGCTCCAAAATGCTTGCCTAATATGTCTGTTTATCCAAAAGGAAGTAAAAAGGGAGAGCTAGAAAGATAGCATTGCATCACATTACATGGCAATGCAATGCACAGTTGCTGAAGTTGAACCAAAATGAGCTTGTAATCTGGCTTCTACAACTTTGAACATGAAAAATCCAATGAGGAGAAGAAAAGCAAAGCCAAAGAGTCCATCCCAAAATCCGACAAACAAGCAAAATGAACAAAAAACATTGAATTCAATTCTTTCTGATTTTAGAAACTGCATTAAAGAAGGGGTGCACCGGTCCTGGAGATACTGCAATACCAGGTCAATGCGTGGAGTGGACAGAGCAAGCTCTTTTTCCATCTCCCTGTTCTAAAAATCCATTTAATATATGGTCCCCAGATAGGGGACGTATCAGATATTAAACTGATAAGAACAGATACTACACTTGATCTTAGCCAAAAGGCCGAGAAGCGATAACCAGAATTGGTTTCAAACTACGGAGCCACCCAAGGATCCTGAAAAGTCCATTTGTGGAGATGAGCTCCTGGACTCCCGTTAAGAAGACATGTTGTCAACCTCTAGATCCCTTACATGCCTGCACTTTTCGGCTTGCTGCTGCTGCAATCCACGCGTTTTAGATCTGCATAACTCCACCTCTTTAAACACAGCACCTTCACCCCCTGCTGTTCCCACCCGCCTCAACACCGTTGGAAGGGAGGAGAACCAATTAAGGCGGGGGGTGGGGTGGAACGAGCAGCTGTCTACCCTTAGCAGGAGGGCTCCTGATTACATACCTCTCCTGCTGCTGCTGCTGGCTGTCCAGCAGCAGACTGAAGGTGGCTGCTGCTGTGCACAGGTATATAAAGGCTCAGAGCCTATTATGACACGCGCAGCCAGCGTTCCATTGCCACATTCCATCTACTGCAGGCAGGATACCTGGCTGGCTGAATGTCGCTGAGAAGCTCACAGAGACCGCCATAAGCAACAGTTTAACAGAATGCCACAGACTAATCAACCAAACTTTTTGGGTTGGGTTCTCTTTTATAGTCTGCAGGCATTAAATGAAAGAAGTCAGTGTTCCAGCAGAGGGAGACAACGTTTCAGAAAAGGCATTGTAGCAAACCAAAAAAGAAATTTTAAGCGCAGCAGAGTAACCAGCGCACATACCTGTTAGCTCAGGTGAGTTTAAAAGGCTGCTGTTGATAACAAGGGCATTTGCTAAATAGATGGTGTGTGTGCAACAATATACTGAAAGGTCAATTATATTGTGCAGCTTATCTCACCACCTGTAGTTATTTAGGTGAAAGCTCCAAAATGCTTGCCTAATATGTCTGTTTATCCAAAAGGAAGTAAAAAGGGAGAGCTAGAAAGATAGCATTGCATCACATTACATGGCAATGCAATGCACAGTTGCTGAAGTTGAACCAAAATGAGCTTGTAATCTGGCTTCTGCAACTTTGAACATGAAAAATCCAATGAGGAGAAGAAAAGCAAAGCCAAAGAGTCCATCCCAAAATCCGACAAACAAGCAAAATGAACAAAAAACATTGAATTCAATTCTTTCTGATTTTAGAAACTGCATTAAAGAAGGGGTGCACCGGTCCTGGAGATACTGCAATACCAGGTCAATGCGTGGAGTGGACAGAGCAAGCTCTTTTTCCATCTCCCTGTTCTAAAAATCCATTTAATATATGGTCCCCAGATAGGGGACGTATCAGATATTAAACTGATAAGAACAGATTTTTTTTTTTTGATTGAATATATCTTTTATTAGCACAAAAAATAAGTTAACAGACAGTGTACAGTGCCGCAGCCCAGTACACACAGAATTCTACATCATATTTACATAGCATGAGGATACGACGCACTAACTAGACACATCACACCCCTATGCTACACAAAACACTCAATCTGAAAGAAAAAGCATGTCAATCAATACAGTACGACGAACCGTGATAAGGGATGGGGATTGGGAAAAAGGGGATGGGGAGGGGAAAATCACAGGCCCGAAGCTTTATTGAAAGACAAGACACATAAGGGGAGAGGGGGAGGAGGGGTTTAGTCCTCATCCTCGTCCTCCGGACCGTCCATGATGGAATAGTCTCTGAGCAGGCTGTGGATCAGCCTGCGGCAGTCCTGGATGGACATCCTCTCCCTCCTCAAGATGAGCCGGTTCCTGGCGACCCAAACGGCATCCTTGAAGCAGTTCATAAGGCGCCAAGCCTCCTGGATGGCTCCGACGGTATGAACCCCAGGGAAGAGTCCGTAAAGCACAGAATGGTGCGATAGGCTCGCCCTGGGGACAGAGTTCCTCAGGTCGTCCTCAAGTGCAGTCAATAGGCGCTGTGCAAATCCGCAGTCCCAAAAAGTGTGCAAAGATGTTTCCTCCACGAAGGGGCACCTTGGGCAGTACCGGGTCTTGCACAGGTTCCGGGCATGCATGAATGACCGGACGGGCAGTCCGCCCTGAATCGCCATCCACGACAAGTCCTTGTGCCCGTTGGTCAGCCTGTCAGACGACACATTTGTCCACACAGTCTCCAGCGTGTCCTGGTGAAGTCCTGTGATGTTCTCCACGTCATCCTTGGCTCTGATTAGCTTGTGGATAGTTTTGGGCTTCCACAAGTCGGGCTTGAGTCCCTCCAGTTGATGCTCCCCCACAAATCGAACGACGTCTCCGTAGAACCATGGCGTCGTCCAGTTGTAGGGGAAGGAGCTGTCCCACTTGTCCCAGCCGAGTCGCCTCCAAAGAGGAAGCAGGAAGAAGCGACACATGGACCTGCCCGCGGAGCCATTCTTGACTTGCAAAGTCCGGCGGACACAATCACACACAAAAGAGGATCGCAGGAGGGTGGGGATATCTGGAACGCCCTTCCCACCCTTGCGAGGCTCCTTGTACATGACGGCCCGCCTGACTCTGTCCATCTTGGATCCCCAGACAAAGTGAAACACTGTCCTGGTAATGGCCCTGCACACAGTGACGTGTGGGGGCCAGGCCTGCGCCGTGTACTGCAAGACGGGCAGGACCTCATTACGCAGGACGAGTGCCTTACCCTCACAAATGAGGTGTCTGAGGCTCCAGAGTCCGATCCGTTGCTTCACCTTGGCCAAGCGTTCTTGCCAGGACTTGAGGGCCGCTCCTTCCTTCCCGAACCAGACTCCCAGCACCTTGAGGAAATCCGGTTGAATGTTGAAGGGGAAGGGGGCGGAGGAGGCCGGCTGCCAATCCCCGAAGAGCATGGCTTCCGACTTCCTGCAGTTGACTTTGGCCCCTGAAGCCCGGCCGAACCTCTCACACGTCTGGACGAGGGCGTCGACTGAACCACGATCAGCGCAGAAGACGGTGACGTCGTCCATGTAGAGCGAGCACTTGAACTCGTGTCGTCCCGGACCCGGTGCGGTGATCCCTCTGATCTCTCCATTCTGCCGGATAGCCTCTGCGAAGAGTTCTATAACACAAACAAAAAGAAGAGGTGATAGAGGGCAGCGTTGTCTGACCCCAGAGAGGACAGGGAAGGGGTCAGTCTTCCAGCCGTTCACCAACACCGAGCTGTGGATATCAAAATACATCAGACGGACATACGAACAAAACATGTTACCCAAACCTAACCGGTGCAGAGCTCGGCCCATGAACTCGTGGGAAACCCGGTCGAAGGCCTTCTCCTGATCCAAGGAGACCAGGGCCGCGTGTGCGCGGCGGACCTTGATGTACTCGACCGTGTCCCGCACGAGAGCGAGGCTGTCTGCGATGCGACGTCCAGGGATGCCGCAGGTCTGGTCCAGGTGGATGATCCGTCCGATGACCGTCTTAAGTCGTGTCGCCATCGTCTTGGCCAGGATCTTGTAGTCCACGTTGAGCAGAGTGATGGGACGCCAATTCCTCAGGTCGCACCTCTCTCCCTTCCGCTTGTACAGGATCGTGACCATTCCTTCCCTCAAAGATGGAGGCATTCTACCCTCCACCACCATCTCCTCGTACAGGTCCAACAGGTCCGGACAGATGAGGTCTCCCAGCACTACATAGAGCTCCGCTGGAAGACCATCACTGCCCGGGGTCCTGCCGGTCCTAAAGGATTTAGCGGCAGAGAGCAATTCGCCCACCATCAGAGGTTTGTCCAAGGCTGCCGTGCCTGCAGGATCAAGATGGTTAGTGATACCTGACAGGAACTTATCAGCAGCGTCGGGGTCGGTAGTCTTGTGGGAGTAGAGTTCGCTGTAGAAGTCGCTGATGACCCTCATCACGTCCTCCTTCCCACGTCGCATGTTTCCGCTCTCGTCTCGCAGCTCGTTCAGGGGCGTGTGACCGGCATGAAGTTTTCTGAAAAAGAATGAGTTACATTTCTCACCCTTCTCCAGATTCTCCACTTTGGAACGGAAGACGATTCGCTTGGACTCCTCCTCAAAGTGCCTTTTCAGGCTCTTCTTGGTCTCCTCCAGCTCCTCCCTCACGTCCCAGCCGCAGTGAAGAAGGTCCTGCAGCGACCGCAGCTCGCGCTGCAGCCCTCTGAAGTCCCTCCTCTTCTCACATGCCTGTTGTCGACCCTTGGCCTGAAAGAAACAGCGAAACTCAAGTTTAACATATTCCCACCAATCAGAGACTGTTTGGAAGCTACCCTTGTAGGACTGCCACATTGCGTAGGCTGCTCTCAGCTCCTCCACGACTTCATCCTGAGCCAGCAGAGCACAATTCAGCTTCCAGGAGCCGGGGCCGGACGGAAAACCGTCGCCGAGGACACCTTGTAAGTGAATGGCTCTGTGGTCGGAGAAGAAGCAGGAGACCATCGAGTGCCTACTCTGCCTGACTGCCCGAGAGGTGAACACAAAGTCAATCCTGGAGCGGAGTGAGCCATCGGGTCGGCTCCACGAATAGTTCGTGGAGCCTCTCCCCATGGAGCCCACCACGTCCTGAAGAGAGGCCTCGGTTACCATCTCGATGAGCAGCTTGGACGTGATGTCCAACTTGGCAGATGTGCCAGAACTACGACCATCCTCCTCGATGGGGCAGTTGAAATCCCCGGCCATCACTAAGGTCCTGGTGGTGGCAAGCTGAAGCCGCAGGGTCTGGAAAAGCTCCAAACGCTCATTCTTCAGTGGGGACGCATACACGTTGATGAACCTGACAGGTTCTCCCGCCCAGTTGCCATCTACAACAAGAGCCCTGCCGCAGATGAGCTCCTGGACGGACTCAAGCGTGAATGCGCCCCCCCTGATCAGAATTGCGACCCCCGCAGACTTGCAGTCACCCCCACCGGACCAGTAGGATGGACCGTGGGACCACTCCCTGGCCAGATGTTTGAAGGACCTAGAGGAGGGAAGGGAACATTCCTGCAACATATAAACATCACACAACTGGGAAGTAAGGAAGGCATAAATAGTCTGACGTCTGAACTTGTCCTTGATGCTCCTGACATTAATGGAAAATAAGTTAATATTAGCCATCATGTAGGGAAAAAAGAAAAAGTTAGCGCAGGCAATACACCTTAGTTACCACTCCGGTCGGGTGGTCCCTCGTCGGTGTTGACTGCTGGTGACGGGATCACCAGCAGGCCCTCTTCCTCCATCTGGTCAAGCAGCGCGGCCTCGATCTCGGCGACCACCAGTTCCTCCTCTTCTGGCTCGGCCACCAGGGTCTCAACCATGTGCTCCATCTCTTCTGGCTCAGGGAGGGTATCCTCCTTTTCGCCTACGAAATCCAGAATCTTCTTTTTGGAGGATTCAGTAGCAGGGCTGTCCTCCACCTTCCTCTTTCCCCGGGTTGGAACTGGGGAGACAAGAAGGGGAAAATCCTCCTCGGAATAGATAGCGGCGGGTGGAGGAAAGGTTAATTCCACCGCTACCATGGTCTGGGGAGGGAGAGAGGCTGCCGGGGCAGGGGAAAGGACACCTGCTGAGGAGTAGGGGAAGGAGGAAGAGGAAGTGGAATCCTCAGCAGGGGTGGCCGGGGTGGGGGGGAATTGGACGGGGGTGGCAGGGGGAGGGATCGAGAGAGGGGTGACAGAACTCTTACCCTCCTTTGACTTTTTCTTCTGCTTCGGAGCTGCTGGGACCGTCGCTGGGGCTTTGGCCACCGACTCCTTGACCGCTTTGGCCTTGGTCGTCTCGGCCTTGGCCGCTGGGGCCTTGGTCGTCGCGTCCTTGACCTTCACAGGCCTGGTCGTCGGGGCCTTGTCCTCCGTAGCTGGGGTCGTCGCAACCACCGATGCCCAGGATCTCTCACGCTTGGGGCAATCCTTGTACAGATGAGCTGCCAGCCCACACAGGTTGCAGGATGTCTTCTTCGGGCAGTCCTTCGAGCTGTGTCCCGTCACTCGACAAATCCTGCAGGCATCCTCCTTGCAGTCCTTCATCTCGTGGCCGTTCTTGCCGCATCTCCTGCAGTTCCGCGGCATGTCCGGGTAATAGATGAGGCCGTAGGAGTTGCCCAGGGAGAATGTCGGGGGAAGGTGCCGAAGTCCGTCTGAGTACGCCAGGTCCCTGTGAAGTCTAACGGTCACCGACCACTTACCTGTCCAGAAGCCGAGTCCATTCAGGATGTGAGAGGGTTCCTTCACAACCAAACAGAAGCGTCTCAGGAAGGTACAGATGTCTTGGCCTGGGGTGTGCGGGTTGCGCATGGAGACCGTGATCCTCCTTTCGTCCCTCTGGATAGGGCAGCTACCTGTAAAGGCAGAGAAAGAATTATCCGGTCCTTTTGCGCTTACCATTTCCCAGAACCTCCTGCAGGTGTTCACAGTGGCGAAGGTGACGAAGAAGATCCCCGTCAAGAAGGTCTGGATGCTGAGGGTGTCCGACCTGGAGAAGCCTCGATCCAGCAGCATCTTCTGGCAGAACACGTCCGAGGACATGTCCGGTACCCTCCCATCCACTTCCTTCAGCTTCAGGGCCACCGTCTGCCGCATCCATGGCTCCAGGGCTGGAGCTTCGTGGCGGGGCTTCTGGGGTCCCTTCTGCTGGCCAGTCGTGGAGGCAGAGTCCTTGGGGTCAGAATCGGCTCCTGGCTGGGCCCTCCTGGCTGTCCCCTGCTCCAGGCTCTTCTTTTCGGCCTTCCTCGCAGCGCTTGCCATGGCTTTCCTCCTGCAGTTACTTCTTGGAGCTGGAACTCTTCCCGGAATGGGTGGAGCTATGCAGATTCTTCTCCCGTCGTGTTCTGGACAAATTCCCCGAAAGGTCTTTGTCTCGATGATTTTCTTCCTCGAAGATTCCACAGGACAGCCCGATTCTTCTCCGAGTCTTCGTCTTCTTCTGGATTCTTTAGAGCTTCTTCCTCCCACCGATATCCGCCTTCCTTCTCCGATGTCAGCTGGTCTCCGAAGCTCTTCTCCTTCCGAGTTCGATCGCTCTCGTCAAGTGTAGATCGTAGCTCTTGTGTTCTTAAAACAACAGATACTACACTTGATCTTAGCCAAAAGGCCGAGAAGCGATAACCAGAATTGGTTTCAAACTACGGAGCCACCCAAGGATCCTGAAAAGTCCATTTGTGGAGATGAGCTCCTGGACTCCCGTTAAGAAGACATGTTGTCAACCTCTAGATCCCTTACATGCCTGCACTTTTCGGCTTGCTGCTGCTGCAATCCACGCGTTTTAGATCTGCATAACTCCACCTCTTTAAACACAGCACCTTCACCCCCTGCTGTTCCCACCCGCCTCAACACCGTTGGAAGGGAGGAGAACCAATTAAGGCGGGGGGTGGAACGAGCAGCTGTCTACCCTTAGCAGGAGGGCTCCTGATTACATACCTCTCCTGCTGCTGCTGCTGCTGGCTGTCCAGCAGCAGACTGAAGGTGGCTGCTGCTGTGCACAGGTATATAAAGGCTCAGAGCCTATTATGACACGCGCAGCCAGCGTTCCATTGCCACATTCCATCTACTGCAGGCAGGATACCTGGCTGGCTGAATGTCGCTGAGAAGCTCACAGAGACCGCCATAAGCAACAGTTTAACAGAATGCCACAGACTAGTCAACCAAACTTTTTGGGTTGGGTTCTCTTTTATAGTCTGCAGGCATTAAATGAAAGAAGTCAGTGTTCCAGCAGAGGGAGACAACGTTTCAGAAAAGGCATTGTAGCGAACCAAAAAAGAAATTTTAAGCGCAGCAGAGTAACCAGCACACATACCTGTTAGCTCAGGTGAGTTTAAAAGGCTGCTGTTGATAACAAGGGCATTTGCTAAATAGATGGTGTGTGTGCAACAATATACTGAAAGGTCAATTATATTGTGCAGCTTATCTCACCACCTGTAGTTATTTAGGTGAAAGCTCCAAAATGCTTGCCTAATATGTCTGTTTATCCAAAAGGAAGTAAAAAGGGAGAGCTAGAAAGATAGCATTGCATCACATTACATGGCAATGCAATGCACAGTTGCTGAAGTTGAACCAAAATGAGCTTGTAATCTGGCTTCTGCAACTTTGAACATGAGAAATCCAATGAGGAGAAGAAAAGCAAAGCCAAAGAGTCCATCCCAAAATCCGACAAACAAGCAAAATGAACAAAAAACATTGAATTCAATTCTTTCTGATTTTAGAAACTGCATTAAAGAAGGGGTGCACCGGTCCTGGAGATACTGCAATACCAGGTCAATGCGTGGAGTGGACAGAGCAAGCTCTTTTTCCATCTCCCTGTTCTAAAAATCCATTTAATATATGGTCCCCAGATAGGGGACGTATCAGATATTAAACTGATAAGAACAGATACTACACTTGATCTTAGCCAAAAGGCCGAGAAGCGATAACCAGAATTGGTTTCAAACTACGGAGCCACCCAAGGATCCTGAAAAGTCCATTTGTGGAGATGAGCTCCTGGACTCCCGTTAAGAAGACATGTTGTCAACCTCTAGATCCCTTACATGCCTGCACTTTTCGGCTTGCTGCTGCTGCAATCCACGCGTTTTAGATCTGCATAACTCCACCTCTTTAAACACAGCACCTTCACCCCCTGCTGTTCCCACCCGCCTCAACACCGTTGGAAGGGAGGAGAACCAATTAAGGCGGGGGGTGGGGTGGAACGAGCAGCTGTCTACCCTTAGCAGGAGGGCTCCTGATTACATACCTCTCCTGCTGCTGCTGCTGCTGGCTGTCCAGCAGCAGACTGAAGGTGGCTGCTGCTGTGCACAGGTATATAAAGGCTCAGAGCCTATTATGACACGTGCAGCCAGCGTTCCATTGCCACATTCCATCTACTGCAGGCAGGATACCTGGCTGGCTGAATGTCGCTGAGAAGCTCACAGAGACCGCCATAAGCAACAGTTTAACAGAATGCCACAGACTAATCAACCAAACTTTTTGGGTTGGGTTCTCTTTTATAGTCTGCAGGCATTAAATGAAAGAAGTCAGTGTTCCAGCAGAGGGAGACAACGTTTCAGAAAAGGCATTGTAGCAAACCAAAAAAGAAATTTTAAGCGCAGCAGAGTAACCAGCGCACATACCTGTTAGCTCAGGTGAGTTTAAAAGGCTGCTGTTGATAACAAGGGCATTTGCTAAATAGATGGTGTGTGTGCAACAATATACTGAAAGGTCAATTATATTGTGCAGCTTATCTCACCACCTGTAGTTATTTAGGTGAAAGCTCCAAAATGCTTGCCTAATATGTCTGTTTATCCAAAAGGAAGTAAAAAGGGAGAGCTAGAAAGATAGCATTGCATCACATTACATGGCAATGCAATGCACAGTTGCTGAAGTTGAACCAAAATGAGCTTGTAATCTGGCTTCTGCAACTTTGAACATGAAAAATCCAATGAGGAGAAGAAAAGCAAAGCCAAAGAGTCCATCCCAAAATCCGACAAACAAGCAAAATGAACAAAAAACATTGAATTCAATTCTTTCTGATTTTAGAAACTGCATTAAAGAAGGGGTGCACCGGTCCTGGAGATACTGCAATACCAGGTCAATGCGTGGAGTGGACAGAGCAAGCTCTTTTTCCATCTCCCTGTTCTAAAAATCCATTTAATATATGGTCCCCAGATAGGGGACGTATCAGATATTAAACTGATAAGAACAGATTTTTTTTTTTGAAAGCCCGAATTCGTGTACAAAACCCGAGTGCGCTTAAAAAAGTGACAAGTGCCACAAAAAAAGTGCACTAGGATGCTGGTCTTCTTAAAACCCTCTCCAAAAGGAGAAGGGTCCCCCAAACCATTCCCCGTCCCTCCGAGACAGAAGGCCACAGCGAGGAACAGGGACAAATAGCCACCTCCAGCCGGAGCCAGAGGCGACCCAATCTTACCCCCAATACCTGCCCGAGTTCTCACCCGAGCAAGGCACTGGGAGCCAAAGACTGTGCTCCCCTCCCGGAAGAGGGGAGCCAACAATGCTCTCCTCCCGAAAGAGGAGAGCCAGGGGGGTTCAGGGGGGAGCGGAACCTGATGGCCACACACTCCCCCCCTAGACCTGCCAAGAGAGGAACCCGTAAGGGAACCGCATCCCGACAAAATCCTAGTAAGGACGTGGACACACGTGAAAAAGTGGACACACAGTGACAAAAAAAATTAAATAAATAGTGAAGGTTTCACAGTATAATACTGCCCGGACCTTCGACCGGGAATTGAAAAATTCCCCATCCTAAGGCCAGAAGGCCCGGAATAAGGGTGTGTGTGAAGAAAGAAATATTGAAGTGCTAGTGCAAATGTGCCATAAACTCAAGTGGGGTTCCCAATCCCAGTGAGTTAAGGCACCCCAGGGTCACCACTCCTGGGGCACTTCACACTTCGGGCTTTCGATCTTCCCCGGCCCAATGGCGTCGATCCTGGGGGGCCATGCTTTCCACCAGATGACTATATTAGCCAACTGGCGTACTAACAAGCGCCTAAACCCCAGTGTGCATAATGTATCAATCTACTAGGGCGGCCAACATCCAAAACCGCCTTTTCGAAAGATACTACACTTGATCTTAGCGAAAAGGCCGAGAAGCGATAACCAGAATTGGTTTCAAACTACGGAGCCACCCAAGGATCCTGAAAAGTCCATTTGTGGAGATGAGCTCCTGGACTCCCGTTAAGAAGACATGTTGTCAACCTCTAGATCCCTTACATGCCTGCACTTTTCGGCTTGCTGCTGCTGCAATCCACGCGTTTTAGATCTGCATAACTCCACCTCTTTAAACACAGCACCTTCACCCCCTGCTGTTCCCACCCGCCTCAACACCGTTGGAAGGGAGGAGAACCAATTAAGGCGGGGGGTGGGGTGGAACGAGCAGCTGTCTACCCTTAGCAGGAGGGCTCCTGATTACATACCTCTCCTGCTGCTGCTGCTGCTGGCTGTCCAGCAGCAGACTGAAGGTGGCTGCTGCTGTGCACAGGTATATAAAGGCTCAGAGCCTATTATGACACGCGCAGCCAGCGTTCCATTGCCACATTCCATCTACTGCAGGCAGGATACCTGGCTGGCTGAATGTCGCTGAGAAGCTCACAGAGACCGCCATAAGCAACAGTTTAACAGAATGCCACAGACTAATCAACCAAACTTTTTGGGTTGGGTTCTCTTTTATAGTCTGCAGGCATTAAATGAAAGAAGTCAGTGTTCCAGCAGAAGGAGACAACGTTTCAGAAAAGGCATTGTAGCGAACCAAAAAAGAAATTTTAAGCGCAGCAGAGTAACCAGCGCACATACCTGTTAGCTCAGGTGAGTTTAAAAGGCTGCTGTTGATAACAAGGGCATTTGCTAAATAGATGGTGTGTGTGCAACAATATACTGAAAGGTCAATTATATTGTGCAGCTTATCTCACCACCTGTAGTTATTTAGGTGAAAGCTCCAAAATGCTTGCCTAATATGTCTGTTTATCCAAAAGGAAGTAAAAAGGGAGAGCTAGAAAGATAGCATTGCATCACATTACATGGCAATGCAATGCACAGTTGCTGAAGTTGAACCAAAATGAGCTTGTAATCTGGCTTCTGCAACTTTGAACATGAAAAATCCAATGAGGAGAAGAAAAGCAAAGCCAAAGAGTCCATCCCAAAATCCGACAAACAAGCAAAATGAACAAAAAACATTGAATTCAATTCTTTCTGATTTTAGAAACTGCATTAAAGAAGGGGTGCACCGGTCCTGGAGATACTGCAATACCAGGTCAATGCGTGGAGTGGACAGAGCAAGCTCTTTTTCCATCTCCCTGTTCTAAAAATCCATTTAATATATGGTCCCCAGATAGGGGACGTATCAGATATTAAACTGATAAGAACAGATACTACACTTGATCTTAGCCAAAAGGCCGAGAAGCGATAACCAGAATTGGTTTCAAACTACGGAGCCACCCAAGGATCCTGAAAAGTCCATTTGTGGAGATGAGCTCCTGGACTCCCGTTAAGAAGACATGTTGTCAACCTCTAGATCCCTTACATGCCTGCACTTTTCGGCTTGCTGCTGCTGCAATCCACGCGTTTTAGATCTGCATAACTCCACCTCTTTAAACACAGCACCTTCACCCCCTGCTGTTCCCACCCGCCTCAACACCGTTGGAAGGGAGGAGAACCAATTAAGGCGGGGGGTGGGGTGGAACGAGCAGCTGTCTACCCTTAGCAGGAGGGCTCCTGATTACATACCTCTCCTGCTGCTGCTGCTGCTGGCTGTCCAGCAGCAGACTGAAGGTGGCTGCTGCTGTGCACAGGTATATAAAGGCTCAGAGCCTATTATGACACGCGCAGCCAGCGTTCCATTGCCACATTCCATCTACTGCAGGCAGGATACCTGGCTGGCTGAATGTCGCTGAGAAGCTCACAGAGACCGCCATAAGCAACAGTTTAACAGAATGCCACAGACTAATCAACCAAACTTTTTGGGTTGGGTTCTCTTTTATAGTCTGCAGGCATTAAATGAAAGAAGTCAGTGTTCCAGCAGAAGGAGACAACGTTTCAGAAAAGGCATTGTAGCAAACCAAAAAAGAAATTTTAAGCGCAGCAGAGTAACCAGCGCACATACCTGTTAGCTCAGGTGAGTTTAAAAGGCTGCTGTTGATAACAAGGGCATTTGCTAAATAGATGGTGTGTGTGCAACAATATACTGAAAGGTCAATTATATTGTGCAGCTTATCTCACCACCTGTAGTTATTTAGGTGAAAGCTCCAAAATGCTTGCCTAATATGTCTGTTTATCCAAAAGGAAGTAAAAAGGGAGAGCTAGAAAGATAGCATTGCATCACATTACATGGCAATGCAATGCACAGTTGCTGAAGTTGAACCAAAATGAGCTTGTAATCTGGCTTCTGCAACTTTGAACATGAAAAATCCAATGAGGAGAAGAAAAGCAAAGCCAAAGAGTCCATCCCAAAATCCGACAAACAAGCAAAATGAACAAAAAACATTGAATTCAATTCTTTCTGATTTTAGAAACTGCATTAAAGAAGGGGTGCACCGGTCCTGGAGATACTGCAATACCAGGTCAATGCGTGGAGTGGACAGAGCAAGCTCTTTTTCCATCTCCCTGTTCTAAAAATCCATTTAATATATGGTCCCCAGATAGGGGACGTATCAGATATTAAACTGATAAGAACAGATACTACAC
The DNA here is from genome assembly GCF_046119375.1 of Phyllobates terribilis. Lineage (NCBI taxonomy): Eukaryota > Metazoa > Chordata > Amphibia > Anura > Dendrobatidae > Phyllobates > Phyllobates terribilis. The sequence goes on along the minus strand of NW_027363153.1, from coordinate 1,569,521 downwards.
TTGATCTTAGCCAAAAGGCCGAGAAGCGATAACCAGAATTGGTTTCAAACTACGGAGCCACCCAAGGATCCTGAAAAGTCCATTTGTGGAGATGAGCTCCTGGACTCCCGTTAAGAAGACATGTTGTCAACCTCTAGATCCCTTACATGCCTGCACTTTTCGGCTTGCTGCTGCTGCAATCCACGCGTTTTAGATCTGCATAACTCCACCTCTTTAAACACAGCACCTTCACCCCCTGCTGTTCCCACCCGCCTCAACACCGTTGGAAGGGAGGAGAACCAATTAAGGCGGGGGGTGGGGTGGAACGAGCAGCTGTCTACCCTTAGCAGGAGGGCTCCTGATTACATACCTCTCCTGCTGCTGCTGCTGCTGGCTGTCCAGCAGCAGACTGAAGGTGGCTGCTGCTGTGCACAGGTATATAAAGGCTCAGAGCCTATTATGACACGCGCAGCCAGCGTTCCATTGCCACATTCCATCTACTGCAGGCAGGATACCTGGCTGGCTGAATGTCGCTGAGAAGCTCACAGAGACCGCCATAAGCAACAGTTTAACAGAATGCCACAGACTAATCAACCAAACTTTTTGGGTTGGGTTCTCTTTTATAGTCTGCAGGCATTAAATGAAAGAAGTCAGTGTTCCAGCAGAGGGAGACAACGTTTCAGAAAAGGCATTGTAGCAAACCAAAAAAGAAATTTTAAGCGCAGCAGAGTAACCAGCGCACATACCTGTTAGCTCAGGTGAGTTTAAAAGGCTGCTGTTGATAACAAGGGCATTTGCTAAATAGATGGTGTGTGTGCAACAATATACTGAAAGGTCAATTATATTGTGCAGCTTATCTCACCACCTGTAGTTATTTAGGTGAAAGCTCCAAAATGCTTGCCTAATATGTCTGTTTATCCAAAAGGAAGTAAAAAGGGAGAGCTAGAAAGATAGCATTGCATCACATTACATGGCAATGCAATGCACAGTTGCTGAAGTTGAACCAAAATGAGCTTGTAATCTGGCTTCTGCAACTTTGAACATGAAAAATCCAATGAGGAGAAGAAAAGCAAAGCCAAAGAGTCCATCCCAAAATCCGACAAACAAGCAAAATGAACAAAAAACATTGAATTCAATTCTTTCTGATTTTAGAAACTGCATTAAAGAAGGGGTGCACCGGTCCTGGAGATACTGCAATACCAGGTCAATGCGTGGAGTGGACAGAGCAAGCTCTTTTTCCATCTCCCTGTTCTAAAAATCCATTTAATATATGGTCCCCAGATAGGGGACGTATCAGATATTAAACTGATAAGAACAGATACTACACTTGATCTTAGCCAAAAGGCCGAGAAGCGATAACCAGAATTGGTTTCAAACTACGGAGCCACCCAAGGATCCTGAAAAGTCCATTTGTGGAGATGAGCTCCTGGACTCCCGTTAAGAAGACATGTTGTCAACCTCTAGATCCCTTACATGCCTGCACTTTTCGGCTTGCTGCTGCTGCAATCCACGCGTTTTAGATCTGCATAACTCCACCTCTTTAAACACAGCACCTTCACCCCCTGCTGTTCCCACCCGCCTCAACACCGTTGGAAGGGAGGAGAACCAATTAAGGCGGGGGGTGGGGTGGAACGAGCAGCTGTCTACCCTTAGCAGGAGGGCTCCTGATTACATACCTCTCCTGCTGCTGCTGCTGCTGGCTGTCCAGCAGCAGACTGAAGGTGGCTGCTGCTGTGCACAGGTATATAAAGGCTCAGAGCCTATTATGACACGCGCAGCCAGCGTTCCATTGCCACATTCCATCTACTGCAGGCAGGATACCTGGCTGGCTGAATGTCGCTGAGAAGCTCACAGAGACCGCCATAAGCAACAGTTTAACAGAATGCCACAGACTAATCAACCAAACTTTTTGGGTTGGGTTCTCTTTTATAGTCTGCAGGCATTAAATGAAAGAAGTCAGTGTTCCAGCAGAAGGAGACAACGTTTCAGAAAAGGCATTGTAGCAAACCAAAAAAGAAATTTTAAGCGCAGCAGAGTAACCAGCGCACATACCTGTTAGCTCAGGTGAGTTTAAAAGGCTGCTGTTGATAACAAGGGCATTTGCTAAATAGATGGTGTGTGTGCAACAATATACTGAAAGGTCAATTATATTGTGCAGCTTATCTCACCACCTGTAGTTATTTAGGTGAAAGCTCCAAAATGCTTGCCTAATATGTCTGTTTATCCGAAAGGAAGTTAAAAGGGAGAGCTAGAAAGATAGCATTGCATCACATTACATGGCAATGCAATGCACAGTTGCTGAAGTTGAACCAAAATGAGCTTGTAATCTGGCTTCTGCAACTTTGAACATGAAAAATCCAATGAGGAGAAGAAAAGCAAAGCCAAAGAGTCCATCCCAAAATCCGACAAACAAGCAAAATGAACAAAAAACATTGAATTCAATTCTTTCTGATTTTAGAAACTGCATTAAAGAAGGGGTGCACCGGTCCTGGAGATACTGCAATACCAGGTCAATGCGTGGAGTGGACAGAGCAAGCTCTTTTTCCATCTCCCTGTTCTAAAAATCCATTTAATATATGGTCCCCAGATAGGGGACGTATCAGATATTAAACTGATAAGAACAGATACTACACTTGATCTTAGCCAAAAGGCCGAGAAGCGATAACCAGAATTGGTTTCAAACTACGGAGCCACCCAAGGATCCTGAAAAGTCCATTTGTGGAGATGAGCTCCTGGACTCCCGTTAAGAAGACATGTTGTCAACCTCTAGATCCCTTACATGCCTGCACTTTTCGGCTTGCTGCTGCTGCAATCCACGCGTTTTAGATCTGCATAACTCCACCTCTTTAAACACAGCACCTTCACCCCCTGCTGTTCCCACCCGCCTCAACACCGTTGGAAGGGAGGAGAACCAATTAAGGCGGGGGGTGGGGTGGAACGAGCAGCTGTCTACCCTTAGCAGGAGGGCTCCTGATTACATACCTCTCCTGCTGCTGCTGCTGCTGGCTGTCCAGCAGCAGACTGAAGGTGGCTGCTGCTGTGCACAGGTATATAAAGGCTCAGAGCCTATTATGACACGCGCAGCCAGCGTTCCATTGCCACATTCCATCTACTGCAGGCAGGATACCTGGCTGGCTGAATGTCGCTGAGAAGCTCACAGAGACCGCCATAAGCAACAGTTTAACAGAATGCCACAGACTAATCAACCAAACTTTTTGGGTTGGGTTCTCTTTTATAGTCTGCAGGCATTAAATGAAAGAAGTCAGTGTTCCAGCAGAAGGAGACAACGTTTCAGAAAAGGCATTGTAGCAAACCAAAAAAGAAATTTTAAGCGCAGCAGAGTAACCAGCGCACATACCTGTTAGCTCAGGTGAGTTTAAAAGGCTGCTGTTGATAACAAGGGCATTTGCTAAATAGATGGTGTGTGTGCAACAATATACTGAAAGGTCAATTATATTGTGCAGCTTATCTCACCACCTGTAGTTATTTAGGTGAAAGCTCCAAAATGCTTGCCTAATATGTCTGTTTATCCAAAAGGAAGTAAAAAGGGAGAGCTAGAAAGATAGCATTGCATCACATTACATGGCAATGCAATGCACAGTTGCTGAAGTTGAACCAAAATGAGCTTGTAATCTGGCTTCTGCAACTTTGAACATGAAAAATCCAATGAGGAGAAGAAAAGCAAAGCCAAAGAGTCCATCCCAAAATCCGACAAACAAGCAAAATGAACAAAAAACATTGAATTCAATTCTTTCTGATTTTAGAAACTGCATTAAAGAAGGGGTGCACCGGTCCTGGAGATACTGCAATACCAGGTCAATGCGTGGAGTGGACAGAGCAAGCTCTTTTTCCATCTCCCTGTTTTAAAAATCCATTTAATATATGGTCCCCAGATAGGGGACGTATCAGATATTAAACTGATAAGAACAGATACTACACTTGATCTTAGCCAAAAGGCCGAGAAGCGATAACCAGAATTGGTTTCAAACTATGGAGCCACCCAAGGATCCTGAAAAGTCCATTTGTGGAGATGAGCTCCTGGACTCCCGTTAAGAAGACATGTTGTCAACCTCTAGATCCCTTACATGCCTGCACTTTTCGGCTTGCTGCTGCTGCAATCCACGCGTTTTAGATCTGCATAACTCCACCTCTTTAAACACAGCACCTTCACCCCCTGCTGTTCCCACCCGCCTCAACACCGTTGGAAGGGAGGAGAACCAATTAAGGCGGGGGGTGGGGTGGAACGAGCAGCTGTCTACCCTTAGCAGGAGGGCTCCTGATTACATACCTCTCCTGCTGCTGCTGCTGCTGGCTGTCCAGCAGCAGACTGAAGGTGGCTGCTGCTGTGCACAGGTATATAAAGGCTCAGAGCCTATTATGACACGCGCAGCCAGCGTTCCATTGCCACATTCTATCTACTGCAGGCAGGATACCTGGCTGGCTGAATGTCGCTGAGAAGCTCACAGAGACCGCCATAAGCAACAGTTTAACAGAATGCCACAGACTAATCAACCAAACTTTTTGGGTTGGGTTCTCTTTTATAGTCTGCAGGCATTAAATGAAAGAAGTCAGTGTTCCAGCAGAAGGAGACAACGTTTCAGAAAAGGCATTGTAGCAAACCAAAAAAGAAATTTTAAGCGCAGCAGAGTAACCAGCGCACATACCTGTTAGCTCAGGTGAGTTTAAAAGGCTGCTGTTGATAACAAGGGCATTTGCTAAATAGATGGTGTGTGTGCAACAATATACTGAAAGGTCAATTATATTGTGCAGCTTATCTCACCACCTGTAGTTATTTAGGTGAAAGCTCCAAAATGCTTGCCTAATATGTCTGTTTATCCAAAAGGAAGTAAAAAGGGAGAGCTAGAAAGATAGCATTGCATCACATTACATGGCAATGCAATGCACAGTTGCTGAAGTTGAACCAAAATGAGCTTGTAATCTGGCTTCTGCAACTTTGAACATGAGAAATCCAATGAGGAGAAGAAAAGCAAAGCCAAAGAGTCCATCCCAAAATCCGACAAACAAGCAAAATGAACAAAAAACATTGAATTCAATTCTTTCTGATTTTAGAAACTGCATTAAAGAAGGGGTGCACCGGTCCTGGAGATACTGCAATACCAGGTCAATGGGTGGAGTGGACAGAGCAAGCTCTTTTTCCATCTCCCTGTTTTAAAAATCCATTTAATATATGGTCCCCAGATAGGGGACGTATCAGATATTAAACTGATAAGAACAGATACTACACTTGATCTTAGCCAAAAGGCCGAGAAGCGATAACCAGAATTGGTTTCAAACTACGGAGCCACCCAAGGATCCTGAAAAGTCCATTTGTGGAGATGAGCTCCTGGACTCCCGTTAAGAAGACATGTTGTCAACCTCTAGATCCCTTACATGCCTGCACTTTTCGGCTTGCTGCTGCTGCAATCCACGCGTTTTAGATCTGCATAACTCCACCTCTTTAAACACAGCACCTTCACCCCCTGCTGTTCCCACCCGCCTCAACACCGTTGGAAGGGAGGAGAACCAATTAAGGCGGGGGGTGGGGTGGAACGAGCAGCTGTCTACCCTTAGCAGGAGGGCTCCTGATTACATACCTCTCCTGCTGCTGCTGCTGCTGGCTGTCCAGCAGCAGACTGAAGGTGGCTGCTGCTGTGCACAGGTATATAAAGGCTCAGAGCCTATTATGACACGCGCAGCCAGCGTTCCATTGCCACATTCCATCTACTGCAGGAAGGATACCTGGCTGGCTGAATGTCGCTGAGAAGCTCACAGAGACCGCCATAAGCAACAGTTTAACAGAATGCCACAGACTAATCAACCAAACTTTTTGGGTTGGGTTCTCTTTTATAGTCTGCAGGCATTAAATGAAAGAAGTCAGTGTTCCAGCAGAAGGAGACAACGTTTCAGAAAAGGCATTGTAGCAAACCAAAAAAGAAATTTTAAGCGCAGCAGAGTAACCAGCGCACATACCTGTTAGCTCAGGTGAGTTTAAAAGGCTGCTGTTGATAACAAGGGCATTTGCTAAATAGATGGTGTGTGTGCAACAATATACTGAAAGGTCAATTATATTGTGCAGCTTATCTCACCACCTGTAGTTATTTAGGTGAAAGCTCCAAAATGCTTGCCTAATATGTCTGTTTATCCAAAAGGAAGTAAAAAGGGAGAGCTAGAAAGATAGCATTGCATCACATTACATGGCAATGCAATGCACAGTTGCTGAAGTTGAACCAAAATGAGCTTGTAATCTGGCTTCTGCAACTTTGAACATGAAAAATCCAATGAGGAGAAGAAAAGCAAAGCCAAAGAGTCCATCCCAAAATCCGACAAACAAGCAAAATGAACAAAAAACATTGAATTCAATTCTTTCTGATTTTAGAAACTGCATTAAAGAAGGGGTGCACCGGTCCTGGAGATACTGCAATACCAGGTCAATGTGTGGAGTGGACAGAGCAAGCTCTTTTTCCATCTCCCTGTTCTAAAAATCTATTTAATATATGGTCCCCAGATAGGGGACGTATCAGATATTAAACTGATAAGAACAGATACTACACTTGATCTTAGCCAAAAGGCCGAGAAGCGATAACCAGAATTGGTTTCAAACTACGGAGCCACCCAAGGATCCTGAAAAGTCCATTTGTGGAGATGAGCTCCTGGACTCCCGTTAAGAAGACATGTTGTCAACCTCTAGATCCCTTACATGCCTGCACTTTTCGGCTTGCTGCTGCTGCAATCCACGCGTTTTAGATCTGCATAACTCCACCTCTTTAAACACAGCACCTTCACCCCCTGCTGTTCCCACCCGCCTCAACACCGTTGGAAGGGAGGAGAACCAATTAAGGCGGGGGGTGGGGTGGAACGAGCAGCTGTCTACCCTTAGCAGGAGGGCTCCTGATTACATACCTCTCCTGCTGCTGCTGCTGCTGGCTGTCCAGCAGCAGACTGAAGGTGGCTGCTGCTGTGCACAGGTATATAAAGGCTCAGAGCCTATTATGACACGCGCAGCCAGCGTTCCATTGCCACATTCCATCTACTGCAGGCAGGATACCTGGCTGGCTGAATGTCGCTGAGAAGCTCACAGAGACCGCCATAAGCAACAGTTTAACAGAATGCCACAGACTAATCAACCAAACTTTTTGGGTTGGGTTCTCTTTTATAGTCTGCAGGCATTAAATGAAAGAAGTCAGTGTTCCAGCAGAAGGAGACAACGTTTCAGAAAAGGCATTGTAGCAAACCAAAAAAGAAATTTTAAGCGCAGCAGAGTAACCAGCGCACATACCTGTTAGCTCAGGTGAGTTTAAAAGGCTGCTGTTGATAACAAGGGCATTTGCTAAATAGATGGTGTGTGTGCAACAATATACTGAAAGGTCAATTATATTGTGCAGCTTATCTCACCACCTGTAGTTATTTAGGTGAAAGCTCCAAAATGCTTGCCTAATATGTCTGTTTATCCAAAAGGAAGTAAAAAGGGAGAGCTAGAAAGATAGCATTGCATCACATTACATGGCAATGCAATGCACAGTTGCTGAAGTTGAACCAAAATGAGCTTGTAATCTGGCTTCTGCAACTTTGAACATGAAAAATCCAATGAGGAGAAGAAAAGCAAAGCCAAAGAGTCCATCCCAAAATCCGACAAACAAGCAAAATGAACAAAAAACATTGAATTCAATTCTTTCTGATTTTAGAAACTGCATTAAAGAAGGGGTGCACCGGTCCTGGAGATACTGCAATACCAGGTCAATGCGTGGAGTGGACAGAGCAAGCTCTTTTTCCATCTCCCTGTTCTAAAAATCCATTTAATATATGGTCCCCAGATAGGGGACGTATCAGATATTAAACTGATAAGAACAGATTTTTTTTTTTTTTTTTAAACCATTCAGGTTAGTTTTATAGCAAATCAGTAGGATATACCAAAACTGTTGCAAAAAAAACTTCTCATCATCATGGCCATATTTATTAAGCATAAAGTAACCTAATATTACAGAAAGAAGAACATCTTATTAATATAAACCAAAAGATCACTGAAATTTTACAATATGCCTCCACTTTTTAAATTTCCATATTCCCTCGGCATCTGTTCCACCACCGCTACTACTATCCATCTTGTAAATCAAAAATAGCCTAGAAAGAATAATCCTAATACATTCATTTACTGTAATTGATTTCCTTTTAAATACACAAAGATTCCTCACATCCCACAAACTTTCTAACACACAAGCCATAATTAACCACAAAACTCTCTCCTTTACACGTCCACTTGCACCAATACCAAACATAACCACACGCCAATCCACAAAAGTCACTCCTGCCAAACTCCTACACAACCCCCCTACACATTTCCACACGTCTTGCGCAAAATCACAATTCCACATCAGATGCATAACCGTCTCACAACCATTACATCCATCTCTTGGACAAACATCCGACCTAATCAAACCTCTCTTCTTTTGAACGTCTCTCACTGGAAGAATATTGTGAAACGCCATCCACACTACATCCTTCTGTTTGTTGGACATCCCATACATACCCAACTTTCTCCAAGCATCCGCAACCTCATTCCCTCTCAAACCAACAATATTAGACTCGACCTCATTTGCACACAATTTCCTATACACCCTCTTAGTCATTCTAAACTCATCCACCGGCACACTCAGCAAATCATACTTCTTGACAAACTTCTCAATCACCTCATACCACACCGGACACTTAAAAGACACAGGCACTCTCGCATCCCTCTTTCTCCAACCTAACCCATACAACATCCATCCTGCAGAATAACTTGCCATACATGCACCCTTATTACCTTTACCCAACAATACCACAATCGTCTTAATATAATGGAGCCCTAAAAAAACCTCAACATTAGGAAATCCCAAACCACCATGCTGGCAGGCCTTATAAAGGCTTTCCCTCTTCAGCTTCTCCATCTTGCTGCACCAGAAAAAGGAAAAAATCATTTTCTCAACTCTCTTCACTTTCCTAAAAGGGGATGGAAAAATTATGGCCACAAAAAGCAGAATGGGTAAGATCACTGCTTTGATAACTAGAACTTTGCCCCGCAAAGAAAGATCTCTCATTCTCCAAAAATTCAATTTTCGCTCAACACGCATACCACACTCGTCCCAACTCTCATTTCCTTTCAGATCATCATTGAAAAATACCCCTAAAACCTTAATTGCACTCTCCTCATACTTAACACCTTCCATACGAATACTGTCATCTCCAAAGCATTTGAAACTACACTTAGTCCAGTTAACTCTAAAACCTGATGCACCACAGAAAAAATCCAAAAGCAACCTCACCCTACTCATTGAAGCCATACTTTCACTCACCATCACAACATCATCCATGTAACCTAACACCTTCACATGCTTACCACCACTCCCAGGCACTAACAATCCTCTCATCATTTTCTCACGTCTCACTAAACACAGCAAAGGCTCAATCACACATACAAACAAGACAGGGGACATAGGGCACCCCTGTCTTACACCAGACCTAATCATCACTTTGTCAGACAACCATCCATTCACTAAAAACTCACTTGACACATAATCATATAAAGACTTAACTCCATTCAGAAAAACCCTAGGGAAACCCATCCTCTCCAATACTTTAAACAGAAACACATGCGAAACTCTATCAAAAGCCTTTTCGAAATCAATTGCTAACACCATACACTTCTGCTTTCTAGTCTTACAATCCCCAAGCATATCCCTTAACAATAACAAATTATCACTTATACTCCGACCAGGCACGGCACACACTTGGTCATCCTCCACAACCCTACCAATCACCTCACGCATACGATTTGCTAACAATTTACTGTAGACCTTATAATCAGCGTTAAGCAATGATATGGGTCTCCAGTTCTCCAAACGCTTTTTCTCACCCTTCTTAAACACAAGAACCACTATACCCTCTTTCATACTGTCACACAAAACACCATTCATCCACATATACCTACAAACCTCAGTCAAGTCCTTACCCAAAAACTCCCAAGCTTTCACATACAGCTCCACAGGCAACCCATCCTTCCCAGGCGTCTTATTCTTTTTAGCACTCATAACAACATTCCTCACCTCATCCAAAATAACATCCTCACACAAAGCATCACATTCATCCGAACCAAGTCTCTTCTCCATACCACTCAATACATGCGACACAAGTCCAGGATCAATCCATTTCTCATCGTACAACTTACTATAGAAGCCATTCACCTCATTCAACACATTCTTCCCAACCACACTAGATCCATCTTCACCTACCACTTCACTCAAATCCAACTTCCTTCCATTCATTTTTTTAAAAAAGTACCTGGTGCACTTTTCATTCTTTTCCAAATGCTCTAACTTGGTACGGTAAATAATCTCTTTACCTTTTTCATCCAGAAGACATTTTAACTCATTCTTAGCAACCTCAAGCTGATCAGACATATCCATTCCTTTCCTAACACACCCACGCAACCAATCAATCCGTCTACTTAAGTCATTAAATCTATTACGATATCTGGCAGCTTTTTTGTAGCCCCATTTTTTAAAGAAAGTTTTTAACTGTAATTTCACCCAATCCCACCATTCAAGCACACTACCAAAATCACGCTTACGCCACCTCCAACTTGCATACCTTTTCTCCAACTCACTCATCACCTCCTCATCCTCCAACAACCTCGTATTCAATTTCCAAACCCCACCCCCAAACACCATGTCCCCATTCGCACTAAAAACTCCACGCAAACACTCATGATCAGAAAAAGGTACCTTATGTTGAACATAACTTGAACAAACCATATTTTTGGAAAATAACATCCTATCTATCCTCGATGAAATATTACCACGGTCAGCATAATATGTAGGCGGTGGTGGAATGCCATACTCAAGTATTGCAGCGTCTAAGAAAGAAAAATCAGAAATAAGTTGAGATAACTTTTTTCCCGTAATGTCCACATTACCTTCTGTGACACAATTACAGTCACCAACAAAAACTGTAGGAATTTTTCCAGGGAGAAAAAAACTCAATTTCTCAAGAAGAGCAAGCCGCTCCTCTTTTTTAGTAGGACAATATAAATTAATCATTCTAACCTTCCACCCCCTATAACTCAAAAAAACAATAATGCAGCGACCCACCTCCACAACCGTGTAACTATCAATAGTAATATTCTTATTACCAACTAAAATCCCCACACCATCATTTTTGTTAAAGCTGGACCCCGACCAAACATACTGGCCATAAGGCCAGTCCTTATCCCCTGGAGATTCAGTAATCCCACACTCTTGTAGACAATAGACATCTGCACTCAAACCCTTTAGATAATCCAGAACTGTTGTTCTTCGGGTAACAGATCTAATTTGCCTAACATTAAGGGACACAATGTCCCATCCAGAATGATGCGGCATAACTAAAGGGGATCACACATAACCTGAAAAAAAAAGAAAGAAAACATCAACTCAAACTTCATCAAGCAAAGCAAAGCTATTACCATCTGGCTGAATGCCAAATGTAACAATGTCAGGAGAAAATACATCTGACGGGTAAGCACGAGAGTCCACCGGGCTATCACACACGGCAGCAATGGATGAACACTCAGTCCTTGGCTTCTTCTTGACCACATCAGGATCCTCCTCATCAGAGAAACGGACAGCAGACAAGTCCCCTTGGCCACCGCCCCCGATCTCCTCTGAAGCAGTATTGCACCAAGATATGACAGGAGAATTGGACAAGTCCATTTCCCCCTCACCACGGACACCAAACTGGGGAGGGAAAGGTGACATCACCTCTGGAATCACCATGTCAAAGCCTCCTGACGCAGGAGGCTGAAGCTGGGCATCTTCAAATATGTCGTCCATCTGAGTGCCATCCTCTTCCTCTTGGGGAGCAGTTGCCTCCCCGACATCCGGAAGGGGACCTTGTGGAACCCTAGTAGAAGTCGAAGGAACAGCAGGCCCCTCCGCGACCACTTGAGCAAAAGACTTAGGAGTGGTTCTAGCTTGACACTGCCTAAGAACATGCCCCTCCTCACCACAAGCATCACACTTTACCTGGTTCTTGCAGTCTTTCGCCATATGACCAGACGTGTTACACCTCCTGCAGGTTGGCGGATACCTGCAGGACTCCTGGACATGACCATACTTGTTACATCTTCTGCAGAAAAAAGGAGCATCAGGAAAGTACAAGAAACCAGTGTCTCTCCCAATAGAGAAACTCATAGGAGGATAATGTATGCCCCCTGGCCCCTCGGGGTCTGTAGCAAAACGAACAAAGTACTTGTATTTGCCAGTCCACAAGCCTTCTTCATTCGAGATCTTGTGGGAAAAATGCACATAAGTACAATGCCTCCTCAAGAATACAGTAATGTCCTCCTGGGGGATAAAGGGATTGTGCATAAACACAACAACAGGAACATCCCCCTTTGAATAGAGGACAGTAAAAGTGAGTCCATCTAGGAGGGAGTTCTCAGTATGGCCTTTCAAGGTTCTATAAAGATTTTGGCAAGCAGCCATAGTAGAAAGAACCAGCACATACCTTCCATGACTTCTAAATTCCTGCAGGCAAAGAATGTCCGACTTCTTAATCTTCAATGCTTTATAGAAGATGGCATTCACCAGGTAGGACATGGAAAAATGTCCCTTCTTCTCCTCGGAAATCTCAATGCGAAATCCATTCTTGACCCGGGGGTCCCCGGTCCCAGCAAATTTCAGCTTGACTCCCATAGTCAGCCACGGAAATCGCCTTCCCGTTTCCTCCTCACTCTCCCCCTATAGCAGCATCCAGCTTAAGCCACCGGAGTGGCGATGCTGGAAGGCCGAGGGCTAGCACTCAAGGAACCTGATGTCCAGACACTTGATCTGAGCCAAAAGGCCGAGAAGCGATAACCAGAATTGGTTTCAAACTACGGAGCCACCCAAGGATCCTGAAAAGTCCATTTGTGGAGATGAGCTCCTGGACTCCCGTTAAGAAAACATGTTGTCAACCTCTAGATCCCTTACATGCCTGCACTTTTCGGCTTGCTGCTGCTGCAATCCACGCGTTTTAGATCTGCATAACTCCACCTCTTTAAACACAGCACCTTCACCCCCTGCTGTTCCCACCCGCCTCAACACCGTTGGAAGGGAGGAGAACCAATTAAGGCGGGGGGTGGGGTGGAACGAGCAGCTGTCTACCCTTAGCAGGAGGGCTCCTGATTACATACCTCTCCTGCTGCTGCTGCTGCTGCTGGCTGTCCAGCAGCAGACTGAAGGTGGCTGCTGCTGTGCACAGGTATATAAAGGCTCAGAGCCTATTATGACACGCGCAGCCAGCGTTCCATTGCCACATTCCATCTACTGCAGGCAGGATACCTGGCTGGCTGAATGTCGCTGAGAAGCTCACAGAGACCGCCATAAGCAACAGTTTAACAGAATGCCACAGACTAATCAACCAAACTTTTTGGGTTGGGTTCTCTTTTATAGTCTGCAGGCATTAAATGAAAGAAGTCAGTGTTCCAGCAGAGGGAGACAACGTTTCAGAAAAGGCATTGTAGCAAACCAAAAAAGAAATTTTAAGCGCAGCAGAGTAACCAGCGCACATACCTGTTAGCTCAGGTGAGTTTAAAAGGCTGCTGTTGATAACAAGGGCATTTGCTAAATAGATGGTGTGTGTGCAACAATATACTGAAAGGTCAATTATATTGTGCAGCTTATCTCACCACCTGTAGTTATTTAGGTGAAAGCTCCAAAATGCTTGCCTAATATGTCTGTTTATCCAAAAGGAAGTAAAAAGGGAGAGCTAGAAAGATAGCATTGCATCACATTACATGGCAATGCAATGCACAGTTGCTGAAGTTGAACCAAAATGAGCTTGTAATCTGGCTTCTGCAACTTTGAACATGAAAAATCCAATGAGGAGAAGAAAAGCAAAGCCAAAGAGTCCATCCCAAAATCCGACAAACAAGCAAAATGAACAAAAAACATTGAATTCAATTCTTTCTGATTTTAGAAACTGCATTAAAGAAGGGGTGCACCGGTCCTGGAGATACTGCAATACCAGGTCAATGCGTGGAGTGGACAGAGCAAGCTCTTTTTCCATCTCCCTGTTCTAAAAATCCATTTAATATATGGTCCCCAGATAGGGGACGTATCAGATATTAAACTGATAAGAACAGATACTACACTTGATCTTAGCCAAAAGGCCGAGAAGCGATAACCAGAATTGGTTTCAAACTACGGAGCCACCCAAGGATCCTGAAAAGTCCATTTGTGGAGATGAGCTCCTGGACTCCCGTTAAGAAGACATGTTGTCAACCTCTAGATCCCTTACATGCCTGCACTTTTCGGCTTGCTGCTGCTGCAATCCACGCGTTTTAGATCTGCATAACTCCACCTCTTTAAACACAGCACCTTCACCCCCTGCTGTTCCCACCCGCCTCAACACCGTTGGAAGGGAGGAGAACCAATTAAGGCGGGGGGTGGGGTGGAATGAGCAGCTGTCTACCCTTAGCAGGAGGGCTCCTGATTACATACCTCTCCTGCTGCTGCTGCTGCTGGCTGTCCAGCAGCAGACTGAAGGTGGCTGCTGCTGTGCACAGGTATATAAAGGCTCAGAGCCTATTATGACACGCGCAGCCAGCGTTCCATTGCCACATTCCATCTACTGCAGGCAGGATACCTGGCTGGCTGAATGTCGCTGAGAAGCTCACAGAGACCGCCATAAGCAACAGTTTAACAGAATGCCACAGACTAATCAACCAAACTTTTTGGGTTGGGTTCTCTTTTATAGTCTGCAGGCATTAAATGAAAGAAGTCAGTGTTCCAGCAGAGGGAGACAACGTTTCAGAAAAGGCATTGTAGCAAACCAAAAAAGAAATTTTAAGCGCAGCAGAGTAACCAGCGCACATACCTGTTAGCTCAGGTGAGTTTAAAAGGCTGCTGTTGATAACAAGGGCATTTGCTAAATAGATGGTGTGTGTGCAACAATATACTGAAAGGTCAATTATATTGTGCAGCTTATCTCACCACCTGTAGTTATTTAGGTGAAAGCTCCAAAATGCTTGCCTAATATGTCTGTTTATCCAAAAGGAAGTAAAAAGGGAGAGCTAGAAAGATAGCATTGCATCACATTACATGGCAATGCAATGCACAGTTGCTGAAGTTGAACCAAAATGAGCTTGTAATCTGGCTTCTGCAACTTTGAACATGAAAAATCCAATGAGGAGAAGAAAAGCAAAGCCAAAGAGTCCATCCCAAAATCCGACAAACAAGCAAAATGAACAAAAAACATTGAATTCAATTCTTTCTGATTTTAGAAACTGCATTAAAGAAGGGGTGCACCGGTCCTGGAGATACTGCAATACCAGGTCAATGCGTGGAGTGGACAGAGCAAGCTCTTTTTCCATCTCCCTGTTCTAAAAATCCATTTAATATATGGTCCCCAGATAGGGGACGTATCAGATATTAAACTGATAAGAACAGATACTACACTTGATCTTAGCCAAAAGGCCGAGAAGCGATAACCAGAATTGGTTTCAAACTACGGAGCCACCCAAGGATCCTGAAAAGTCCATTTGTGGAGATGAGCTCCTGGACTCCCGTTAAGAAGACATGTTGTCAACCTCTAGATCCCTTACATGCCTGCACTTTTCGGCTTGCTGCTGCTGCAATCCACGCGTTTTAGATCTGCATAACTCCACCTCTTTAAACACAGCACCTTCACCCCCTGCTGTTCCCACCCGCCTCAACACCGTTGGAAGGGAGGAGAACCAATTAAGGCGGGGGGTGGGGTGGAACGAGCAGCTGTCTACCCTTAGCAGGAGGGCTCCTGATTACATACCTCTCCTGCTGCTGCTGCTGCTGGCTGTCCAGCAGCAGACTGAAGGTGGCTGCTGCTGTGCACAGGTATATAAAGGCTCAGAGCCTATTATGACACGCGCAGCCAGCGTTCCATTGCCACATTCCATCTACTGCAGGCAGGATACCTGGCTGGCTGAATGTCGCTGAGAAGCTCACAGAGACCGCCATAAGCAACAGTTTAACAGAATGCCACAGACTAATCAACCAAACTTTTTGGGTTGGGTTCTCTTTTATAGTCTGCAGGCATTAAATGAAAGAAGTCAGTGTTCCAGCAGAGGGAGACAACGTTTCAGAAAAGGCATTGTAGCAAACCAAAAAAGAAATTTTAAGCGCAGCAGAGTAACCAGCGCACATACCTGTTAGCTCAGGTGAGTTTAAAAGGCTGCTGTTGATAACAAGGGCATTTGCTAAATAGATGGTGTGTGTGCAACAATATACTGAAAGGTCAATTATATTGTGCAGCTTATCTCACCACCTGTAGTTATTTAGGTGAAAGCTCCAAAATGCTTGCCTAATATGTCTGTTTATCCAAAAGGAAGTAAAAAGGGAGAGCTAGAAAGATAGCATTGCATCACATTACATGGCAATGCAATGCACAGTTGCTGAAGTTGAACCAAAATGAGCTTGTAATCTGGCTTCTGCAACTTTGAACATGAAAAATCCAATGAGGAGAAGAAAAGCAAAGCCGAAGAGTCCATCCCAAAATCCGACAAACAAGCAAAATGAACAAAAAACATTGAATTCAATTCTTTCTGATTTTAGAAACTGCATTAAAGAAGGGGTGCACCGGTCCTGGAGATACTGCAATACCAGGTCAATGCGTGGAGTGGACAGAGCAAGCTCTTTTTCCATCTCCCTGTTCTAAAAATCCATTTAATATATGGTCCCCAGATAGGGGACGTATCAGATATTAAACTGATAAGAACAGATACTACACTTGATCTTAGCCAAAAGGCCGAGAAGCGATAACCAGAATTGGTTTCAAACTACGGAGCCACCCAAGGATCCTGAAAAGTCCATTTGTGGAGATGAGCTCCTGGACTCCCGTTAAGAAGACATGTTGTCAACCTCTAGATCCCTTACATGCCTGCACTTTTCGGCTTGCTGCTGCTGCAATCCACGCGTTTTAGATCTGCATAACTCCACCTCTTTAAACACAGCACCTTCACCCCCTGCTGTTCCCACCCGCCTCAACACCGTTGGAAGGGAGGAGAACCAATTAAGGCGGGGGGTGGGGTGGAACGAGCAGCTGTCTACCCTTAGCAGGAGGGCTCCTGATTACATACCTCTCCTGCTGCTGCTGCTGCTGGCTGTCCAGCAGCAGACTGAAGGTGGCTGCTGCTGTGCACAGGTATATAAAGGCTCAGAGCCTATTATGACACGCGCAGCCAGCGTTCCATTGCCACATTCCATCTACTGCAGGCAGGATACCTGGCTGGCTGAATGTCGCTGAGAAGCTCACAGAGACCGCCATAAGCAACAGTTTAACAGAATGCCACAGACTAATCAACCAAACTTTTTGGGTTGGGTTCTCTTTTATAGTCTGCAGGCATTAAATGAAAGAAGTCAGTGTTCCAGCAGAGGGAGACAACGTTTCAGAAAAGGCATTGTAGCAAACCAAAAAAGAAATTTTAAGCGCAGCAGAGTAACCAGCGCACATACCTGTTAGCTCAGGTGAGTTTAAAAGGCTGCTGTTGATAACAAGGGCATTTGCTAAATAGATGGTGTGTGTGCAACAATATACTGAAAGGTCAATTATATTGTGCAGCTTATCTCACCACCTGTAGTTATTTAGGTGAAAGCTCCAAAATGCTTGCCTAATATGTCTGTTTATCCAAAAGGAAGTAAAAAGGGAGAGCTAGAAAGATAGCATTGCATCACATTACATGGCAATGCAATGCACAGTTGCTGAAGTTGAACCAAAATGAGCTTGTAATCTGGCTTCTGCAACTTTGAACATGAAAAATCCAATGAGGAGAAGAAAAGCAAAGCCAAAGAGTCCATCCCAAAATCCGACAAACAAGCAAAATGAACAAAAAACATTGAATTCAATTCTTTCTGATTTTAGAAACTGCATTAAAGAAGGGGTGCACCGGTCCTGGAGATACTGCAATACCAGGTCAATGCGTGGAGTGGACAGAGCAAGCTCTTTTTCCATCTCCCTGTTCTAAAAATCCATTTAATATATGGTCCCCAGATAGGGGACGTATCAGATATTAAACTGATAAGGACAGATACTACACTTGATCTTAGCCAAAAGGCCGAGAAGCGATAACCAGAATTGGTTTCAAACTACGGAGCCACCCAAGGATCCTGAAAAGTCCATTTGTGGAGATGAGCTCCTGGACTCCCGTTAAGAAGACATGTTGTCAACCTCTAGATCCCTTACATGCCTGCACTTTTCAGCTTGCTGCTGCTGCAATCCACGCGTTTTAGATCTGCATAACTCCACCTCTTTAAACACAGCACCTTCACCCCCTGCTGTTCCCACCCGCCTCAACACCGTTGGAAGGGAGGAGAACCAATTAAGGCGGGGGGTGGGGTGGAACGAGCAGCTGTCTACCCTTAGCAGGAGGGCTCCTGATTACATACCTCTCCTGCTGCTGCTGCTGCTGGCTGTCCAGCAGCAGACTGAAGGTGGCTGCTGCTGTGCACAGGTATATAAAGGCTCAGAGCCTATTATGACACGCGCAGCCAGCGTTCCATTGCCACATTCCATCTACTGCAGGCAGGATACCTGGCTGGCTGAATGTCGCTGAGAAGCTCACAGAGACCGCCATAAGCAACAGTTTAACAGAATGCCACAGACTAATCAACCAAACTTTTTGGGTTGGGTTCTCTTTTATAGTCTGCAGGCATTAAATGAAAGAAGTCAGTGTTCCAGCAGAGGGAGACAACGTTTCAGAAAAGGCATTGTAGCAAACCAAAAAAGAAATTTTAAGCGCAGCAGAGTAACCAGCGCACATACCTGTTAGCTCAGGTGAGTTTAAAAGGCTGCTGTTGATAACAAGGGCATTTGCTAAATAGATGGTGTGTGTGCAACAATATACTGAAAGGTCAATTATATTGTGCAGCTTATCTCACCACCTGTAGTTATTTAGGTGAAAGCTCCAAAATGCTTGCCTAATATGTCTGTTTATCCAAAAGGAAGTAAAAAGGGAGAGCTAGAAAGATAGCATTGCATCACATTACATGGCAATGCAATGCACAGTTGCTGAAGTTGAACCAAAATGAGCTTGTAATCTGGCTTCTGCAACTTTGAACATGAAAAATCCAATGAGGAGAAGAAAAGCAAAGCCAAAGAGTCCATCCCAAAATCCGACAAACAAGCAAAATGAACAAAAAACATTGAATTCAATTCTTTCTGATTTTAGAAACTGCATTAAAGAAGGGGTGCACCGGTCCTGGAGATACTGCAATACCAGGTCAATGCGTGGAGTGGACAGAGCAAGCTCTTTTTCCATCTCCCTGTTCTAAAAATCCATTTAATATATGGTCCCCAGATAGGGGACGTATCAGATATTAAACTGATAAGAACAGATACTACACTTGATCTTAGCCAAAAGGCCGAGAAGCGATAACCAGAATTGGTTTCAAACTACGGAGCCACCCAAGGATCCTGAAAAGTCCATTTGTGGAGATGAGCTCCTGGACTCCCGTTAAGAAGACATGTTGTCAACCTCTAGATCCCTTACATGCCTGCACTTTTCGGCTTGCTGCTGCTGCAATCCACGCGTTTTAGATCTGCATAACTCCACCTCTTTAAACACAGCACCTTCACCCCCTGCTGTTCCCACCCGCCTCAACACCGTTGGAAGGGAGGAGAATCAATTAAGGCGGGGGGTGGGGTGGAACGAGCAGCTGTCTACCCTTAGCAGGAGGGCTCCTGATTACATACCTCTCCTGCTGCTGCTGCTGCTGGCTGTCCAGCAGCAGACTGAAGGTGGCTGCTGCTGTGCACAGGTATATAAAGGCTCAGAGCCTATTATGACACGCGCAGCCAGCGTTCCATTGCCACATTCCATCTACTGCAGGCAGGATACCTGGCTGGCTGAATGTCGCTGAGAAGCTCACAGAGACCGCCATAAGCAACAGTTTAACAGAATGCCACAGACTAATCAACCAAACTTTTTGGGTTGGGTTCTCTTTTATAGTCTGCAGGCATTAAATGAAAGAAGTCAGTGTTCCAGCAGAGGGAGACAACGTTTCAGAAAAGGCATTGTAGCAAACCAAAAAAGAAATTTTAAGCGCAGCAGAGTAACCAGCGCACATACCTGTTAGCTCAGGTGAGTTTAACAGGCTGCTGTTGATAACAAGGGCATTTGCTAAATAGATGGTGTGTGTGCAACAATATACTGAAAGGTCAATTATATTGTGCAGCTTATCTCACCACCTGTAGTTATTTAGGTGAAAGCTCCAAAATGCTTGCCTAATATGTCTGTTTATCCAAAAGGAAGTAAAAAGGGAGAGCTAGAAAGATAGCATTGCATCACATTACATGGCAATGCAATGCACAGTTGCTGAAGTTGAACCAAAATGAGCTTGTAATCTGGCTTCTGCAACTTTGAACATGAAAAATCCAATGAGGAGAAGAAAAGCAAAGCCGAAGAGTCCATCCCAAAATCCGACAAACAAGCAAAATGAACAAAAAACATTGAATTCAATTCTTTCTGATTTTAGAAACTGCATTAAAGAAGGGGTGCACCGGTCCTGGAGATACTGCAATACCAGGTCAATGCGTGGAGTGGACAGAGCAAGCTCTTTTTCCATCTCCCTGTTCTAAAAATCCATTTAATATATGGTCCCCAGATAGGGGACGTATCAGATATTAAACTGATAAGAACAGATACTACACTTGATCTTAGCCAAAAGGCCGAGAAGCGATAACCAGAATTGGTTTCAAACTACGGAGCCACCCAAGGATCCTGAAAAGTCCATTTGTGGAGATGAGCTCCTGGACTCCCGTTAAGAAGACATGTTGTCAACCTCTAGATCCCTTACATGCCTGCACTTTTCGGCTTGCTGCTGCTGCAATCCACGCGTTTTAGATCTGCATAACTCCACCTCTTTAAACACAGCACCTTCACCCCCTGCTGTTCCCACCCGCCTCAACACCGTTGGAAGGGAGGAGAACCAATTAAGGCGGGGGGTGGGGTGGAACGAGCAGCTGTCTACCCTTAGCAGGAGGGCTCCTGATTACATACCTCTCCTGCTGCTGCTGCTGCTGGCTGTCCAGCAGCAGACTGAAGGTGGCTGCTGCTGTGCACAGGTATATAAAGGCTCAGAGCCTATTATGACACGCGCAGCCAGCGTTCCATTGCCACATTCCATCTACTGCAGGCAGGATACCTGGCTGGCTGAATGTCGCTGAGAAGCTCACAGAGACCGCCATAAGCAACAGTTTAACAGAATGCCACAGACTAATCAACCAAACTTTTTGGGTTGGGTTCTCTTTTATAGTCTGCAGGCATTAAATGAAAGAAGTCAGTGTTCCAGCAGAGGGAGACAACGTTTCAGAAAAGGCATTGTAGCAAACCAAAAAAGAAATTTTAAGCGCAGCAGAGTAACCAGCGCACATACCTGTTAGCTCAGGTGAGTTTAAAAGGCTGCTGTTGATAACAAGGGCATTTGCTAAATAGATGGTGTGTGTGCAACAATATACTGAAAGGTCAATTATATTGTGCAGCTTATCTCACCACCTGTAGTTATTTAGGTGAAAGCTCCAAAATGCTTGCCTAATATGTCTGTTTATCCAAAAGGAAGTAAAAAGGGAGAGCTAGAAAGATAGCATTGCATCACATTACATGGCAATGCAATGCACAGTTGCTGAAGTTGAACCAAAATGAGCTTGTAATCTGGCTTCTGCAACTTTGAACATGAAAAATCCAATGAGGAGAAGAAAAGCAAAGCCAAAGAGTCCATCCCAAAATCCGACAAACAAGCAAAATGAACAAAAAACATTGAATTCAATTCTTTCTGATTTTAGAAACTGCATTAAAGAAGGGGTGCACCGGTCCTGGAGATACTGCAATACCAGGTCAATGCGTGGAGTGGACAGAGCAAGCTCTTTTTCCATCTCCCTGTTCTAAAAATCCATTTAATATATGGTCCCCAGATAGGGGACGTATCAGATATTAAACTGATAAGGACAGATACTACACTTGATCTTAGCCAAAAGGCCGAGAAGCGATAACCAGAATTGGTTTCAAACTACGGAGCCACCCAAGGATCCTGAAAAGTCCATTTGTGGAGATGAGCTCCTGGACTCCCGTTAAGAAGACATGTTGTCAACCTCTAGATCCCTTACATGCCTGCACTTTTCAGCTTGCTGCTGCTGCAATCCACGCGTTTTAGATCTGCATAACTCCACCTCTTTAAACACAGCACCTTCACCCCCTGCTGTTCCCACCCGCCTCAACACCGTTGGAAGGGAGGAGAACCAATTAAGGCGGGGGGTGGGGTGGAACGAGCAGCTGTCTACCCTTAGCAGGAGGGCTCCTGATTACATACCTCTCCTGCTGCTGCTGCTGCTGGCTGTCCAGCAGCAGACTGAAGGTGGCTGCTGCTGTGCACAGGTATATAAAGGCTCAGAGCCTATTATGACACGCGCAGCCAGCGTTCCATTGCCACATTCCATCTACTGCAGGCAGGATACCTGGCTGGCTGAATGTCGCTGAGAAGCTCACAGAGACCGCCATAAGCAACAGTTTAACAGAATGCCACAGACTAATCAACCAAACTTTTTGGGTTGGGTTCTCTTTTATAGTCTGCAGGCATTAAATGAAAGAAGTCAGTGTTCCAGCAGAGGGAGACAACGTTTCAGAAAAGGCATTGTAGCAAACCAAAAAAGAAATTTTAAGCGCAGCAGAGTAACCAGCGCACATACCTGTTAGCTCAGGTGAGTTTAAAAGGCTGCTGTTGATAACAAGGGCATTTGCTAAATAGATGGTGTGTGTGCAACAATATACAGAAAGGTCAATTATATTGTGCAGCTTATCTCACCACCTGTAGTTATTTAGGTGAAAGCTCCAAAATGCTTGCCTAATATGTCTGTTTATCCAAAAGGAAGTAAAAAGGGAGAGCTAGAAAGATAGCATTGCATCACATTACATGGCAATGCAATGCACAGTTGCTGAAGTTGAACCAAAATGAGCTTGTAATCTGGCTTCTGCAACTTTGAACATGAAAAATCCAATGAGGAGAAGAAAAGCAAAGCCAAAGAGTCCATCCCAAAATCCGACAAACAAGCAAAATGAACAAAAAACATTGAATTCAATTCTTTCTGATTTTAGAAACTGCATTAAAGAAGGGGTGCACCGGTCCTGGAGATACTGCAATACCAGGTCAATGCGTGGAGTGGACAGAGCAAGCTCTTTTTCCATCTCCCTGTTCTAAAAATCCATTTAATATATGGTCCCCAGATAGGGGACGTATCAGATATTAAACTGATAAGAACAGATACTACACTTGATCTTAGCCAAAAGGCCGAGAAGCGATAACCAGAATTGGTTTCAAACTACGGAGCCACCCAAGGATCCTGAAAAGTCCATTTGTGGAGATGAGCTCCTGGACTCCCGTTAAGAAGACATGTTGTCAACCTCTAGATCCCTTACATGCCTGCACTTTTCGGCTTGCTGCTGCTGCAATCCACGCGTTTTAGATCTGCATAACTCCACCTCTTTAAACACAGCACCTTCACCCCCTGCTGTTCCCACCCGCCTCAACACCGTTGGAAGGGAGGAGAACCAATTAAGGCGGGGGGTGGGGTGGAACGAGCAGCTGTCTACCCTTAGCAGGAGGGCTCCTGATTACATACCTCTCCTGCTGCTGCTGCTGCTGGCTGTCCAGCAGCAGACTGAAGGTGGCTGCTGCTGTGCACAGGTATATAAAGGCTCAGAGCCTATTATGACACGCGCAGCCAGCGTTCCATTGCCACATTCCATCTACTGCAGGCAGGATACCTGGCTGGCTGAATGTCGCTGAGAAGCTCACAGAGACCGCCATAAGCAACAGTTTAACAGAATGCCACAGACTAATCAACCAAACTTTTTGGGTTGGGTTCTCTTTTATAGTCTGCAGGCATTAAATGAAAGAAGTCAGTGTTCCAGCAGAGGGAGACAACGTTTCAGAAAAGGCATTGTAGCAAACCAAAAAAGAAATTTTAAGCGCAGCAGAGTAACCAGCGCACATACCTGTTAGCTCAGGTGAGTTTAAAAGGCTGCTGTTGATAACAAGGGCATTTGCTAAATAGATGGTGTGTGTGCAACAATATACTGAAAGGTCAATTATATTGTGCAGCTTATCTCACCACCTGTAGTTATTTAGGTGAAAGCTCCAAAATGCTTGCCTAATATGTCTGTTTATCCAAAAGGAAGTAAAAAGGGAGAGCTAGAAAGATAGCATTGCATCACATTACATGGCAATGCAATGCACAGTTGCTGAAGTTGAACCAAAATGAGCTTGTAATCTGGCTTCTGCAACTTTGAACATGAAAAATCCAATGAGGAGAAGAAAAGCAAAGCCAAAGAGTCCATCCCAAAATCCGACAAACAAGCAAAATGAACAAAAAACATTGAATTCAATTCTTTCTGATTTTAGAAACTGCATTAAAGAAGGGGTGCACCGGTCCTGGAGATACTGCAATACCAGGTCAATGCGTGGAGTGGACAGAGCAAGCTCTTTTTCCATCTCCCTGTTCTAAAAATCCATTTAATATATGGTCCCCAGATAGGGGACGTATCAGATATTAAACTGATAAGAACAGATACTACACTTGATCTTAGCCAAAAGGCCGAGAAGCGATAACCAGAATTGGTTTCAAACTACGGAGCCACCCAAGGATCCTGAAAAGTCCATTTGTGGAGATGAGCTCCTGGACTCCCGTTAAGAAGACATGTTGTCAACCTCTAGATCCCTTACATGCCTGCACTTTTCGGCTTGCTGCTGCTGCAATCCACGCGTTTTAGATCTGCATAACTCCACCTCTTTAAACACAGCACCTTCACCCCCTGCTGTTCCCACCCGCCTCAACACCGTTGGAAGGGAGGAGAACCAATTAAGGCGGGGGGTGGGGTGGAACGAGCAGCTGTCTACCCTTAGCAGGAGGGCTCCTGATTACATACCTCTCCTGCTGCTGCTGCTGCTGGCTGTCCAGCAGCAGACTGAAGGTGGCTGCTGCTGTGCACAGGTATATAAAGGCTCAGAGCCTATTATGACACGCGCAGCCAGCGTTCCATTGCCACATTCCATCTACTGCAGGCAGGATACCTGGCTGGCTGAATGTCGCTGAGAAGCTCACAGAGACCGCCATAAGCAACAGTTTAACAGAATGCCACAGACTAATCAACCAAACTTTTTGGGTTGGGTTCTCTTTTATAGTCTGCAGGCATTAAATGAAAGAAGTCAGTGTTCCAGCAGAGGGAGACAACGTTTCAGAAAAGGCATTGTAGCAAACCAAAAAAGAAATTTTAAGTGCAGCAGAGTAACCAGCGCACATACCTGTTAGCTCAGGTGAGTTTAAAAGGCTGCTGTTGATAACAAGGGCATTTGCTAAATAGATGGTGTGTGTGCAACAATATACTGAAAGGTCAATTATATTGTGCAGCTTATCTCACCACCTGTAGTTATTTAGGTGAAAGCTCCAAAATGCTTGCCTAATATGTCTGTTTATCTAAAAGGAAGTAAAAAGGGAGAGCTAGAAAGATAGCATTGCATCACATTACATGGCAATGCAATGCACAGTTGCTGAAGTTGAACCAAAATGAGCTTGTAATCTGGCTTCTGCAACTTTGAACATGAAAAATCCAATGAGGAGAAGAAAAGCAAAGCCAAAGAGTCCATCCCAAAATCCGACAAACAAGCAAAATGAACAAAAAACATTGAATTCAATTCTTTCTGATTTTAGAAACTGCATTAAAGAAGGGGTGCACCGGTCCTGGAGATACTGCAATACCAGGTCAATGCGTGGAGTGGACAGAGCAAGCTCTTTTTCCATCTCCCTGTTCTAAAAATCCATTTAATATATGGTCCCCAGATAGGGGACGTATCAGATATTAAACTGATAAGAACAGATACTACACTTGATCTTAGCCAAAAGGCCGAGAAGCGATAACCAGAATTGGTTTCAAACTACGGAGCCACCCAAGGATCCTGAAAAGTCCATTTGTGGAGATGAGCTCCTGGACTCCCGTTAAGAAGACATGTTGTCAACCTCTAGATCCCTTACATGCCTGCACTTTTCGGCTTGCTGCTGCTGCAATCCACGCGTTTTAGATCTGCATAACTCCACCTCTTTAAACACAGCACCTTCACCCCCTGCTGTTCCCACCCGCCTCAACACCGTTGGAAGGGAGGAGAACCAATTAAGGCGGGGGGTGGGGTGGAACGAGCAGCTGTCTACCCTTAGCAGGAGGGCTCCTGATTACATACCTCTCCTGCTGCTGCTGCTGCTGGCTGTCCAGCAGCAGACTGAAGGTGGCTGCTGCTGTGCACAGGTATATAAAGGCTCAGAGCCTATTATGACACGCGCAGCCAGCGTTCCATTGCCACATTCCATCTACTGCAGGCAGGATACCTGGCTGGCTGAATGTCGCTGAGAAGCTCACAGAGACCGCCATAAGCAACAGTTTAACAGAATGCCACAGACTAATCAACCAAACTTTTTGGGTTGGGTTCTCTTTTATAGTCTGCAGGCATTAAATGAAAGAAGTCAGTGTTCCAGCAGAGGGAGACAACGTTTCAGAAAAGGCATTGTAGCAAACCAAAAAAGAAATTTTAAGCGCAGCAGAGTAACCAGCGCACATACCTGTTAGCTCAGGTGAGTTTAAAAGGCTGCTGTTGATAACAAGGGCATTTGCTAAATAGATGGTGTGTGTGCAACAATATACTGAAAGGTCAATTATATTGTGCAGCTTATCTCACCACCTGTAGTTATTTAGGTGAAAGCTCCAAAATGCTTGCCTAATATGTCTGTTTATCCAAAAGGAAGTAAAAAGGGAGAGCTAGAAAGATAGCATTGCATCACATTACATGGCAATGCAATGCACAGTTGCTGAAGTTGAACCAAAATGAGCTTGTAATCTGGCTTCTGCAACTTTGAACATGAAAAATCCAATGAGGAGAAGAAAAGCAAAGCCAAAGAGTCCATCCCAAAATCCGACAAACAAGCAAAATGAACAAAAAACATTGAATTCAATTCTTTCTGATTTTAGACACTGCATTAAAGAAGGGGTGCACCGGTCCTGGAGATACTGCAATACCAGGTCAATGCGTGGAGTGGACAGAGCAAGCTCTTTTTCCATCTCCCTGTTCTAAAAATCCATTTAATATATGGTCCCCAGATAGGGGACGTATCAGATATTAAACTGATAAGAACAGATACTACACTTGATCTTAGCCAAAAGGCCGAGAAGCGATAACCAGAATTGGTTTCAAACTACGGAGCCACCCAAGGATCCTGAAAAGTCCATTTGTGGAGATGAGCTCCTGGACTCCCGTTAAGAAGACATGTTGTCAACCTCTAGATTCCTTACATGCCTGCACTTTTCGGCTTGCTGCTGCTGCAATCCACGCGTTTTAGATCTGCATAACTCCACCTCTTTAAACACAGCACCTTCACCCCCTGCTGTTCCCACCCGCCTCAACACCGTTGGAAGGGAGGAGAACCAATTAAGGCGGGGGGTGGGGTGGAACGAGCAGCTGTCTACCCTTAGCAGGAGGGCTCCTGATTACATACCTCTCCTGCTGCTGCTGCTGCTGGCTGTCCAGCAGCAGACTGAAGGTGGCTGCTGCTGTGCACAGGTATATAAAGGCTCAGAGCCTATTATGACACGCGCAGCCAGCGTTCCATTGCCACATTCCATCTACTGCAGGCAGGATACCTGGCTGGCTGAATGTCGCTGAGAATCTCACAGAGACCGCCATAAGCAACAGTTTAACAGAATGCCACAGACTAATCAACCAAACTTTTTGGGTTGGGTTCTCTTTTATAGTCTGCAGGCATTAAATGAAAGAAGTCAGTGTTCCAGCAGAGGGAGACAACGTTTCAGAAAAGGCATTGTAGCAAACCAAAAAAGAAATTTTAAGCGCAGCAGAGTAACCAGCGCACATACCTGTTAGCTCAGGTGAGTTTAAAAGGCTGCTGTTGATAACAAGGGCATTTGCTAAATAGATGGTGTGTGTGCAACAATATACAGAAAGGTCAATTATATTGTGCAGCTTATCTCACCACCTGTAGTTATTTAGGTGAAAGCTCCAAAATGCTTGCCTAATATGTCTGTTTATCCAAAAGGAAGTAAAAAGGGAGAGCTAGAAAGATAGCATTGCATCACATTACATGGCAATGCAATGCACAGTTGCTGAAGTTGAACCAAAATGAGCTTGTAATCTGGCTTCTGCAACTTTGAACATGAAAAATCCAATGAGGAGAAGAAAAGCAAAGCCAAAGAGTCCATCCCAAAATCCGACAAACAAGCAAAATGAACAAAAAACATTGAATTCAATTCTTTCTGATTTTAGAAACTGCATTAAAGAAGGGGTGCACCGGTCCTGGAGATACTGCAATACCAGGTCAATGCGTGGAGTGGACAGAGCAAGCTCTTTTTCCATCTCCCTGTTCTAAAAATCCATTTAATATATGGTCCCCAGATAGGGGACGTATCAGATATTAAACTGATAAGAACAGATACTACACTTGATCTTAGCCAAAAGGCCGAGAAGCGATAACCAGAATTGGTTTCAAACTACGGAGCCACCCAAGGATCCTGAAAAGTCCATTTGTGGAGATGAGCTCCTGGACTCCCGTTAAGAAGACATGTTGTCAACCTCTAGATCCCTTACATGCCTGCACTTTTCGGCTTGCTGCTGCTGCAATCCACGCGTTTTAGATCTGCATAACTCCACCTCTTTAAACACAGCACCTTCACCCCCTGCTGTTCCCACCCGCCTCAACACCGTTGGAAGGGAGGAGAACCAATTAAGGCGGGGGGTGGGGTGGAACGAGCAGCTGTCTACCCTTAGCAGGAGGGCTCCTGATTACATACCTCTCCTGCTGCTGCTGCTGCTGGCTGTCCAGCAGCAGACTGAAGGTGGCTGCTGCTGTGCACAGGTATATAAAGGCTCAGAGCCTATTATGACACGCGCAGCCAGCGTTCCATTGCCACATTCCATCTACTGCAGGCAGGATACCTGGCTGGCTGAATGTCGCTGAGAAGCTCACAGAGACCGCCATAAGCAACAGTTTAACAGAATGCCACAGACTAATCAACCAAACTTTTTGGGTTGGGTTCTCTTTTATAGTCTGCAGGCATTAAATGAAAGAAGTCAGTGTTCCAGCAGAGGGAGACAACGTTTCAGAAAAGGCATTGTAGCAAACCAAAAAAGAAATTTTAAGCGCAGCAGAGTAACCAGCGCACATACCTGTTAGCTCAGGTGAGTTTAAAAGGCTGCTGTTGATAACAAGGGCATTTGCTAAATAGATGGTGTGTGTGCAACAATATACTGAAAGGTCAATTATATTGTGCAGCTTATCTCACCACCTGTAGTTATTTAGGTGAAAGCTCCAAAATGCTTGCCTAATATGTCTGTTTATCCAAAAGGAAGTAAAAAGGGAGAGCTAGAAAGATAGCATTGCATCACATTACATGGCAATGCAATGCACAGTTGCTGAAGTTGAACCAAAATGAGCTTGTAATCTGGCTTCTGCAACTTTGAACATGAAAAATCCAATGAGGAGAAGAAAAGCAAAGCCAAAGAGTCCATCCCAAAATCCGACAAACAAGCAAAATGAACAAAAAACATTGAATTCAATTCTTTCTGATTTTAGAAACTGCATTAAAGAAGGGGTGCACCGGTCCTGGAGATACTGCAATACCAGGTCAATGCGTGGAGTGGACAGAGCAAGCTCTTTTTCCATCTCCCTGTTCTAAAAATCCATTTAATATATGGTCCCCAGATAGGGGACGTATCAGATATTAAACTGATAAGAACAGATACTACACTTGATCTTAGCCAAAAGGCCGAGAAGCGATAACCAGAATTGGTTTCAAACTACGGAGCCACCCAAGGATCCTGAAAAGTCCATTTGTGGAGATGAGCTCCTGGACTCCCGTTAAGAAGACATGTTGTCAACCTCTAGATCCCTTACATGCCTGCACTTTTCGGCTTGCTGCTGCTGCAATCCACGCGTTTTAGATCTGCATAACTCCACCTCTTTAAACACAGCACCTTCACCCCCTGCTGTTCCCACCCGCCTCAACACCGTTGGAAGGGAGGAGAACCAATTAAGGCGGGGGGTGGGGTGGAACGAGCAGCTGTCTACCCTTAGCAGGAGGGCTCCTGATTACATACCTCTCCTGCTGCTGCTGCTGCTGGCTGTCCAGCAGCAGACTGAAGGTGGCTGCTGCTGTGCACAGGTATATAAAGGCTCAGAGCCTATTATGACACGCGCAGCCAGCGTTCCATTGCCACATTCCATCTACTGCAGGCAGGATACCTGGCTGGCTGAATGTCGCTGAGAAGCTCACAGAGACCGCCATAAGCAACAGTTTAACAGAATGCCACAGACTAATCAACCAAACTTTTTGGGTTGGGTTCTCTTTTATAGTCTGCAGGCATTAAATGAAAGAAGTCAGTGTTCCAGCAGAGGGAGACAACGTTTCAGAAAAGGCATTGTAGCAAACCAAAAAAGAAATTTTAAGCGCAGCAGAGTAACCAGCGCACATACCTGTTAGCTCAGGTGAGTTTAAAAGGCTGCTGTTGATAACAAGGGCATTTGCTAAATAGATGGTGTGTGTGCAACAATATACTGAAAGGTCAATTATATTGTGCAGCTTATCTCACCACCTGTAGTTATTTAGGTGAAAGCTCCAAAATGCTTGCCTAATATGTCTGTTTATCCAAAAGGAAGTAAAAAGGGAGAGCTAGAAAGATAGCATTGCATCACATTACATGGCAATGCAATGCACAGTTGCTGAAGTTGAACCAAAATGAGCTTGTAATCTGGCTTCTGCAACTTTGAACATGAAAAATCCAATGAGGAGAAGAAAAGCAAAGCCAAAGAGTCCATCCCAAAATCCGACAAACAAGCAAAATGAACAAAAAACATTGAATTCAATTCTTTCTGATTTTAGAAACTGCATTAAAGAAGGGGTGCACCGGTCCTGGAGATACTGCAATACCAGGTCAATGCGTGGAGTGGACAGAGCAAGCTCTTTTTCCATCTCCCTGTTCTAAAAATCCATTTAATATATGGTCCCCAGATAGGGGACGTATCAGATATTAAACTGATAAGAACAGATACTACACTTGATCTTAGCCAAAAGGCCGAGAAGCGATAACCAGAATTGGTTTCAAACTACGGAGCCACCCAAGGATCCTGAAAAGTCCATTTGTGGAGATGAGCTCCTGGACTCCCGTTAAGAAGACATGTTGTCAACCTCTAGATCCCTTACATGCCTGCACTTTTCGGCTTGCTGCTGCTGCAATCCACGCGTTTTAGATCTGCATAACTCCACCTCTTTAAACACAGCACCTTCACCCCCTGCTGTTCCCACCCGCCTCAACACCGTTGGAAGGGAGGAGAACCAATTAAGGCGGGGGGTGGGGTGGAACGAGCAGCTGTCTACCCTTAGCAGGAGGGCTCCTGATTACATACCTCTCCTGCTGCTGCTGCTGCTGGCTGTCCAGCAGCAGACTGAAGGTGGCTGCTGCTGTGCACAGGTATATAAAGGCTCAGAGCCTATTATGACACGCGCAGCCAGCGTTCCATTGCCACATTCCATCTACTGCAGGCAGGATACCTGGCTGGCTGAATGTCGCTGAGAAGCTCACAGAGACCGCCATAAGCAACAGTTTAACAGAATGCCACAGACTAATCAACCAAACTTTTTGGGTTGGGTTCTCTTTTATAGTCTGCAGGCATTAAATGAAAGAAGTCAGTGTTCCAGCAGAGGGAGACAACGTTTCAGAAAAGGCATTGTAGCAAACCAAAAAAGAAATTTTAAGCGCAGCAGAGTAACCAGCGCACATACCTGTTAGCTCAGGTGAGTTTAAAAGGCTGCTGTTGATAACAAGGGCATTTGCTAAATAGATGGTGTGTGTGCAACAATATACTGAAAGGTCAATTATATTGTGCAGCTTATCTCACCACCTGTAGTTATTTAGGTGAAAGCTCCAAAATGCTTGCCTAATATGTCTGTTTATCCAAAAGGAAGTAAAAAGGGAGAGCTAGAAAGATAGCATTGCATCACATTACATGGCAATGCAATGCACAGTTGCTGAAGTTGAACCAAAATGAGCTTGTAATCTGGCTTCTGCAACTTTGAACATGAAAAATCCAATGAGGAGAAGAAAAGCAAAGCCAAAGAGTCCATCCCAAAATCCGACAAACAAGCAAAATGAACAAAAAACATTGAATTCAATTCTTTCTGATTTTAGACACTGCATTAAAGAAGGGGTGCACCGGTCCTGGAGATACTGCAATACCAGGTCAATGCGTGGAGTGGACAGAGCAAGCTCTTTTTCCATCTCCCTGTTCTAAAAATCCATTTAATATATGGTCCCCAGATAGGGGACGTATCAGATATTAAACTGATAAGAACAGATACTACACTTGATCTTAGCCAAAAGGCCGAGAAGCGATAACCAGAATTGGTTTCAAACTACAGAGCCACCCAAGGATCCTGAAAAGTCCATTTGTGGAGATGAGCTCCTGGACTCCCGTTAAGAAGACATGTTGTCAACCTCTAGATTCCTTACATGCCTGCACTTTTCGGCTTGCTGCTGCTGCAATCCACGCGTTTTAGATCTGCATAACTCCACCTCTTTAAACACAGCACCTTCACCCCCTGCTGTTCCCACCCGCCTCAACACCGTTGGAAGGGAGGAGAACCAATTAAGGCGGGGGGTGGGGTGGAACGAGCAGCTGTCTACCCTTAGCAGGAGGGCTCCTGATTACATACCTCTCCTGCTGCTGCTGCTGCTGGCTGTCCAGCAGCAGACTGAAGGTGGCTGCTGCTGTGCACAGGTATATAAAGGCTCAGAGCCTATTATGACACGCGCAGCCAGCGTTCCATTGCCACATTCCATCTACTGCAGGCAGGATACCTGGCTGGCTGAATGTCGCTGAGAAGCTCACAGAGACCGCCATAAGCAACAGTTTAACAGAATGCCACAGACTAATCAACCAAACTTTTTGGGTTGGGTTCTCTTTTATAGTCTGCAGGCATTAAATGAAAGAAGTCAGTGTTCCAGCAGAGGGAGACAACGTTTCAGAAAAGGCATTGTAGCAAACCAAAAAAGAAATTTTAAGCGCAGCAGAGTAACCAGCGCACATACCTGTTAGCTCAGGTGAGTTTAAAAGGCTGCTGTTGATAACAAGGGCATTTGCTAAATAGATGGTGTGTGTGCAACAATATACTGAAAGGTCAATTATATTGTGCAGCTTATCTCACCACCTGTAGTTATTTAGGTGAAAGCTCCAAAATGCTTGCCTAATATGTCTGTTTATCCAAAAGGAAGTAAAAAGGGAGAGCTAGAAAGATAGCATTGCATCACATTACATGGCAATGCAATGCACAGTTGCTGAAGTTGAACCAAAATGAGCTTGTAATCTGGCTTCTGCAACTTTGAACATGAAAAATCCAATGAGGAGAAGAAAAGCAAAGCCAAAGAGTCCATCCCAAAATCCGACAAACAAGCAAAATGAACAAAAAACATTGAATTCAATTCTTTCTGATTTTAGAAACTGCATTAAAGAAGGGGTGCACCGGTCCTGGAGATACTGCAATACCAGGTCAATGCGTGGAGTGGACAGAGCAAGCTCTTTTTCCATCTCCCTGTTCTAAAAATCCATTTAATATATGGTCCCCAGATAGGGGACGTATCAGATATTAAACTGATAAGAACAGATACTACACTTGATCTTAGCCAAAAGGCCGAGAAGCGATAACCAGAATTGGTTTCAAACTACGGAGCCACCCAAGGATCCTGAAAAGTCCATTTGTGGAGATGAGCTCCTGGACTCCCGTTAAGAAGACATGTTGTCAACCTCTAGATCCCTTACATGCCTGCACTTTTCGGCTTGCTGCTGCTGCAATCCACGCGTTTTAGATCTGCATAACTCCACCTCTTTAAACACAGCACCTTCACCCCCTGCTGTTCCCACCCGCCTCAACACCGTTGGAAGGGAGGAGAACCAATTAAGGCGGGGGGTGGGGTGGAACGAGCAGCTGTCTACCCTTAGCAGGAGGGCTCCTGATTACATACCTCTCCTGCTGCTGCTGCTGCTGGCTGTCCAGCAGCAGACTGAAGGTGGCTGCTGCTGTGCACAGGTATATAAAGGCTCAGAGCCTATTATGACACGCGCAGCCAGCGTTCCATTGCCACATTCCATCTACTGCAGGCAGGATACCTGGCTGGCTGAATGTCGCTGAGAAGCTCACAGAGACCGCCATAAGCAACAGTTTAACAGAATGCCACAGACTAATCAACCAAACTTTTTGGGTTGGGTTCTCTTTTATAGTCTGCAGGCATTAAATGAAAGAAGTCAGTGTTCCAGCAGAGGGAGACAACGTTTCAGAAAAGGCATTGTAGCAAACCAAAAAAGAAATTTTAAGCGCAGCAGAGTAACCAGCGCACATACCTGTTAGCTCAGGTGAGTTTAAAAGGCTGCTGTTGATAACAAGGGCATTTGCTAAATAGATGGTGTGTGTGCAACAATATACTGAAAGGTCAATTATATTGTGCAGCTTATCTCACCACCTGTAGTTATTTAGGTGAAAGCTCCAAAATGCTTGCCTAATATGTCTGTTTATCCAAAAGGAAGTAAAAAGGGAGAGCTAGAAAGATAGCATTGCATCACATTACATGGCAATGCAATGCACAGTTGCTGAAGTTGAACCAAAATGAGCTTGTAATCTGGCTTCTGCAACTTTGAACATGAAAAATCCAATGAGGAGAAGAAAAGCAAAGCCAAAGAGTCCATCCCAAAATCCGACAAACAAGCAAAATGAACAAAAAACATTGAATTCAATTCTTTCTGATTTTAGAAACTGCATTAAAGAAGGGGTGCACCGGTCCTGGAGATACTGCAATACCAGGTCAATGCGTGGAGTGGACAGAGCAAGCTCTTTTTCCATCTCCCTGTTCTAAAAATCCATTTAATATATGGTCCCCAGATAGGGGACGTATCAGATATTAAACTGATAAGAACAGATACTACACTTGATCTTAGCCAAAAGGCCGAGAAGCGATAACCAGAATTGGTTTCAAACTACGGAGCCACCCAAGGATCCTGAAAAGTCCATTTGTGGAGATGAGCTCCTGGACTCCCGTTAAGAAGACATGTTGTCAACCTCTAGATCCCTTACATGCCTGCACTTTTCGGCTTGCTGCTGCTGCAATCCACGCGTTTTAGATCTGCATAACTCCACCTCTTTAAACACAGCACCTTCACCCCCTGCTGTTCCCACCCGCCTCAACACCGTTGGAAGGGAGGAGAACCAATTAAGGCGGGGGGTGGGGTGGAACGAGCAGCTGTCTACCCTTAGCAGGAGGGCTCCTGATTACATACCTCTCCTGCTGCTGCTGCTGCTGGCTGTCCAGCAGCAGACTGAAGGTGGCTGCTGCTGTGCACAGGTATATAAAGGCTCAGAGCCTATTATGACACGCGCAGCCAGCGTTCCATTGCCACATTCCATCTACTGCAGGCAGGATACCTGGCTGGCTGAATGTCGCTGAGAAGCTCACAGAGACCGCCATAAGCAACAGTTTAACAGAATGCCACAGACTAATCAACCAAACTTTTTGGGTTGGGTTCTCTTTTATAGTCTGCAGGCATTAAATGAAAGAAGTCAGTGTTCCAGCAGAGGGAGACAACGTTTCAGAAAAGGCATTGTAGCAAACCAAAAAAGAAATTTTAAGCGCAGCAGAGTAACCAGCGCACATACCTGTTAGCTCAGGTGAGTTTAAAAGGCTGCTGTTGATAACAAGGGCATTTGCTAAATAGATGGTGTGTGTGCAACAATATACTGAAAGGTCAATTATATTGTGCAGCTTATCTCACCACCTGTAGTTATTTAGGTGAAAGCTCCAAAATGCTTGCCTAATATGTCTGTTTATCCAAAAGGAAGTAAAAAGGGAGAGCTAGAAAGATAGCATTGCATCACATTACATGGCAATGCAATGCACAGTTGCTGAAGTTGAACCAAAATGAGCTTGTAATCTGGCTTCTGCAACTTTGAACATGAAAAATCCAATGAGGAGAAGAAAAGCAAAGCCAAAGAGTCCATCCCAAAATCCGACAAACAAGCAAAATGAACAAAAAACATTGAATTCAATTCTTTCTGATTTTAGACACTGCATTAAAGAAGGGGTGCACCGGTCCTGGAGATACTGCAATACCAGGTCAATGCGTGGAGTGGACAGAGCAAGCTCTTTTTCCATCTCCCTGTTCTAAAAATCCATTTAATATATGGTCCCCAGATAGGGGACGTATCAGATATTAAACTGATAAGAACAGATACTACACTTGATCTTAGCCAAAAGGCCGAGAAGCGATAACCAGAATTGGTTTCAAACTACGGAGCCACCCAAGGATCCTGAAAAGTCCATTTGTGGAGATGAGCTCCTGGACTCCCGTTAAGAAGACATGTTGTCAACCTCTAGATTCCTTACATGCCTGCACTTTTCGGCTTGCTGCTGCTGCAATCCACGCGTTTTAGATCTGCATAACTCCACCTCTTTAAACACAGCACCTTCACCCCCTGCTGTTCCCACCCGCCTCAACACCGTTGGAAGGGAGGAGAACCAATTAAGGCGGGGGGTGGGGTGGAACGAGCAGCTGTCTACCCTTAGCAGGAGGGCTCCTGATTACATACCTCTCCTGCTGCTGCTGCTGCTGGCTGTCCAGCAGCAGACTGAAGGTGGCTGCTGCTGTGCACAGGTATATAAAGGCTCAGAGCCTATTATGACACGCGCAGCCAGCGTTCCATTGCCACATTCCATCTACTGCAGGCAGGATACCTGGCTGGCTGAATGTCGCTGAGAAGCTCACAGAGACCGCCATAAGCAACAGTTTAACAGAATGCCACAGACTAATCAACCAAACTTTTTGGGTTGGGTTCTCTTTTATAGTCTGCAGGCATTAAATGAAAGAAGTCAGTGTTCCAGCAGAGGGAGACAACGTTTCAGAAAAGGCATTGTAGCAAACCAAAAAAGAAATTTTAAGCGCAGCAGAGTAACCAGCGCACATACCTGTTAGCTCAGGTGAGTTTAAAAGGCTGCTGTTGATAACAAGGGCATTTGCTAAATAGATGGTGTGTGTGCAACAATATACTGAAAGGTCAATTATATTGTGCAGCTTATCTCACCACCTGTAGTTATTTAGGTGAAAGCTCCAAAATGCTTGCCTAATATGTCTGTTTATCCAAAAGGAAGTAAAAAGGGAGAGCTAGAAAGATAGCATTGCATCACATTACATGGCAATGCAATGCACAGTTGCTGAAGTTGAACCAAAATGAGCTTGTAATCTGGCTTCTGCAACTTTGAACATGAAAAATCCAATGAGGAGAAGAAAAGCAAAGCCAAAGAGTCCATCCCAAAATCCGACAAACAAGCAAAATGAACAAAAAACATTGAATTCAATTCTTTCTGATTTTAGAAACTGCATTAAAGAAGGGGTGCACCGGTCCTGGAGATACTGCAATACCAGGTCAATGCGTGGAGTGGACAGAGCAAGCTCTTTTTCCATCTCCCTGTTCTAAAAATCCATTTAATATATGGTCCCCAGATAGGGGACGTATCAGATATTAAACTGATAAGAACAGATACTACACTTGATCTTAGCCAAAAGGCCGAGAAGCGATAACCAGAATTGGTTTCAAACTACGGAGCCACCCAAGGATCCTGAAAAGTCCATTTGTGGAGATGAGCTCCTGGACTCCCGTTAAGAAGACATGTTGTCAACCTCTAGATCCCTTACATGCCTGCACTTTTCGGCTTGCTGCTGCTGCAATCCACGCGTTTTAGATCTGCATAACTCCACCTCTTTAAACACAGCACCTTCACCCCCTGCTGTTCCCACCCGCCTCAACACCGTTGGAAGGGAGGAGAACCAATTAAGGCGGGGGGTGGGGTGGAACGAGCAGCTGTCTACCCTTAGCAGGAGGGCTCCTGATTACATACCTCTCCTGCTGCTGCTGCTGCTGGCTGTCCAGCAGCAGACTGAAGGTGGCTGCTGCTGTGCACAGGTATATAAAGGCTCAGAGCCTATTATGACACGCGCAGCCAGCTTTCCATTGCCACATTCCATCTACTGCAGGCAGGATACCTGGCTGGCTGAATGTCGCTGAGAAGCTCACAGAGACCGCCATAAGCAACAGTTTAACAGAATGCCACAGACTAATCAACCAAACTTTTTGGGTTGGGTTCTCTTTTATAGTCTGCAGGCATTAAATGAAAGAAGTCAGTGTTCCAGCAGAGGGAGACAACGTTTCAGAAAAGGCATTGTAGCAAACCAAAAAAGAAATTTTAAGCGCAGCAGAGTAACCAGCGCACATACCTGTTAGCTCAGGTGAGTTTAAAAGGCTGCTGTTGATAACAAGGGCATTTGCTAAATAGATGGTGTGTGTGCAACAATATACTGAAAGGTCAATTATATTGTGCAGCTTATCTCACCACCTGTAGTTATTTAGGTGAAAGCTCCAAAATGCTTGCCTAATATGTCTGTTTATCCAAAAGGAAGTAAAAAGGGAGAGCTAGAAAGATAGCATTGCATCACATTACATGGCAATGCAATGCACAGTTGCTGAAGTTGAACCAAAATGAGCTTGTAATCTGGCTTCTGCAACTTTGAACATGAAAAATCCAATGAGGAGAAGAAAAGCAAAGCCAAAGAGTCCATCCCAAAATCCGACAAACAAGCAAAATGAACAAAAAACATTGAATTCAATTCTTTCTGATTTTAGAAACTGCATTAAAGAAGGGGTGCACCGGTCCTGGAGATACTGCAATACCAGGTCAATGCGTGGAGTGGACAGAGCAAGCTCTTTTTCCATCTCCCTGTTCTAAAAATCCATTTAATATATGGTCCCCAGATAGGGGACGTATCAGATATTAAACTGATAAGAACAGATACTACACTTGATCTTAGCCAAAAGGCCGAGAAGCGATAACCAGAATTGGTTTCAAACTACGGAGCCACCCAAGGATCCTGAAAAGTCCATTTGTGGAGATGAGCTCCTGGACTCCCGTTAAGAAGACATGTTGTCAACCTCTAGATCCCTTACATGCCTGCACTTTTCGGCTTGCTGCTGCTGCAATCCATGCGTTTTAGATCTGCATAACTCCACCTCTTTAAACACAGCACCTTCACCCCCTGCTGTTCCCACCCGCCTCAACACCGTTGGAAGGGAGGAGAACCAATTAAGGCGGGGGGTGGGGTGGAACGAGCAGCTGTCTACCCTTAGCAGGAGGGCTCCTGATTACATACCTCTCCTGCTGCTGCTGCTGCTGGCTGTCCAGCAGCAGACTGAAGGTGGCTGCTGCTCTGCACAGGTATATAAAGGCTCAGAGCCTATTATGACACGCGCAGCCAGCGTTCCATTGCCACATTCCATCTACTGCAGGCAGGATACCTGGCTGGCTGAATGTCGCTGAGAAGCTCACAGAGACCGCCATAAGCAACAGTTTAACAGAATGCCACAGACTAATCAACCAAACTTTTTGGGTTGGGTTCTCTTTTATAGTCTGCAGGCATTAAATGAAAGAAGTCAGTGTTCCAGCAGAGGGAGACAACGTTTCAGAAAAGGCATTGTAGCAAACCAAAAAAGAAATTTTAAGCGCAGCAGAGTAACCAGCGCACATACCTGTTAGCTCAGGTGAGTTTAAAAGGCTGCTGTTGATAACAAGGGCATTTGCTAAATAGATGGTGTGTGTGCAACAATATACTGAAAGGTCAATTATATTGTGCAGCTTATCTCACCACCTGTAGTTATTTAGGTGAAAGCTCCAAAATGCTTGCCTAATATGTCTGTTTATCCAAAAGGAAGTAAAAAGGGAGAGCTAGAAAGATAGCATTGCATCACATTACATGGCAATGCAATGCACAGTTGCTGAAGTTGAACCAAAATGAGCTTGTAATCTGGCTTCTGCAACTTTGAACATGAAAAATCCAATGAGGAGAAGAAAAGCAAAGCCAAAGAGTCCATCCCAAAATCCGACAAACAAGCAAAATGAACAAAAAACATTGAATTCAATTCTTTCTGATTTTAGAAACTGCATTAAAGAAGGGGTGCACCGGTCCTGGAGATACTGCAATACCAGGTCAATGCGTGGAGTGGACAGAGCAAGCTCTTTTTCCATCTCCCTGTTCTAAAAATCCATTTAATATATGGTCCCCAGATAGGGGACGTATCAGATATTAAACTGATAAGAACAGATACTACACTTGATCTTAGCCAAAAGGCCGAGAAGCGATAACCAGAATTGGTTTCAAACTACGGAGCCACCCAAGGATCCTGAAAAGTCCATTTGTGGCTAAGTGCCAGAATTGGCGCATCCTATGAATGCGCCATTTCTGGGGCGGCTGACGGCTGGTGTTTCTAGCCTGGGAGGGGGCCAATATTCATGGCTCCCTTCCTGGGCTATTAATATCAGCCCCCAGCTGTCTGCCTAGCCTTTGCTAGCTATTAAATTAGGGGGGACCCCACGTCATTTTTTT
This sequence comes from Phyllobates terribilis, assembly GCF_046119375.1. Taxonomy (NCBI): domain Eukaryota; kingdom Metazoa; phylum Chordata; class Amphibia; order Anura; family Dendrobatidae; genus Phyllobates; species Phyllobates terribilis. The sequence continues at coordinate 1,529,003 of NW_027363153.1, read as the reverse complement.
TGGGGTGTCCCCCATTTTAATAGCTAGTAAAGGCTATGTATTCAGCTGGGGGCTGATATTAGTAGCCTGGGAAGCTCCGTGGGTATTACCCCCTTCCCAGGCTTCAAACATCTGCCCCAGCCATCTGCTTAACCTCCGCTAGAGCCTAAAATTAAGGGGAACCCCACGCCAATTTTTTTAATAATAAATCCTTTATTTTAATACTAAATGACAAGTACAGTAACCAACACTATCACTGTACTTCATATATATGTGACTGACATGTTTCTATCTATCTAATCTATGTGTGATGCTCTATCTTTCTGTTCTAAATTGTCGGGTACCGCTGCTGAATTGCCGGCCGGCTTTTTTAAAGAGACAGTGCATGAAAACACTATTATTTTTTTAAATAAATCCTTTACACTAAATGACAAGTACAGTAAGCAACACTATCACTGTACTTATTATATATGTGACTGACATGTTTCTATCTATCTAATCTATGTGTGAAGCTCTATTCTTTCTGTTCTAAATTGTCGGGTACAGATGCTGAATTGCCGGCCGGCTTTTTTAAAGAGACGGTGCATGAAAACACTAATATTTTTTTTAATAAATCCTTTACACTAAATGACAAGTGCAGTAACCAACACTGTCACTGTGCTTCTTATATGTGTGACTGACATGTTTCTATCTATCTAATCTATGTGTGATGCTCTATTCCTTCTTGTCTAAATTGTCGGGTACCGGTGTATGTCGCTGCTGAATTTGCCGGCCGGCTTTTTTAAAGAGAGTGTCTTCTGAGCAGTTTGTCAGCTTTTGGACACCTTTGCAGGTGTTTTCTATGTGTTTCTATGTGTTTTTGTTTGCCTGCCATTGGTTTTAACGGTGTTCGACGGTGTTCTAAGGTGTTCGACGAACAGTTCGACGAACAGTTCCTCGAACATCCCGGTGTTCGACGAACCGAACCGAACCCGAACACTACGGGGGTGGCTCAACACTAGTGGTGATATCTGAGATGGAGGCTGAACATGAGGAGGAGGAGGAGGAGGAGGAGGATGCGCAGGAGCTGTACACTGTGGGGGCAACTCTGACTGACATAGGGCCCGCAATCCTCGGTGTGGGGAGGATGTGTTCCGTCCCAAGGTCCGACTAGGTCCCGGCTTCCACTATGTTTACCCAGTGTGCCGTCAGAGAGATGTACCGTCCCTGGCCACAAGCACTTGTCCACGTGTCCGTTGTCAGGTGGACTCTCCCAGTAACTGCATTGTTGAGGGCACGGCAGATGCTTTGGGACACGTGCTTGTGTAGTGCGGGGGTGGCACACCGGGCAAAATAGTGTCGGCAGGGGACCGAGTACCGAGGGACGGCCACCGCCATAAGATTGCGGAAGGATTCCGTCTCCACCAGCCTAAAAGGCAGCATTTCCAATGCAAGCAGTCGTGAAATGTGCGAATTTAGGACTGTGGCCTGTGGGGCACTAGCTGCGAATTTCCGCTTTCGTTCAAAGGTCTGGGATATGGACAATTGAACGCTGCGGTGGGACGTGGACGTGGACGTTGATGCTGTTTCTTGAGAAACTGCCATAACAAGTGAAGACTAGTGTTGAGCCACCCCCGTAGTGTTCGAGTTCGGTTCGGTTCGTCGAACACCCGTGTGTTCGCCAAACTGTTCGTCGAACTGTTCGTCGAACACCTTCGAACACCGTTAAAACCAATGGCAGGCAAACAAAAACACATAGAAACACATAGAAAACACCTTCAAAGGTGTCCAAAAGCTGACAAACTGCTCAGAAGACATAACTAACACATGGAAAAATGACAAGTACATATAGTCATGCGAAAATAAAAGAGGTGGAGGAGTAAAAGGAGGGGGAGACACAGATATAGGCATGTCATGCCCTTCTAAAATCCAAAAAGTGAGAAGCCGACACGGCCAGTCCGTTCCTGCCCGTGCCACCTCCGTGTCGACGGGTTTGTGCCAGAGCCGCGGTGGACCCTGACGGCCAGCCCCCCTCTCCTAATACTGGTGCCTGTCCGCTGGTGGGTCGAGCCCCCAGCGGTGGGGGGGGAGTAACATCTGCAGAGGAAAGACCATCTTCCAGCCAAACTAACATGTCGACTTCTTTTCGTGGACAATGTGATACGATCCCTTTGTTACGGACACGCCCATCGCTACAAATTCCAGATGAGGCACAAAAACAGCAGGTGCTTCAGCGGATATCAAGTGCTCCTTCAAGTGGGCTCTCCTCCACCTCAACTTCAACATCACAAATACTCCAGTCCTCAGAGGTGTCACCCCAATCGCACTTGCTTCCTCACAGCTCCCAAGTCTCCAGCTGCCCGTCTGAGTATGGGGTAACACAGATAGTTGAGTCTGCACAGCTGTTTACTCATACTATAGCCTGGGAAACGGAGGTCTGCTCCAGAGCTTCTGTTAATCCAGACGAGGAAATGATCTGCACTGATGCCCAGAATCTTTATAAGTCGGATCCAGGACCAGATGAAGAAGGTTCTGAGCATAATGTAGACCCTCGTTCCCAAACTGTAACTCCTGTTGGTGGAGACAATGATGAAGACGATGATGAGACTCAAATACCTGATTGGAGCGACAACTTGATTTTTCGGTCAGGGCAGGAAGAGGTTGGCTTTGAGGACGACGGGTGTGATAACACACAGGGTGATGATGACAAGGTTGGAGATCCCACTTACTGTCAACCCACAGTCAGCCAGTCGATGAGGTCACCCTTGCCTTTGCCTGGCCTTTGGGATGTCGCGGTGGTCGGCTCCCTGGCCCGTACCCTGGGGTCACTCTTTAAAAGGGTGGATAATTGTTAATTTTATAAGAGTTTGTGACACCACCTGTGGTATCTGGTGAGAAGCACCAGCGCTGCAGCAGTCCACTGAGGCCCGTGATAAGGCAGCTCGATGGTATAGCTCCCCACAGGTGGAGCTAGGTCTCAGGGCAGCGTATGCAGGGGGAATGCAGGACAGGCGAGACCCAGCTGGGTCAGAGCAAGAACGGAAACGGACACGGTAGTCACTTCAGTACCTTTTACTGGAGGAAATTCAGGCACATCCTGGAGCACTGTAGGGTGAAGGGTGCATATCAGGATCCTCCCCAATGAGCGGGTGTAGGGCCTCCTGTTTCTTGCCTCTGCGCAGTAAGTTTCTGACCTGCCTGGAGCTAGGCCTAACTTTGTCTCTGTCCTGCGCTGGCTGACCTTGTGGTAGGGCCTTCTCTTGAAGTTCACGCTCCCAGTATGCGGGGCCTAAGCGTCTCCTGGCTCTGTTACGTATCAGCACCTTAGCGATCCTGGGACTTGTAGTTCTCCAGGGATTCCGGTTATGCCTTACTGGGTCATAGAGATCCCGGTAAGCTCGGATCCGGTGTCCGGTAAATGCTTCGGGGTGAGCTGGTTAAGCTCCTCTGCCCCTTATGTACTAACTCGCCACTCGCCTTCGGCCTACTCGGGCCCTCAATAGGCTATACACACTAACGGCAGCTTGCCGCGCTTCACCGATCTTATGACGCCGGCACACCTTAAGCTCTATCTGGGCTCCCTGAATCTAGCTAGCAGGAGCCTCGTGCTCCACTGCTGAACTATTAACTGAGTTCTCTAGACTAGACTGAGCTCCACTGCAGACTGACCTCTCTTAGGCTTCTCTACTGCAGGAACTCTTCAGAGGAACTGAACTGCCTAGCTCCACCTTCCCTATTTATATCCCTAACGGGCTCCCTCTGCTGGTCTGAGGTGGAAGGTGGAGATGTGTGAATGTTTATGGGGGCCTCTTGTGGAGGATTCCATCAATACACTCTTCTAGGATCTGTGATACCAAGCGCAGCGGGGCGTCACAGATGCTATTGACGACGAGGTTAGGTTGCGCCTTCCTGGACAGAGACGGAGTACTGGAAGCACGTCAACAACTGCATCCTCAACCACAACTCCGCCTCTGACCACAAGTCATAGTGGCTCTTCAGGTCGCATGGGCTCTAAGCCTTGCATAGCCTGGGCATTTATTCAGATCGATAAGGATGACCCAACTCGTGTTATCTGTAATATTTGTCACCAAAAGCTAAGTAGAGGCCAAAAAATCCATAGTTTGAGTACTTCATGCATGTACCGTCACATGGATATGAAGCATAAGTTGCAGTGGGAAGCTCACTGTGCTACAATGCGGCCTAGCAGGCTGGGCCAACCACCGTCTGCCCCGTCTTGTGCATCCGCGGCCTCTTCATCCTCTGTGACTGGGGGGACAGCAGTCACACATGTTTTTGGACGCAGACCTGCCACCTCTTTACCTGCAACAGCCAGTGTGATTGGCAGGTCGTCAGTTCATTGGGAAGTGGAAACACCTGCTGGTGTTGAGAGCTCTCTGACATCGAGAGCACCACCTTTGGATCAAGGCAACCTAACATGTCCGCCTGCATCTTCCTCACAGACCGGCAGTTTGCCAGGGACACCCTACTCAACCCCGTCAAAGCACAACAGCCAGCCCTCGGTCCCTCAGATGTGGACAAGTAAAAGACCATTTCCTCCTAGCCATGGGAAAGCTAAGAGGTTGAATTTCACCATCTGCAAGCTGTTGGCTACAGAAATGCTGCCTTTCCGCCTGGAGGACACAGTGGATTTTTGAGACCTTATGTCCGTCGCAGTGCCCCAGTACCAGATGCCCAGTCGGCACTACTTCTCAAAGAAAGGTGTGCCTGCGCTCCACCAGCATGTCGCACACAACATCACCGCTTCTTTGAGAAACTCTGTGTGTGACAGGGTGCATTTCACCACAGACACTTGGACGAGTAGGCATGGACAGGGGCGTTACATGTCGCTGACAGGGCACTGGGTAACTATGGTGACAGCAGGACAAGGGGCTGCTGTCCAAGTCTTGCCGTCCCCGCGAGTTGTACGTCAATCCTCTTTATCTAGAAGTTCCTCCACTGCTTCTGCCTCCTCAACCTCCTCTCGGTCCTCCACCTGCACCCAAAGCCTGTCTGGTAATGCCACCTGCTTTCTAACTGCGCACCTCCTTACTATGCTGGCAGCAGGGCTCAACGGCATCAGTGTTTACTTTGAAATGTCTGGGAAATGTGAGTCACACAGCTGAGGACTTGTGGTCAGCTCTGGAGACCCAGTTTCATGAATGGTTGTCTCCACTGGACCTGCAACCAGGGAAGGCCGTGTGCGACAATGCTGCAAACCTGGGTGCGGCCCTTCGCCGGGGCAATGTTACACACGTGCCTTGTATGGCTCACGTGTTGAACCTGGTTGTCCATAAATTTTTAGCCCACTATCCCGGACTAGATGGCCTTCTGCAGAGGGCACGGTCGCTGTGTGCTCACTTCCGCCGTTCGCATCCCACAGCTCAACGACTTACATCTCTACAGAAGTCGTTGGGCCTGCCAGTTCACCGGCTGAAATGCGATGTGCCGACACGGTGGAATTCAACTCTGCACATGTTGCAGCGACTGTGGCAGCACCGACAAGCCCTGGTGCAATAGTTTCTGACGTATAGCCTGGGCCAACGAGATCCAGAGGTGGGGCAAATCACACAGCAGGAGTGGTCTCAGATCAGGGACCTATGAAGTTGACGCGCCCCCTGGGCCGTGGGGTACCCGGAGCCGGGCCGGTAGACGCTGGGGGTTGTAGTCACTGTGGCGGTGACCCGGTCCGTGACCCAGGGCGGTCAATCCAACGGTAATTTGTATATATGGATTTTATAATGTCCGACTACGCCACCTGTGGAGTGCGGCCAAAGGGGCCGCCGCTGCGGAACAGTACTCTGAAGCTGGTGGTTTTGCTGCAATGGTATTATTACTCACCACAGGAAGAGTGTAGCTTCAGGGCAGTGTGGGTGGATGATGGTGGTTGTAGTGCAGGGAGTCAGTAATGAACACAGAGTCCGTGTGATGCAGTCCCAAGATCTTTACTCACAGTTGTTGCAGTCCAGATTACAGGTACCAGAGCTATCTCACCCGTCGTGCTGTGCGTACTCAGTGAGGGGCTCAGTCCACCCCCAGATAGCTCCGGAGTACTTAGCAGGACCCCCTTCTGTGTGTCCTTTCTCTGGCCTTCTCCCTGCACCTCACACCCAGTGACACTTCTATCCGGTATCCTCGGGCCTTGGCGGGCGACTTGTGTTCTGTCCCCTGGGTCCTATGTGGCTACCTTCTTAGTGAGACTGGTGTGGACTTTTGCCTGCAGTACATGAAATGCTGCAGCCTCCGGTTTCTAGTTGAGCCTTGCTGTTTCTCCTCTAGTTGAGGGACCGGTTCCCCTTATCTGGCCTGACCCCTCTACCTCCTGGTAGCAGCGGGAGTACAGGTGGCCTTCTGCACGGCCCGTAGCCCTAGGGTCCCTTCGGTTCCTGGAGCCTTCCTGCTCCCACTCCTCTCTTCTCTCCTTCAGTCCTGGGCCTCCCAGGCTAGGCCCGCCTCCGGAGCAGAGCTCATGCCGAGCCTCTGCTCCTGTCACTTTTCCTCCTCTGACTGGCTTGCTCTTTCTAAGATGGCTTCCTATTTATACTCTCCCTGTCATGTGCTCCCCTAAGCTGCTCCCCTAAGCACCCACTACATAGGATCCTCCCACCAGCTAGGGACCTGGGACTGTGCTCTCCCTTAGGAGCAATCTCGCCCTAACCCCACTGCGGGTATGTGTTGGATGCAGGTGTTAGGGTCCCGAGCCATACGCCTTCCTTACCTGAGGGTGAGATACCACACCTCTGGGTGAGATGCAGTAACTCTGTGGTGACTGCACCCTCAGGGGCGCCACACACCTTTCTGCACAGTTTTGAAATGGCGACGAAGATGTTTAGTGCTGACGACGATGCCATTATCAGCATAACTATTCCGGTGATTTACATGCTGGAGCACACATTAAACAGAATTCAGAGTCAGGTGGTCGGACAAGAGGAGGTGGAGGAAGTAGAGGAGGAGTCGTATGCGGAAGGGATAACATCTCCAAGGTCCAGACGGTTGGCAGCACCAAGGAGGCAGGCATGGGAGGGTGGGGGAGAGGGATTAAACAGGGCGCATGGTAGCAGCCAAACTGTTGAGGAAGGTGCAGGAGCCGAGGAAGAAGTGGAGGATGAACTGGCGATGGGCATGGAAGACTCAGATGAGGGAGACCTTGATCACATTTCTGTTGTGCGAGGTTGGGGGGAGAGGGCTGAGGAAAGAAGCATGATTCTTACCTCGCTACCAACACAACAAGGACTTGGTCCTCCTGGATGCGCAAGACACATGAGTGCCTTCTTGCTGCACTACCTGCAACATGACCCTCAGATTGCAGAATTCGAAGTAATCTCGACTACTGGGTTGCCACACTCTTAGATCCCCGGTACAAAAGTAAATTTGCCGAAATAATTCCTGCCATAAAAAGGGATTGACGCATGCAGGAGTATCTGCAGACGCTGTTGCAGAATCTTACATGTGCTTTTCCACAAAACACCAGTGATGCACGAAGTGAATCTCACAGTTCTAACTTGCCAACCGCGGGACTGTCGAGTCTTCATCACTCAAACCGTAACAGTAACACAGTATCTGCTGGTAACAGCAATTTTGTGAAATCGTTTCACCACTTTTTTAGACCATCCTTTGCAAGGCCACAGGAGACAAGAAGTCTGACACATAGTCAATGCCTAGAGAGGATGGTGCAGGAGTATCTCCAAGTGAACATCGAAGCCATGACTGTGTCACTGGACCCTTGCTCATTTTGGTATTCCAATCTGGAAAAATGGCCGGAGCTCGCCACTCACGCTTTGGAGATCTTGTCATGCCCTGCAGCCAGTGTTCTCTCTGAACGTGTGTTCAGCGCTGCTGATGGTGTGCTGACAGATAAGCGCACGCGGCTGTCCACTGAGAATGTAGACAGACTCACGTTCATAAAGATGAACAAATCATGGATTCGCAAGGACTTTTCTAATCCTGTGTTATCCTTGGGAGGCTAAAAGCTTGAGGATTTGGTAATATCACCTCACCAACCGTTTTAAGCAACTGTGGGGCAATTGATGCCACTTAACCCTAGAACGCATGACCATAAAAATCTACACTTTCATATACCTGGGGCCTTTTAGGCCCGTGTGCAAATAACATTGAATAAGTCAAACTCAAATGACAAACAACTATATACATGAAGAATACCTAGAGTTTCAAAATTCTAACTAAAGTAATCTTGCAGAAAATAGAAAACAATTAACAGGGCGGGACTGCGAGGCCCCAGGTATGCGTTCTAGGGTTAAGTGGTGTCTGTGCCACAATTTTGGGAAAAAATGGAAACTCTTTTTGGAGTCCCCTTGCTGTGTCTTACGTGACGTTGGCATCGTCAATTCCAGGTGGGTTGGGTCGCTCCCCCCCCCCTTTTAACTGTAAGAAACTACATACACTATGGCTTGGGGTAACACAGATGATTGAGATGATTGAGTCTGAAGAGCTGTTTACTCAGAAGTCTGCTCCAAATCTTCAGTGTCTGCTAGTCAGCGTAGAATTTTTAACTGCATCTAGCCTAGGCAATACTTTGGGCGTAGTAGCCCAGCTGCGAAGCAAGCTGCACCGCCTGTGTATCTAATAAGAATTTTTAAATGCATCTAGCCTAGGCAGACTGTGGGGACTCCCAACCAAACCCAGACGCTCAGCCCCCCTACCGCCCCCCTTTCCTTGACAATACAATAATGTAACTCTTACAACTGGATGGGTGAGGATCGGTCACAGCTTTATTAACTCTTTATACTCATTCCATTAGAAAGACATTTTATTTCTAAAATAATTCAGCTTGTTGCAGCATGCCCTGGGTCTCCACTCCGGCAACTTGGCCAACAAGTGTAACTCTCCAACATGTCCTTTCTATTTCCAGGCCACGGAGGATCCTGCGTACTCGTATGCAGGACTCTGACCCCCACCCATCACTCTTAACGCTTGTTCCACTCCGTCCTGGAGTCCTGACAGGAATATGTCCAGTCCAATATCCATTAAGTGAACACCGTCGGGCCGTATGAGGCCTGCTTTATCTCCTTCCAGTTGTCGGTGTCGTACCACTACACCGCCTCTGTCTCTTCTAAATTTTGCCATCCGAATATTTATTACCCGCCTTGTCCGTTCGATGGCCGTGATGTCTCGCGCACCTTGCCATACCGCTATCGGCACAATCTCTGACCATACTATAGCTAGTTTTGTGAAAAATTCTCTGAAGCGCTCAGTGTCTAGTTTCATTATTGCCATTAGTTATGCGCTCTTGTGATGACCTAGGTTGTTTCCCCCGGCCTGTATAACTAAGATGACCAGACATCTTGCCTCTCTCCCTACCTTGATTACCTCCATTAGTACCTGTGGCCATAGCAGGCCTCTAATACCTCTCCAGTTGAAACATGTGTTATGAAACTCTAATTTCCTCCCGCCTGGGCGAACTTTCGCCCTTTAATCTGCCCAATATATATACGAGTGGCCTATCACCCACACTGTTGGCTTAGCGTCACCTGTAAAAGAAACAAACCACGTTAGGATAACAAGTCCGGTCTTATGTATCTTGCCAAACACGTGGATCACCATCTCTCTATCCTCTGAACTTCCGTTTCTGACAGTCCTGCTCTTGCTGCTTCTGTGGCCGCGTCTATGCGGAATGAGTGTGTCCCGTAATCTTTGGGGTGGTTCCCTGCCGATGTTATGCATTTATTAAATATAGCTTGGAACTGGTATCTTGATAATGGCGTCCCATCAATGTGTGATAGGAACAAATTACTTTGTGATCTGATGGTTAGATATGGTTTTACTATTGTTACCCGACTCAGTGTACCGCTTGTGGGTTGTAGAAGTACCCAAGTGCCCCTGCCCGCTGGAACCATTTTCGATTTGTGTATGCGTAGACGTATTGCATTATTGCCTATGACTACGTCCTGGTGTAATAAGCCTCCACTGGTGCTAATTTTGGATTGAGGGACTAATTCGCTTATGCATAGCGCCCCGAAGAAGGCGATCACAAATGCAGTAGACAGTAGTGTTGCTTCAAATTGTGAGTGTCATGTTAATGGTGTTAGGGATATGATGTGAGAAATCAGTTTTAGTGACACGGGACGGGACGTCTACACTCCTGACTTGGCTGACCCCTTTTCCACCCTTTTATGGATTGTCTGATGATGAATCTTTGTCACATCTCCCCAATTCAGTAGTTGGAAGTGAAATGCTACTCCGGTCAGACACCGCTGCGCTGACGCCCCTGATATGCCCCTCATCATTAGCTGGTGGAGAAATTCTATGGTGACTTGTGATCTGGCTTGTTCACATTGGTCAACCCGTCTGCCTGCTACTAGTCGTGTCCACTCTTCCCATGCCTTACCGTATGCTTGCCACGTCGACGGGGCAACTGACGCTCTGATTAATGGCATCAACTATTCGCCACTAGATCCCATAGGGAAGGTGGGCAACTGTTGTCCCGATGGGTGGGCCTTGTGGAAGAGCTCTGTGAAAATCTGCCAATTGAATTGTTATAAAGCGTTAGCAGCAGCTTTAAACCCCTCAGCATAGTGGCTAGCGCGGACCCATACATTGTGTTTTAGGCACAGGAATGCTAGCCTGGGTAGTAGGCCTAGCACTGGGAGAGACGATGATGCCATCTTATTAATGCAGTGCGCTAAGCTGGTGTTTTTTGTTATGAAGCGTATATTTTTGTAAGCCAGGAGCGCGCCCCATATTTCTATTGCTACCACTATTGGGAAGAAAAATTATTTTCAGGGCTAGATGCAGCGAAAAATTATTATTAATTGAAAAGCTGGTGGAGCTTGGTATAGATGGCCTAACACAATGAGACCCACACACTGCTAGAAGGCCAAATATTTTTTCAGAGTTAGATGCAGAAAAAAATTATATTCAGTTTGCAACCTGATGGAGGTCAGTATAGATGGATTAATAGAACAAGTCCCACACACTGCTAGAAGGCCAAATATTTTTTCAGAGGTAGGTGCAGACAAAAAATTATTTTGAATTTGCAACCTGATGGAGGTCAGTATAGATGACTAATAGAACAAGTCCCACACACTGCTAGAAGGCCAAATATTTTTTCAGTGCTAGATGCAGAAAAAAATTATATTCAGTTTGCAACCTTATGGAGGTCAGTATAGATGGACTAATAGAACAAGTCCCACACACAGCTAGAAGCCCAAATATTTTTTCAGAGGTAGATGCAGAAAAAAATTATATTCAGTTTGCAACCTGATGGAGGTCTGTATAGATGGATTAATAGAACAAGTCCCACACACAGCTAGAAGCCCAATATTTTTTCAGAGGTAGATGCAGAAAAAAATATATTCAGTTTGCAACCTGATGGAGGTCTGTATAGATGGATTAATAGAACAAGTCCCACACACAGCTAGAAGCCCAATATTTTTTCAGAGGTAGATGCAGAAAAAAATATATTCAGTTTGCAACCTGATGGAGGTCAGTATAGATGGACTAATAGAACAAGTCCCACATACTGCTAGAAGGCCAAACATTTTTTCAGAGCTAGATGCAGAAAATTATTATATTCAATTTGCAACCTGATGGAGGTCAGTATAGATGGACTGATAGAACAAGTCCCACACACAGCTAGAAGGCCAAATATTTTTTCAGAGGTAGATGCAGAAAAAAATTATATTCAGTTTGCAACCTGATGGAGGTCAGTATAGATGGACTAATAGAACAAGTCCCACACACTGCTAGAAGGCCAAACATTTTTTCAGAGCTAGATGCAGAAAAAAATTATATTCAATTTGCAACCTGATGGAGGTCAGTATAGATGGACTAATAGAACAAGTCCCACACACAGCTAGAAGGCCAAATATTTTTTCAGAGGTAGATGCAGAAAAAAATTATATTCAGTTTGCAACCTTATGGAGGTCACTATAGATGGACTAATAGAACAAGTCCCACACACAGCTAGAAGCCCAAATATTTTTTCAGAGGTAGATGCAGAAAAAAATTATATTCAGTTTGCAACCTGATGGAGGTCAGTATAGATGGACTAATAGAACAAGTCCCACACACTGCTAGAAGGCCAAACATTTTTTCAGAGGTAGATGCAGAAAAATATTATATTCAATTTGCAACCTGATGGAGGTCAGTATAGATGGATTAATAGAACAAGTCCCACACACAGCTAGAAGCCCAATATTTTTTCAGAGGTAGATGCAGAAAAAAATATATTCAGTTTGCAACCTAATGGAGGTCTGTATAGATGGATTAATAGAACAAGTCCCACACACAGCTAGAAGCCCAATATTTTTTCAGAGGTAGATGCAGAAAAAAATATATTCAGTTTGCAACCTGATGGAGGTCAGTATAGATGGACTAATAGAGCAAGTCCCAGAACACTGCTAGAAGGCCAAACATTTTTTCAGAGCTAGATGCAGAAAAATATTATATTCAATTTGCAACCTGATGGAGGTCAGTATAGATGGACTAATAGAACAAGTCCCACACACAGCTAGAAGGCCAAATATTTTTTCAGAGGTAGATGCAGAAAAAAATTATATTCAGTTTGCAACCTTATGGAGGTCAGTATAGATGGACTAATAGAACAAGTCCCACACACAGCTAGAAGCCCAAATATTTTTTCAGAGGTAGATGCAGAAAAAAATTATATTCAGTTTGCAACCTGATGGAGGTCAGTATAGATGGACTAATAGAACAAGTCCCACACACAGCTAGAAGGCCAAATATTTTTTCAGAGGTAGATGCAGAAAAAAATTATATTCAGTTTGCAACCTTATGGAGGTCAGTATAGATGGACTAATAGAACATGTCCCACATACAGCTAGAAGCCCAAATATTTTTTCAGAGGTAGATGCAGAAAAAAATTATATTCAGTTTGCAACCTGATGGAGGTCAGTATAGATGGACTAATAGAACAAGTCCCACACACTGCTAGAAGGCCAAACATTTTTTCAGAGCTAGATGCAGAAAAAAATTATATTCAGTTTGCAACCTTATGGAGGTCAGTATAGATGGACTAATAGAACAAGTCCCACACACAGCTAGAAGCCCAAATATTTTTTCAGAGGTAGATGCAGAAAAAAATTATATTCAGTTTGCAACCTGATGGAGGTCAGTATAGATGGACTAATAGAACAAGTCCCACACACTGCTAGAAGGCCAAACATTTTTTCAGAGCTAGATGCAGAAAAATATTATATTCAATTTGCAACCTGATGGAGGTCAGTATAGATGGACTAATAGAACAAGTCCCACACACAGCTAGAAGGCCAAATATTTTTTCAGAGGTAGATGCAGAAAAAAATTATATTCAGTTTGAAACCTTATGGAGGTCAGTATAGATGGACTAATAGAACAAGTCCCACACACAGCTAGAAGCCCAAATATTTTTTCAGAGGTAGATGCAGAAAAAAATTATATTCAGTTTGCAACCTGATGGAGGTCTGTATAGATGGATTAATAGAACAAGTCCCACACAGAGCTAGAAGCCCAATATTTTTTCAGAGGTAGATGCAGAAAAAAATATATTCAGTTTGCAACCTGATGGAGGTCTGTATAGATGGATTAATAGAACAATTCCCACACACAGCTAGAAGCCCAATATTTTTTCAGAGGTAGATGCAGAAAAAAATATATTCAGTTTGCAACCTGATGGAGGTCTGTATAGATGGATTAATAGAACAAGTCCCACACACAGCTAGAAGCCCAATATTTTTTCAGAGGTAGATGCAGAAAAAAATATATTCAGTTTGCAACCTGATGGAGGTCAGTATAGATGGACTAATACAACAAGTCCCACACACAGCTAGAAGCCCAATATTTTTTCAGAGGTAGATGCAGAAAAAAATATATTCAGTTTGCAACCTGATGGAGGTCTGTATAGATGGATTAATAGAACAAGTCCCACACACTGCTAGAAGCCGAATATTTTTTCAGAGGTAGATGCAGAAAAATATATATTCAGTTTGCAACCTGATGGAGGTCTGTATAGATGGATTAATAGAACAAATCCCACACACAGCTAGAAGCCCAATATTTTTTCAGAGGTAGATGCAGAAAAAAATATATTCAGTTTGCAACCTGATGGAGGTCTGTATAGATGGATTAATAGAACAAGTCCCACACACAGCTAGAAGCCCAATATTTTTTCAGAGCTAGATGCAGAAAAAAATTATATTCAATTTGCAACCTGATGGAGGTCAGTATAGATGGACTAATAGAATGATGCTATGCCCAAAAGATTTTACTTCACTAGGTGCAGTAAAAAAATTGGTATTCTATACACAGGTGGTATATCTTGCAACACAGATAGGCTACTCCACTGACTAACACACTCTGCAATAGGCCAAAAAGGATTAGCTTTGCTAGATTCAGCCAAATGCTGTGAAAAAAACTTGCACAGCACTGGCACAGACCTGCCTGGCAAAAACTGATAGGAACTGATGTAACCTAGTCCTGAAAAGGACTCCAATTACAATTAGTCTTTACTCCCACAACCTATCTATTTAAGAGCACAGACCTGCCTGATAAAAGTCGTAGGAAATGCTGTAACCTAGTCCTTAAAAGGACTGCAATCACAACTATTCCCTACTCCCAAGCTATCTGTAGATTTGTGCGAAAATTGGCTTGAAATTAACAAGGTATAGCGCACACAGCAACAGCGGTGCCGTCTAACACGCAGCTGCAGCAGTGAGAAAATGGTGGCGACGGGGAAAATGGCTTGGTCTTATAGGGCAAGGACATGTGACATACACTGCCAATGACACATGCCCTTGCTTGTGTGAAAAAAAGCACTTCGCTCCGTGTGTGCGCTGCTGATAGGCTGACAGATTGCACCTCCCCACTGCAAATGCGGGAAAGAGAAAAAAAATGGAGATCTTCATTGTTCCTGCAGAGATCCATCCCCTGCCCCTCCCCCCACCCCGCTGTACACTCAAACTGCGTATTAACATTAATTTTCATCATTACTGAGCAAAAATCCAGTTATGATTTTGGTGCACGAACAGTTATCGAACATAACCTCGAACAGCCGAATTTTTCTCAAATTGTTCGTGTTCGCCGAACGGCTCGAACACCGCCCAAAACAGCTCGAATTTGAGATTGGTGAACAGTTCGAGTAGAACAACGCTCATCTCTAGTGAAGACTGAGAGGAGGGGGCATCTTTATATGCAGTATGGACAGGGGATTGCCTTGCACACACAACAGGGGGTTCTATTGCACGCACAACAGTGGAAGAAGCAGTGGTGACACCCGCTGACACTGGTCGTGGACCCTGGGTTTCGCCCCACAAAGTCGGGTGCTTTGCTGCCATGTGCCTGATCATGCTGGTGGTGGTCAGGCTGGTAGTTTTGTCACCCCTGCTGATGCTGGCATGGCAGGTGGAACATATGGCCTTTTTGGGGTTATCAGCAGAGTCTTTAAAAAAATTCCAGACTCTGGAAGACCTACCGCTTGTACTGGCAACGTCCCTCGTGTTGGTGTTACGGGGAACGGTTGCCTGCCTTCTGTCTGCGGCCACCACACTGCTTCTTCCTGCCTGTTGGGGTACTCTGCCTCCCTCCCCCTGTGTGCTGCTGGCCTCACTCTGCATGTCCTCCTTCCACGTTGGGTCAGTTACTAGATCATCCACCACCTCCTCATCTTCCACTTGCGCACCACGATCCTCCTCCTCACTTCCTGGCAATTGTGTCTCGTCATCGTCCACCTCTTGTGACAGATTGCCAACGTCGACTTCCTGTGGCCGTGGCTGTTCAAATATTTGGGCATCGCAACATGGGATCTCCTCTTCCACCACTTCAAGCGTATCAGGCGAGGGGCCCAAATATGGAAATGGACCAGTGAACAGCTCTTCAGAGTGTCCAAGTGTGGGATCACTTGCTGTCTGACTACACTCGGCATGGTGGGATGAAGGAGCATCAGGGTGAGGTGGAGTATGCGGTCGAGACTCACGGCTACTAAGAGTTGACCGTGTGGAAGACAGACCGGAGGTGGTGGTGCCCAGGTAACTGGAAGTATTGTCTGCTATCCAATTAATAACCTGTTCACACTGATCAGTTCTCAATACTGGTGTTGTTCTGTGCTTCCCTAGTAATTCGGTCAAGAAGTGGGAGCGAGAAGATGTGGCTGTTGGTTGTGGCACATTTTCACCTTGGCCACGGCCCCGTCCTCTGCTCGAACCATCACCAAAACGTCCACTTCCACGTCCCTTGCCACGCACCTTGCCCATTGTAAATGAAGTAAAATAGCTTACACTTGCACTATCAATGGAAAAAGGGTAATAAAGAGTAGATTAGAACCGTGGAAGAGGAAAACCACAGTTATTGTTTACTGGAGTATACCACACTTTTTTAAATAGAGATATTTGCGGCTCAACAGTGAGCGACACACTCAAACTGCTTTTTTTTAGATACCAAAGGCCCAAAACTGGATAGTACAGCGATTTGACCCGTGGAACTGCGAAACCACACTGGGATGTCGGGCCTACACAAGACTATTTTCAACAGATATATTTTTGTGTCACAACAGTCAGGAGACACTACTGTTTTTCTTTACGGAAAAAACTACCAAAACCTGAATAATAGAGATTTTTTACCGTGGGATGGCAAAACCACAATTATAATTTACTGGTGTATACCAGGCTTTTTAAAATATATATATATTTGCGGCTGAACAGTGAGCGACACACTCAAACTGTTTTTTTTAGATACAAATGGCCCAAAAGTGGATAATACAGAGGTTTGAACCGTGGAACTGCAAAACCACACTTGTATTTCTCGGGCCTACACCAGACTATTTTCAACAGATATATTTGTGTCTGAAAAATCAGGGAGACACTATTATTTTTTTTTTACAGCAAAAAATGCAAAAAGCAGGATAATAGAGATTTTTTACCGTGGAACAGCAAAAGCACACTTCTGTCTCTCTGGCCTACACCAGACTATTTTCAACAGATATATTTGTGTCTGAAAAATCAGGGAGACACTATTATTATTTTTATACAGCAAAAAATGCCAAAAACAGGATAATAGAGATGTTTTACTGTGGAACATCAAAACCACAGTAATAATTTACTGGTGTATACCAGACTTTTTTAAATATATATATTTGCGGCTGAACAGTGAGCGACACACTCAAACTGTTTTTTTTAGATACAAATGGCCCATAGAACTGCAAAACCACACTTCTATTTCTCTGGCCTACACCAGACTATTTTCAACAGATATATTTGTGTCTGAAAAATCAGAGGCACACTTTTTTTTTTTGGGGGGGGGGGGACACCAAAAGGTTAATAAGATGGGTATTTGTACATTATGAAGGAGGGAAAAAAAAAGAGGATTTAGATAAAAAAAAGGATTTTTCCTGGCCCCCGGGACCTGGAGCTAAGTCCAGCAATTTCAGCAACAGGAGCAGCACACAGGACTGTAATGCAGCGTTTGCTGGTATAACCACTGCGTCTCCTATACAGCCTGCCTGCCTGCCTGATATACCTGGGATGGATATTAGTCCTGAGAAGGACTGTTTGTTTGATCTGGCAGCCTTTACAGACCCTACACTAACTATTTTGCAGCATATATCTCTCCCTAAATCAGCAGCGCTGTCCCTACACTGTCTGATCCGGAGCGACTGTGTCCAAGATGGCGGCGCCCGGTTTTAAATACTCAAGGTGACGCTGTGCGGCCAGCCAATCACTGTAATGCCCACAAACAACATGGCTGCGGCATTACAGTGACTGGCTGGCAATCCCTGCATGTTCATTGGCTCTGTAAAGAGCGCCAAACATGTAGGGCGGAGACCCGAGCTCCCGCCCGAGTAACCCGGAAATGCTCGGAGCTCGCCGAACATCCCGAGTAGCGTGATGCTCGGGCGAGTACCGAGCAGTGTCGAGCATGTTCGCTCAACACTAATAATGTTGTATTGGAAGGTGCAGGAGAACTCAGCGATGTCACTCTGCGGGGTGATGTTGCTGAGGATCCCCTAGCAGGAGCAAATGTCAGTGCCAAGGGTAATGGGGAGAGGCACGAAGACCATGAAGCAGGTGGTGCTGTGCCAGTGACCAGTGTCACAACTAGAGATGAGCGTTGTTCTACTCGAACTGTTCGCCAATCTCAAATTCGAGCTGTTTTGGGCGGTGTTCGAGCCGTTCGGCGAACACGAACAATTTGAGAAAAATTCGGCTGTTCGAGGTTATGTTCGATAACTGTTCGTGCACCAAAATCATAACTGGATTTTTTCTCAGTAATGATGAAAATTAATGTTAATATGCAGTTTGAGTGTACAGCGGTGCGGGGGGAGGGGCAGGGGATGGATCTCTGCAGGAACAATGAAGATCTCCATTTTTTTTTCTCTTTCCCGCATTTGCAGTGGGGAGGTGCAATCTGTCAGCCTATCAGCAGCGCACACACGGAGCGAAGTGCTTTTTTTCACACAAGCAAGGGCATGTGTGATTGGCAGTGTATGTCACATGTCCTTGCCCTATAAGACCAAGCCATTTTCCCCGTCGCCACCATTTTCTCACTGCTGCAGCTGCGTGTTAGACGGCACCGCTGTTGCTGTGTGCGCTATACCTTGTTAATTTCAAGCCAATTTTCGCACAAATATACAGATAGCTTGGGAGTAGGGAATAGTTGTGATTGCAGTCCTTTTAAGGACTAGGTTACAGCATTTCCTACGACTTTTATCAAGCAGGTCTGTGCTCTTAAATAGATAGATTGTGGGAGTAAAGACTAATTGTAATTGGAGTCCTTTTCAGGACTAGGTTACATCAGTTCCTATCAGTTTTTGCCAGGCAGGTCTGTGCCAGTGCTGTGCAAGTTTTTTTCACAGCATTTGGCTGAATCTAGCAAAGCTAATCCTTTTTGGCCTATTGCAGAGTGTGTTAGTCAGTGGAGTAGCCTATCTGTGTTGCAAGATATACCACCTGTGTATAGAATACCAATTTTTTTACTGCACCTAGTGAAGTAAAATCTTTTGGGCATAGCATCATTCTATTAGTCCATCTATACTGACCTCCATCAGGTTGCAAATTAAAAATAATTTTTTCTGCATCTAGCTCTGAAAAAATATTTGGGCTTCTAGCAGTGTGTGGGACTTGGTCTATTAGTCCATCTATACTGACCTCCATCAGGTTGCAAATTAAAAATAATTTTTTTCTTCATTTATCTCTGAAAAAATATTTGGGCTTCTAGCAGCGTGTGGGACTTGTTCTATTAGTCCATCTATACTGACCTCCATCAGGTTGCAAATTAAAAATAATTTTTTTCTGCATCTAGCTCTGAAAAAATATTTGGGCTTCTAGCAGTGTGTGGGACTTGGTCTATTAGTCCATCTATACTGACCTCCATCAGGTTGCAAATTAAAAATAATTTTTTTCTGCATCTAGCTCTGAAAAAATATTTGGGCTTCTAGCAGTGTGTGGGACTTGGTCTATTAGTCCATCTATACTGACCTCCATCAGGTTGCAAATTAAAAATAATTTTTTTCTTCATTTATCTCTGAAAAAATATTTGGGCTTCTAGCAGCGTGTGGGACTTGTTCTATTAGTCCATCTATACTGACCTCCATCAGGTTGCAAATTAAAAATAATTTTTTTCTGCATCTAGCTCTGAAAAACTATTTGGGCTTCTAGCAGTGTGTGGGACTTGGTCTATTAGTCCATCTATACTGACCTCCATCAGGTTGCAAATTAAAAATAATTTTTTTCTTCATTTAGCTCTGAAAAAATATTTGGGCTTCTAGCAGTGTGTGGGACTTGTTCTATTAGTCCTTCTATACTGACCTCCAGCAGGTTGCAAATTGAATATAATTTTTTTCTGCATCTAGCTCTGAAAAATATTTGGGCTTCTAGCGGTGTGTGGGACTTGGTCTATTAGTCCATCTATACTGACCTCCATCAGGTTGCAAATTAAAAATAATTTTTTTCTGCATCTAGCTCTGAAAAAATATTTGGGCTTCTAGCAGTGTGTGGGACTTGGTCTATTAGTCCATCTATACTGACCTCCATCAGGTTGCAAATTGAATAAAAAAAATTTCTGCATCTAGCTCTGAAAAAATATTTGGGCTTCTAGCGGTGTGTGGGACTTGGTCTATTAGTCCATCTATACTGACCTCCATCAGGTTGCAAATTAAAAATAATTTTTTTCAGCATCTAACCCAGCCAATAGTTTTGGCCTAATACCACAGTTTGGCCACTCAGCTCTGCTCGGTTACCATCCATTGTTTTTTTGTGCAAACAACTCCAGAGTTGTGAATTAGTTAACCACCAAAATGAGTGGAAAAAGGCCTGCTGCTGGTGGAAAGGGGAATAGGCGTATTGGGAAGGGGAAAAAAGGTTGTGTCCGTGGGGTAGGTGCAGAAGAAAGACCATCTTCCAGCCAAACTAAAATGTCTACTTCTTTTAGCGGACAATGTGATAAGATCCCTTTCTTACGGCCACGCCAATCGCTACAAATTCCAGATGAGGCACAAAAACAGCAGGTGCTTCAACGGATATCAAGTGCTCCTTTAAGTGGGCTCTCCTCCACATCAACTTCAACATCACAAATACTCCAGTCCTCAAAGGTGTCACCCAAATCGCACTTGCTTCCTCACAGCTCCCAAATCTCCAGCTGCCCGTCTGAGTATGAGGTAGAACAGATGGTTGAGTCTGCAGAGCTGTTTACTCATACTATAGCCTGGGAATCAGAGGTCGACTCCAGCGCTTCTGTGAATCCAGACGAGGAAATGATCTGCACTGATGCCCAGAATCTTTATGAGTCGGATCCAGGACCAGACGCAGAAGGTTCTGACCATAATGTAGACCCTCATTCCCAAACTGTAACTCCTGTTGGTGGAGACAATGAGGAAGACGATGATAAGACTCAAATACCTGATTGGAGCGACAACTTTAGTTTTTTGTCAGGGCAGGAACAGGTTGGCTCTGAGGACGACGGGTGTGATAACGCACAGGGTGATGATGATGAGGTCGGAGATCCCACTTACTGTCAACCCACAGTCAGCCAAGAGATGAGGTCAGCAGAGGAGGTGGAGGAAGATGCTAGTGACGACGAGGTCAGGTTGCGCCTTCCTGGACAGAGACGTAGTACTGGAAGCACGTCAATAACTGCATCCTCAAACACAACTCTGCCTCTCACCACAAGTCGTGGTGGCTCTTCAGGTCGCATGGGTGCTAAGCCTTGCATAGCCTGGGCATTTTTTCAGATCGATAAAGATGACCCAACTCGTGTTATCTGTAACATTTGTCAGCAAAAGCTAAGTAGAGGCCAAAAAATACATAGTTTGAGTACTTCATGCATGAACCGGCACATGGACATGAAGCATAAGTTGCAGTGGGAAGCTCAGTGTGCTACAATGCGGCCTAGCCGGCCGGGCCAACCACCGTCTGCCATATCTTGTGCATCCGCGGCCTCTTCATCCTCTGTGACTGGGGGGACAGCAGTCACACCTGTTTTGGGGCGCAGACCTGCCACCTCTTTACCCGCAACAGCCAGCGTGATTGGCAGGTCATCATTTTCTTTGGAGGTGGTAACACCAGCTGGTCTTGAGCGCTGTCCGACATCGATAGCACCACCTTTGGATCAAGGCAACCTAACATGTCCGCCTGCATCTTCCTCACAGACCGGCAGTTTGCCGGGGACACCCTTATCAACCCCGTCTAAGCACAATAGCCAGCCCTCGGTCCCTCAGATGTGGACAAGTAAAAGACCATTTCCTCCTAGCCATGAGAAAGCTAAGAGGTTGAATTTCACCATCTGCAAGCTCTTGGCTACAGAAATGCTGCCTTTCCGCCTGGTGGACACAGAGGATTTTCGAGACCTTATGTCCGTCGCAGTGCCCCAGTACCAGATGCCCAGTCGGCACTACTTCTCAAAGAAAGGTGTGCCTGCGCTCCACCAGCATGTCGCACACAACATCACCGCTTCTTTGAGAAACTCTGTGTGTGACAGGGTGCATTTCACCACAGACACTTGGACGAGTAGGCATGGACAGGGGCGTTACATGTCGCTGACTGGGCACTGGGTAACTATGGTGATAGCAGGACAAGGGGCTGCTGTCCAAGTCTTGCCGTCCCCACGAGTTGTGCGTCAATCCTCTTTATGTCAAAGTTCCTCCACTGCTTCTGCCTCCTCAACCTCCTCTCGGTCTTCCACCTGCACCCAAAGCCTGTCTGGTCATGCCACAAGCTTTCTAACTGCGCAGAAGGGATCCTGCACACCTCCTTACTATGCTGGCAGTAGGGCTCAACGTTTTTACATTGAAATGTCTGGGAAATGTGAGTCACACAGCTGAGGAGTTGTGGTCAGCTCTGGAGAACCAATTTCATGAATGGTTGTCTCCACTGGACCTGAAACCAGGGAAGGCCGTGTGCGACAATGCTGCAAACCTGGGTGCGGCCCTTCGCCGGGGCAATGTCACACACGTGCCTTGTATGGCTCACGTGTTGAACCTGGTTGTCCAGCAATTTTTAGCCCACTATCCCAGACTAGATGGCCTTCTGCAGAGGGCACGGTCGCTGTGTGCTCACTTCCGCCGTTCACATCCCGCAGCTCAGCGACTTACATCTCTACAGAAGTCGTTGGGCCTGCCACTTCACCGGCTAAAATGCGATGTGCCTACCCGGTGGAATTCAACTCTGCACATGTTGCAGCGACTGTGGCAGCACCGACAAGCCCTGGTGCAATACGTTCTGACGTATAGCCTGGGCCAACGAGATTCAGAGGTGGGGCAAATCACGCTGGAGGAGTAGTCTCAGATCAGGGACCTATGCACCCTTCTGCACAGTTTTGAAATGGCGACGAAGATGTTTAGTGCTGACGATGCCATTATCAGCATGACTATTCCGGTGATTTACATGCTGGAGCACATGTTAAACAGAATTCGGAGTCAGGTGGTGGCACAAGAGGAGGTGGAGGAAGTAGAGGAGGAGGAGTTGTATGCGGAAGGGCTAACATCTGCAAGGTCCAGACGGTCGGCAGCACCAAGGCGGCAGGCATGTGAGGGTGGGGGAGATGATTTTACCAGGGCGCATGGTAGCAGCCAAACTAGTGAGGAAGGTGCAGGAGCCCAGGAAGAAGTGGAGGACGAACTGATGGAAGACTCATCAGATGAGGGAGACCTTGATCACATTTCTGTTGTGCGAGGTTGGGGGGAGAGGACAGAGGAAGGAAGCATGATTGTTACCTCGCCACCAACACAACAGGGACTTGGTGCTCCTGGATGCGCAACACACATGAGTGCCTTCTTGCTGCACTACCTGCAACATGACCCTCGAATTGTGAGAATTAGAAATAATCCTGACTACTGGGTTGCCACACTGTTAGATCCCCGGTACAAAAGTAATTTTGCAGAAATTATTCCTGCCATAGAAAGGGATGCACGCATGCAGGAGTATCAGCAGAGACTGTTGCAGAATCTTACATGTGCTTTTCCACAAAATACCAGTGGTGCACGTAGTGAATCTCACAGTTCCAACTTGCCAACCGTGGGACCGTCAAGTGTTCAGCACTCAAACCGTAACAGAACCACAGTATCTGCTGGTAACATCAATTTTGCGGAATCATTTCACCACTTTTTTAGCCCATCCTTTGCAAGGCCACAGGAGACAAGAAGTCTGACACATAGTCAACGCCTAGAGACGATGGTACAGGAGTATCTCCAAGTAAACATTGAAGCCACGACTGTGTCACTGGACCCTTGCTCTTTTTGGGCTTCCAATCTGGATAAATGGCCGGAGCTAGCCACTTACGCCTTGGAGATCTTGTCATGCCCCGCAGCCAGCGTTCTGTCTGAACGTGTGTTCAGCGCTGCTGGTGGTGTGCTGACAGATAAGCGCACGCGGCTCTCCACTGATAATGTAGACAGACTCACGTTCATAAAGATGAACAAATCATGGATCCGAAACGACTTTTCTACCCCTGTGTCATCCTGGGGAGAGTAAAAGCTTGATGATTGGTTAAAATCACCCTACCAACCGTTTTAAGCTTTCAAATTACTAATCATGTTTATCTGTATCTTGACTGGAAAATAATTTGGGCTTTGTAGCAGTGTGCAGCACTGATCCTATTAGGCCATCTATAATAAGCTTCACCAGATTTAAAATTAAAAATAATTTTTAGCTGCATCTAGCCCGGAAAATAATTTTGGGGCTCCGAGATGCGCAAGACACATAAGTGCCTTCTTGCTGCACTACCTGCAGCATGACCCTCATATTGTCAGAATTCGAAGTAATCATGGCTACTGGGTTGCCACACTCTTAGATCCCCCAAACTTTTCGATCAACCTTTTCATTTTAATAAAGACCAAAAAAATGGTCATTTTTGAAATTATAAGCATTAGCAGGTTGTTAGAAACTGAAATCAAACAGTTTTCAACTCAAAACTTTATTCTAGGTGATGTTACATTTTCACATAGGACCCCTTGTTCGAAAGGAGCTTCTGAACTCTCTCGTCCATTGAATTTGTCAGGTTTTGGATGGTTTCTGCTTCAATTGTTTTGCATGAGGACAGAATACCCTCCCAGAGCTGTTGCTTAGATGTGAACTGCCTCCCGCCATCATAGACACTCCTTTTAATGATGCTCCAAAGGTTCTGAATGGGGTAGAGGTCAGGGGAGCATGGGGGTCACACCATAAGTTTGTCCCCTTTTATGCCCATATCAGCCAGAGATGCAGATGTTTTATGTGCAGCATGAGATGGTGCATTATCATGCAGAAAAATGATCTTGCTGTGAAATACACGGTTCTTCTTCTTGAACCATGGCAGGAAGTGCTGTTTGAGAAAATCCACATACATTATGGAGTTCATCTTTAGCGCCTTCAGGGATCCTAAAGGGGCCGACAATCTCTCTCCCCATGATTCCAGCCCAAAACATTACTCCACCTCCTCCTTGTTGGCGCTGTAGCCGTGTTTGCGTGGGGTGTCCATCAACCAGCCATCCTCCACTCCATTCATCTGGACCATCGAGCGCTGCACGGCACTCATCCGTGAACAAAACAGTTTTGAAATCAGTCTTCATGTAATGTTTGGCCCACTGGAGCCGTTTCTGCTTGTGTGAAGTGGATAGAGGAGGTCGACAGGATGGCGTATGCACAGCTGCAAACCTCTGAAGGACCCTGCATCTTGTTGTTCGGGGGACGTTGGAGGCACAAGCAGCTTCAAAAACTTGTCTGCTGCTATGACAAGGCTTTTTTGCCGCTGCTCTTTCAACCTGACGTAATTGCCTGTAGGAAAGAGTCCTCAATTTGCCCTTATCAGCACGCACACGTGTGTACTGTGAATCAGCTACATACTTCTTGATTGCCAAGACACTTCATCCTGATCATCGCACAATGTTGATTGTAGTCATGCCTTGACCTAAACACTCCACAATTTGTTGCTTCTCAGCAGCCGACACATCCTTTTTCTTTCCCATTTTGGCAGAAAATGTAGGCTGCTTAATAATGTGAGAGAGCCTTCTTAAGTAGTCTTGCCTTTCATTGGACACACCTGCCAAACTAATTAGCACAGGTGTCTGCAATTGCTTACAGTGATATAAAGAGCCCTGACACACATCACCATCAATGAGTTTAACTGACAAACAAACAAATTCTTCCCTTATCGCTCCTAAACACTTTTTGCATAATAATTTGGAACGCGGTGTACATGTGCTTTTCCACAAAACACCAGTGGTTCACGTAGTGAATCTTACAGTTCTAACTTGCCAACCGTGGTCTGTATGGAATTGTTCAATAAAGGGCCCAAAATTAAGATAACATAGATGGGAGAGGTCTCTATGAATAGGAATTCCTAAGTATTTGATACCCTGTGAGGGCCAGGCAAAGGGAAAGTTGGACTGGATGGAATCCTATATGGATTTAGGGAGGGAGACATCGAGGGCCTCAGACTTCGCTGCATTGATTTTAAAATTTTACCATGTAACAAAGTGATCTATTTCAGCCATAACAGCAGGGATGGATATATGTGATTGAGTGATATATACTAGGACATCATCAGCAAATAGAGAGCACTTGTACTCGGTGCCTCCCACCTCAATCCACCTAATATTGGGGTTATGGCGAATTGATGAGAGCAGGTGCTCCGTCACTAGGATGTATAAGAGAGGGGACAGAGGACATCCCTGCCTTGTCCCATTGGTGATTGTGAAAGGTGATGAAAATGTTCTGACGCACCCCCTGGGCCTTGGGACACCCGGAGCCGGACCCTTTTTGGTGGATGCTGGTGGTTGTAGTCTTCGTGGCAGCGATCCGGTTCCGTGGCTCAGGGCGGTCAAACCAGTGGCGGAACTATTTATGTGGTTTTGATGTTTAAATGTCCGACTACGCCACCCGTGGATTGCGGTCAGAGTGAACCGCCGCTACAGGGCAGACCGCTAAGGCTGGTGTTGTGGGTGCAGCAGAGCGTAGCATAACTCCCCACGGTAGGAGTATAGCCTCAGGGCAGTGTATGCGGAGGATGGGGGTGATGGTGCAGGGCAGCAGCAGTAACGACACGGAGTCAGTGATGCAGTTCAGGGCCTTTACTCACAGTTCTTATTATCCAGACCACGTCTGCAGGTAACGGCTGCCCACGTCGTACTGTGCTCACCAGGTGAGGGGCTCAGACAACTCCCAGATAACTTTGGAGCGCTTCACAGGACCCCCTTTGTGTGTCCTTTGTCTGGCCTTTCTTACCAACACTTCTGTCCGGCTGCCTCGGGCCTCCTCTTGGTAAACTTGGCGCCAGTTTCCCTGACCCTATGTGGTGCCTTCCTAGCGGGTGGAGCAAGGGGCTGCGCCACATAAAATGTCAGAGCCTCCGGTTTCTAGCTGAGGGTCTTTCCTGCCTCCACTAGTTCGGGGACCGGTCTCCCCCTTTGGCCTGACCCCTCCACGCAGGTGGATTCGGGCGTGCGGTGGCGACTCGCCCGTCCGCACCCCTGGGATCCCTTCATTCCTCGTTCCTGGAGCCTTCTCCGCTCCTCTTCCTTCCTTCTCCCTCTTGCAGGCCTGGGCCTCTGTTACTAGGCCCGCCTCCGGAGCAGAGCTCATGCAGAGCCCCTGCTCCCTGCCACTTCTGCTCAGACTTCTCTGCACTGAACTAAGATGGTGCCCACCTTTTATACTCCCTTCTCAATGCACCCAGGAACTGCTTCCTCCCTGCTCCTGCACTGCAGGGTTCCCCTTCCTCAGTGTTCCCTCCCCCCACTCCAGCCAGGGACAGGGACTGTCGTGCCCATCTCAGGGGCATATTGGTCGCCCTGCCCCACGGCAATGTGGTGTAATGCATGCAGGTGTCGGGTCCTGATCCACACTCCATCCTTATCTGAGAGTGAGATATCACACCTCTGGGTGAGGTGCAATACGTCTGTAGCAACCGAGCCCTCGGTGCTACAGTTCCATTTATCTTCAGCCTAGGTGACGTATTGTGATACAGGGCCGTGATTTTGGCTATAAAAGGGTCCCCTAGACCCCTACCCCAAGCTTTTTAAGAGAATCATATATGGCGTGCCAGGAGACTCTATGGAATGCTTTCTCAGCATCCAACGAGAGTATCTACTTACAAATTTTTAACTGCATCTAGCCCAGGAAATACTTTGTGCCTAGTAGCAGTGTCTGCTAGTCAGCGGATTATCCCGGCTGTTAAGCAAGCTACACCACCTGTAGTTTGGACACTTAATTTTTTCAAAGGAAATGCTTTGGGACCACGGGATACTCAGTGAAGAGCATCAGGAGGCACCCCAAGGCATAGGGGCTGGGACTGGCACTAGGATGCCTTGCGGTGGACAGCCGAGCTCGATCCTTATAAAAGCTTTTTAACTGCAGCAGCTTTAGTGGACGCTACTGGAGCTGGAATTACGCGGCTGCTGGCATGAGACTTGCCCTCCAATAGATCCTTGTAAATGGATTTAAAGTGTATTCATTCAAATTAGAGGGACAATTTAAATTAAAAAGCTTAGAGCTGCCTCCACCACAGGGGGGCTCTCTCGACCCACCAGCGGACAGGCACCAGTATTGGGAGAGGGGGGCTGGCCGTCAGGGTTCACCGCGGCTCTGGCACAAACCCGGCGACACGGAGGTGGCACGGGCAGGAGCGGACTGGCCGTCTCGGCTTCTCACTTTTTGGATTTTAGAAGGGCATGACATGCCTATATCTGTGTCTCCCCCTCCTTTTACTCCTCCACCTCTTTTCTTTTCGCATGACTATATGTACTTGTCACTTTTCCATGTGTTAGTTGTGTCTTCTGAGCAGTTTGTCAGCTTTTGGACACCTTTGAAGGTGTTTTCTATGTGTTTCTATGTGTTTTTGTTTGCCTGCCATTGGTTTTAACGGTGTTCGAAGGTGTTCGACGAACAGTTCGACGAACAGTTCGGCGAACACACGGGTGTTCGACGAACCGAACCGAACTCGAACACTACGGGGGTGGCTCAACACTAGTCACAACAGAAGGTGACCTGGCTGATAGTCGCTGCCCCATACGTAGCACTGTGCCTGAGGTAATGGAGGATGATGGAGAAGTAGTTCTCATGGCCTCGCAGGCTAATGAGACGGTGTTATTCCCCGGGGAGACGGCCTATATAGCCGCTGTTACCTGCAGTCAGAGTGCCCAGAATGCAAGTAACGCCCTGCCTTCTGGACCCTTCTCGAGCAGAGGAATAACAGGATCATGTATGGACCCAGGGCCGGTCCCAGAGGGTCCCAGTGAGGATGTGGCCTTAACCTCATTTCTGGTTTCCTCCAGCCAGGAGTTTCAGGCAGCTCTGCACTCAGATGCTAGCCTGGAGACGTTAAGGAGCCTCGCTGAGGAACCCACCTCCGAGTCGGATAAGGAGAGGGTATTCTGGGACCAAGGGAGGTTGTACCGGTAGACAGTTCCCTGTACACCCCAACAGGAGTGGCTGAGGGAAAGACACCTGGTCGTCCCCTACCAATTCAGGGATGAGTTGTTGCGGATCGCCCATGAAATTCTACTCGCTGGACACTTGGGGGTCAGCAAAACCAAGGCCCGGCTGTCTCATCACTTTTATTGGCCCAAAATGAGGACAGATGTGGTGAACTACTGTCGCTCCTGTACCACATGTCAAAGAGTGGGAAAGTCAGGGCCGGCCCCCAAAGCCCCCCTGATCTCCTTGCCAGTGATAGAGGAGCCTTTCCAGAGGATTGCTGTGGACATTGTGGGACCACTGGCCATACCCAGCAGCTCTGGAAAATGTTTCATCCTTACCGTGGTAGACTATGCTACCCGGTATCCGGAGGCAGTAGCCCTTTCCTCAATTAGGGTGGATAAGGTGGCGGATGCCCTCTTGGCCATCTTTTCGCGAGTAGGATTTCCCAGGGAGATGCTTACCAACCAGGGGACCCAGTTCATGTCACACTTAATGGAGGCCCTATGTAAGAAAATGCAGGAGCAGCATTTGGTATCGAGCGCGTATCACCCACAGACCAATGGTTTGTGTGAGCGATTCAACGGTACCCTCAAACAGATGTTAAAAATGCTGGTTGAAACCCAGGGTCGCGACTGGGAGTGTTACCTCCCACACCTGCTATTTGCTTACAGAGAGGTTCCACAGGCCCTTCTTTAATGCAGTTTCTAAAATCAGAAAGAATTGAATTCAATGTTTTTTGTTCATTTTGCTTGTTTGTCGGATTTTGGGATGGACTCTTTGGCTTTGCTTTTCTTCTCCTCATTGGATTTTTCATGTTCAAAGTTGCAGAAGCCAGATTACAAGCTCATTTTGGTTCAACTTCAGCAACTGTGCATTGCATTGCCATGTAATGTGATGCAATGCTATCTTTCTAGCTCTCCCTTTTTACTTCCTTTTGGATAAACAGACATATTAGGCAAGCATTTTGGAGCTTTCACCTAAATAACTACAGGTGGTGAGATAAGCTGCACAATATAATTGACCTTTCAGTATATTGTTGCACACACACCATCTATTTAGCAAATGCCCTTGTTATCAACAGCAGCCTTTTAAACTCACCTGAGCTAACAGGTATGTGCGCTGGTTACTCTGCTGCGCTTAAAATTTCTTTTTTGGTTTGCTACAATGCCTTTTCTGAAACGTTGTCTCCCTCTGCTGGAACACTGACTTCTTTCATTTAATGCCTGCAGACTATAAAAGAGAACCCAACCCAAAAAGTTTGGTTGATTAGTCTGTGGCATTCTGTTAAACTGTTGCTTATGGCGGTCTCTGTGAGCTTCTCAGCGACATTCAGCCAGCCAGGTATCCTGCCTGCAGTAGATGGAATGTGGCAATGGAACGCTGGCTGCGCGTGTCATAATAGGCTCTGAGCCTTTATATACCTGTGCACAGCAGCAGCCACCTTCAGTCTGCTGCTGGACAGCCAGCAGCAGCAGCAGCAGGAGAGGTATGTAATCAGGAGCCCTCCTGCTAAGGGTAGACAGCTGCTCGTTCCACCCCACCCCCCGCCTTAATTGGTTCTCCTCCCTTCCAACGGTGTTGAGGCGGGTGGGAACAGCAGGGGGTGAAGGTGCTGTGTTTAAAGAGGTGGAGTTATGCAGATCTAAAACGCGTGGATTGCAGCAGCAGCAAGCCGAAAAGTGCAGGCATGTAAGGGATCTAGAGGTTGACAACATGTCTTCTTAACGGGAGTCCAGGAGCTCATCTCCACAAATGGACTTTTCAGGATCCTTGGGTGGCTCCGTAGTTTGAAACCAATTCTGGTTATCGCTTCTCGGCCTTTTGGCTAAGATCAAGTGTAGTATCTGTTCTTATCAGTTTAATATCTGATACGTCCCCTATCTGGGGACCATATATTAAATGGATTTTTAGAACAGGGAGATGGAAAAAGAGCTTGCTCTGTCCACTCCACGCATTGACCTGGTATTGCAGTATCTCCAGGACCGGTGCACCCCTTCTTTAATGCAGTTTCTAAAATCAGAAAGAATTGAATTCAATGTTTTTTGTTCATTTTGCTTGTTTGTCGGATTTTGGGATGGACTCTTTGGCTTTGCTTTTCTTCTCCTCATTGGATTTTTCATGTTCAAAGTTGCAGAAGCCAGATTACAAGCTCATTTTGGTTCAACTTCAGCAACTGTGCATTGCATTGCCATGTAATGTGATGCAATGCTATCTTTCTAGCTCTCCCTTTTTACTTCATTTTGGATAAACAGACATATTAGGCAAGCATTTTGGAGCTTTCACCTAAATAACTACAGGTGGTGAGATAAGCTGCACAATATAATTGACCTTTCAGTATATTGTTGCACACACACCATCTATTTAGCAAATGCCCTTGTTATCAACAGCAGCCTTTTAAACTCACCTGAGCTAACAGGTATGTGCGCTGGTTACTCTGCTGCGCTTAAAATTTCTTTTTTGGTTTGCTACAATGCCTTTTCTGAAACGTTGTCTCCCTCTGCTGGAACACTGACTTTTTTCATTTAATGCCTGCAGACTATAAAAGAGAACCCAACCCAAAAAGTTTGGTTGATTAGTCTGTGGCATTCTGTTAAACTGTTGCTTATGGCGGTCTCTGTGAGCTTCTCAGCGACATTCAGCCAGCCAGGTATCCTGCCTGCAGTAGATGGAATGTGGCAATGGAACGCTGGCTGCGCGTGTCATAATAGGCTCTGAGCCTTTATATACCTGTGCACAGCAGCAGCCACCTTCAGTCTGCTGCTGGACAGCCAGCAGCAGCAGCAGCAGGAGAGGTATGTAATCAGGAGCCCTCCTGCTAAGGGTAGACAGCTACTCGTTCCACCCCACCCCCCGCCTTAATTGGTTCTCCTCCCTTCCAACGGTGTTGAGGCGGGTGGGAACAGCACGGGGTGAAGGTGCTGTGTTTAAAGAGGTGGAGTTATGCAGATCTAAAACGCGTGGATTGCAGCAGCAGCAAGCCGAAAAGTGCAGGCATGTAAGGGATCTAGAGGTTGACAACATGTCTTCTTAACGGGAGTCCAGGAGCTCATCTCCACAAATGGACTTTTCAGGATCCTTGGGTGGCTCCGTAGTTTGAAACCAATTCTGGTTATCGCTTCTCGGCCTTTTGGCTAAGATCAAGTGTAGTATCTGTTCTTATCAGTTTAATATCTGATACGTCCCCTATCTGGGGACCATATATTAAATGGATTTTTAGAACAGGGAGATGGAAAAAGAGCTTGCTCTGTCCACTCCACGCATTGACCTGGTATTGCAGTATCTCCAGGACCGGTGCACCCCTTCTTTAATGCAGTTTCTAAAATCAGAAAGAATTGAATTCAATGTTTTTTGTTCATTTTGCTTGTTTGTCGGATTTTGGGATGGACTCTTTGGCTTTGCTTTTCTTCTCCTCATTAGATTTTTCATGTTCAAAGTTGCAGAAGCCAGATTACAAGCTCATTTTGGTTCAACTTCAGCAACTGTGCATTGCATTGCCATGTAATGTGATGCAATGCTATCTTTCTAGCTCTCCCTTTTTACTTCCTTTTGGATAAACAGACATATTAGGCAAGCATTTTGGAGCTTTCACCTAAATAACTACAGGTGGTGAGATAAGCTGCACAATATAATTGACCTTTCAGTATATTGTTGCACACACACCATCTATTTAGCAAATGCCCTTGTTATCAACAGCAGCCTTTTAAACTCACCTGAGCTAACAGGTATGTGCGCTGGTTACTCTGCTGCGCTTAAAATTTCTTTTTTGGTTTGCTACAATGCCTTTTCTGAAACGTTGTCTCCCTCTGCTGGAACACTGACTTCTTTCATTTAATGCCTGCAGACTATAAAAGAGAACCCAACCCAAAAAGTTTGGTTGATTAGTCTGTGGCATTCTGTTAAACTGTTGCTTATGGCGGTCTCTGTAAGCTTCTCAGCGACATTCAGCCAGCCAGGTATCCTGCCTGCAGTAGATGGAATGTGGCAATGGAACGCTGGCTGCGCGTGTCATAATAGGCTCTGAGCCTTTATATACCTGTGCACAGCAGCAGCCACCTTCAGTCTGCTGCTGGACAGCCAGCAGCAGCAGCAGCAGGAGAGGTATGTAATCAGGAGCCCTCCTGCTAAGGGTAGACAGCTGCTCGTTCCACCCCACCCCCCGCCTTAATTGGTTCTCCTCCCTTCCAACGGTGTTGAGGCGGGTGGGAACAGCAGGGGGTGAAGGTGCTGTGTTTAAAGAGGTGGAGTTATGCAGATCTAAAACGCGTGGATTGCAGCAGCAGCAAGCCGAAAAGTGCAGGCATGTAAGGGATCTAGAGGTTGACAACATGTCTTCTTAACGGGAGTCCAGGAGCTCATCTCCACAAATGGACTTTTCAGGATCCTTGGGTGGCTCCGTAGTTTGAAACCAATTCTGGTTATCGCTTCTCGGCCTTTTGGCTACGATCAAGTGCTTTATTGCAGGAGATTGTGGTTGAAGGGCACTCGGGTACCCCTCTCCTTGGCCTGGCAGGATCGTCCACTTTGGTGGACTTAGCCTGCTTGCTGCTATTAGGGAGAGGGCTTAGTCCCAGGGTAACGAGTTGCGATCCCCCAGCTTCCAGGTGTTTTTCGCTGCAAGAACACTGGGAGCGCAGATTGCAAGCGGCTGCAATTTGCAACCTTGTTGCGTTTTTCCATGGAGGTTGACCCTAACCTCGTGCCTCTTTATGCGAGGCTAAAAAACTCTATCCGAGTTCACTTCACGGCGGGTGGCTCGGATATGAGGAAATTAGGGTATGTAGTCCAGGACGTGCTCAGGAACCTTCTTGGCGTACAAAGGAATGAAATTCTCTCCATCCAGGATTATCCCAGAAGAGGTGACTATGACATCACATTCACCGGAGAAGGTATTTTTAGAGATGTACTAGAAAAGTTAAAAAAAGTTGAAAATAGTCCTGTTTTGAAAGGGATACAAATTGTTGAGCACGTCCTGGATGAGGTAAGACTGGTTATTGTAAAAATATTTTCGCCCTTTGTTTCTGCTCCAGAAGTAATGTCATTTCTAGCAATTTATTTTAAAAGTGTTAAATGTATTGGGAAGATATTAAACGAATATAACATATGGACATCTAAGTGGAAATTCCTTGTGAAGTGTACAAGAGATCCAAATACACCAGGTGGTATACGGCTCCCCCCTGCCCGTTTCAAAATTGGGCAAACAAATGGGGATTTCTTCTTTTCTGGGATGCCAGTATATTGCAGAAATTGTGGGCGCTATGGTCATTCAAAAGAAAACTGTCATGTATCATGTAGAAATTGTGCTAGTGAAGAACATGAGACAAAAGAATGCCCTAAGGAAAAGAAATGCAGTTTTTGCCAGACTCCAGGTCACTTTTATTTTTCTTGCCCTCACAGATTTCGGGAAGATGAGCAAATGGGGAAGTCCAAGACGTCCGACCAAGGACCAAAAGATCAGACCACCCCTCAGGAGGAGGAACAACAACCTGGAGCCTCTGGAGACAATAAGGGCGTACCAAATAGTGAAGTGTCTCCAGAGTCTATGACAGGTAAAATACCAAATCCCAAAACCTGGCTGCAGGACCTGCGGGAGTCCAAAAGGAGGGCTGAGAAGGAGCAGAAGGGAACTACTGGTAAGGTCAAAAGGGACCGGCAAAAGGCCGACACAGAAGCCCATGCCCAGTCTGGGTCTCCTAGTGCTGAGGGTGCTGAGTGGATAAAGGTGGGTCCTAAGAAAAAGAAAAAGGGTGGTTCGGAGGAGGCAGCAGGAGGTGAACAGATGGACACTTCTCCAGAAGGGGACGTGGACGCTGGACCCTCAGGGGTTTCGGTCTCCGCTGCTACAGGTGGGGACCGGGATCTTGCTGCCTCTGAAGAGTCAGAGGCTCTGCCTTGTGCGCATCCTCCTCCTATAGGACGACCTTCTACAGGTCAAACAGGGGACCCACCTGATGAGGAACTGCATGGCCAGCCAATGGAGACCCAGCGGGTTCTGCCAGCCAGCCCTCCGAGCTATGCCAGTGTAGCGTCGGGTTTATATAAATGTGGTAATCTTTCCTCCTCCACGGAGACTCTCGTGACGATACTATCAGATGAGGAGGGAGGCGCAAGCCCAGTGGTCTGATCAGGTTCATCGGACAGGTAAATCCGTTGCTCTTAGTTACCTAAGTAAAATTTCTACATTTTCTAATGATGGCTGAACTGAAAGGTATTTCCCTCAACGTGAGAGGCATAAAATCTAACACGAGAAGAACTGCTCTTTTTAATTTTTTTACGTGTTTTACTGCATCTGTATTTTTTCTGCAAGAATGTAATATCCCACATGAAATGTCATATCAAAAATATAAAGATGAGTGGAAGTGTGGGCCATCTGTCTGGTCCGGATCGAATGCTGCAGGATCAGCGGGTGTAGCCATACTTTTTAAAGGGAACGTTTTAATTGATTTTATTCAGGAAATTTTACCAGGTCGTATTTTATTAGTAAAAGCTTTTATTGATGGTATTAGATGGCAGTTTTTAAATTTTTATGGATCCCCAGAGAAAAATGAAAGAGCCGAAATGCTTGATCTTTTACCATTATTTATTAATAACTCTGAACCTTTTATCTTAGCAGGGGATTTTAATTGTGTTTTAAAAGGTGAAAACCGGCGCTCCAGCTCTGTAAGCAGGAACTACGATAAAACCTCAGGTATGCTACATGATATAGTCAAAGATGCTAAATTGATAGACATATATAAAGAGTGTCATAGTGACAGCCCAGAGGACGCCGGTTTCACTTGGAGCAATGCTAATTGTAGCTCTAGGATTGATTTTATTTTTGGTTCAGATAAAACAATACCTGCCAAATGTGAAGTTTTAGCTAATATATTTTCAGACCATAAACTTTTATCCTTTACCATAAAAGTAAATGACAACAAAAAATGTGGTAAGAAAAGCTGGAAAATGAACGTATCCCTTTTAACCGACCCGCAGATTTTATCAGATTTTATTGAGTTTTATAGGAAATGTAGAAAAGGGAAAAAAACAAATGAGACTATGAGTGTATGGTGGGATAGAATGAAAGTAAAAATAAAAGACTTTTTTATTAAAAAGAGTATATGTAGAGCCAAAGAAAAATATGAAGAATATAGAATTTTAAATACCCGCCTACAAACATTATTTAAGCTCAGAGACAATGGGATAGATGTACAACTTGATATTTCAAACTTAAAAGAAGAGATTTCAAAATGGCTAGAACAAAAAGGAAAAGAGATAATTTTTCGTTCTAGAGTACAACATATAGAAGAAAATGAAAAGTGTTCCAGATATTTTTTTAGGAAAAATAAAAAAGAAAAAGTGATAATTGACCATATAGATGGTGAGAATAATATAAAAAATATGCTGGGTAAAGTTGAGGTTTTTTTTTCTAATCTTTTTAATGGAAAAAATATAGATAATAAATTAATGGATGATTCGCTGCAAGGACTAACAGCTGTTTTAGATCCCGCATCCCAAGAGTTTTTATCCCAAGTTTTAACGGAACAAGAAATGTTAAAAACTATTAAAAGTTTTAAAACTGGAAAGGTCCCTGGTCCTGATGGCATCCCAATAGAATTTTATGTATGTTTTTATGATATTTTAAAAGATGATTTGTTTTATTTGTTTACTGAGGTTTTTAATAATAAGGTTTTATTAAATTCCTGGAAGAAAGGTGAAGTCTCCCTCCTATACAAAAAAGGTGATAAATCAAAATTAGAAAACTGGAGACCAATAACACTTTTAAATTGTGACTATAAAATAATGGCTAAAATTTGTGCAAATCGTCTAAAAGAAGTCATCAGCAAAGTTATTCATTCTAATCAAGTGTGTGGGGTGCCGGGGCGCAGTATATGGGACAATCTGAATTTAGTGAAAGACTGTATTGAGGATGTGAAAGACAGAAAGGGGAAAATGGCGATTTTATCTATTGATTTTGAAAAAGCATTTGACCGTGTCTCACACTTTTATCTTTTTAAAGTTTTAGAGAAAATGGGCATACCAGAAGGGTTTTTACTATCGCTTAAAGCATTTTACAAGGATTGTACAAGTAAGATTTTAGTGAATGGTTTTAAGACACAAGAGGTATTTTTACGGTCAGGGGTGAAACAGGGATGCCCTCTGTCCCCCCTACTGTTTATCTGTGCACTGGAACCAATGTTATGTGCAATACGCCAAAATAAACAGATATGCGGTGTCCCTCTGCCTGGAAGCGGTGGTTTGGAGGCCAAGGTTGTAGGCTACATGGATGACGTGGCGGTCTTGTGTACAGATGCACCATCACTTACGGCCACTCTCCATCAAGTGCAATCCTTTTGTCTAGCTTCTGGTTTTAAAATCAATTTTAATAAGTGTAACATTTTAAGTGTTGGGGGGATGATTTTACGTGATGTACCAATTAATGTCTCCGAATCCATTTCCATTTTAGGTATATCATTCACTGAAAATAATGATGGTTATAATAGTTGGGAAACAGTTACACAGAAAGTAAATACGAAAATATGTATGTGGAACATGAGGAGACTTACAATGGAGGGTAAAGTATTGGTTTTAAAGATGGTGATTTTACCTCTTTTATTGTATCTTAGCATGGTTTTCCCCCCGCCTGTTAATGTTTTAAAAAAGATAACCAAAACCTGTTTTACCTTCTTTTGGAACTCAAAAATGGAAAAGCTGAAAAGAGAAATCGTGATGAAATCAAAAGTAAAAGGTGGTAAAGATTTTCCAGATTTTAATAGGTTTCTTTTAATCCATCTGTTCGTTTACTGTTTTAATGCCCTTTTAAAGAATCACTATTGGTCCTTTTTTATGCGTTTTAATACAGGATTTTTTATGAGAAAGTTTGGATGGTATGAAGTTAATATATCTGTGCCCCATGCTTTTAATTTGTCGACGCATTATGAGATTTTAAGGAAAATAGTGTCCGATTTTAATTTAGGGACTAAGAAAATAGAGGAATTAAGAAATAGTAAGAAATTAATTAAAGAAATACGTAAAAGTGAGGAAATATGTAATGTTGACAGATATGATGATGACAAATCTATGTCTATCTGGAAAATGATTAACGTTTTTTATCTTTTTAATGAACAGAGAGATCTGGCTTGGAGTTGCATGCACCGCTGTCTTCCTTGCCGGGCATTCCAATACAGAAGAGGATTTGTGAGGTCTGCCATCTGCCCAAGAACCGGATGCCAAGACGAGGAAACGGTGGAACATCTATTATGGACATGTAATTTTGCAAAGGATTTCTGGAGAAGACTGCTCCCCCTACTGGAAAGGGTGGCAGACCTCAAGGACTTTACATATAAAACTGTGCTATACGGACTTATGGAATGCCCCACAATGGACCAGTACACAATGGCTTGGAAGACAGTGAACTGCGCCAAGTCATCTCTCTGGAAAGCGCGCAACATTGCTATTTTTAAACAAGATGTTTTATCAGTGAATGATGTTTTAAGTTTATGTTTATGTGAAATGTATACTTATTATTTAATTGACAAAAAGAAGAATGTACATATTTCCAAAAAATGGCTTGTTGACCAATGGAACCTAATTATTTAAAATCTTTGTATTTTTTTGTTTTGTAAATTTCATTTGTCTTTTAACGTTTGGTATTTGTTTAATTATGCTTGTAATTTGTTAAAGTTTTAATAAACGGTTTTATCCCTCTGCAGGGGATAGCCAAATTAAAAAAAAAAAAACTGTTCTTATCAGTTTAATATCTGATACGTCCCCTATCTGGGGACCATATATTAAATGGATTTTTAGAACAGGGAGATGGAAAAAGAGCTTGCTCTGTCCACTCCACGCATTGACCTGGTATTGCAGTATCTCCAGGACCGGTGCACCCCTTCTTTAATGCAGTTTCTAAAATCAGAAAGAATTGAATTCAATGTTTTTTGTTCATTTTGCTTGTTTGTCGGATTTTGGGATGGACTCTTTGGCTTTGCTTTTCTTCTCCTCATTGGATTTTTCATGTTCAAAGTTGCAGAAGCCAGATTACAAGCTCATTTTGGTTCAACTTCAGCAACTGTGCATTGCATTGCCATGTAATGTGATGCAATGCTATCTTTCTAGCTCTCCCTTTTTACTTCCTTTTGGATAAACAGACATATTAGGCAAGCATTTTGGAGCTTTCACCTAAATAACTACAGGTGGTGAGATAAGCTGCACAATATAATTGACCTTTCAGTATATTGTTGCACACACACCATCTATTTAGCAAATGCCCTTGTTATCAACAGCAGCCTTTTAAACTCACCTGAGCTAACAGGTATGTGCGCTGGTTACTCTGCTGCGCTTAAAATTTCTTTTTTGGTTTGCTACAATGCCTTTTCTGAAACGTTGTCTCCCTCTGCTGGAACACTGACTTCTTTCATTTAATGCCTGCAGACTATAAAAGAGAACCCAACCCAAAAAGTTTGGTTGATTAGTCTGTGGCATTCTGTTAAACTGTTGCTTATGGCGGTCTCTGTGAGCTTCTCAGCGACATTCAGCCAGCCAGGTATCCTGCCTGCAGTAGATGGAATGTGGCAATGGAACGCTGGCTGCGCGTGTCATAATAGGCTCTGAGCCTTTATATACCTGTGCACAGCAGCAGCCACCTTCAGTCTGCTGCTGGACAGCCAGCAGCAGCAGCAGCAGGAGAGGTATGTAATCAGGAGCCCTCCTGCTAAGGGTAGACAGCTGCTCGTTCCACCCCACCCCCAGCCTTAATTGGTTCTCCTCCCTTCCAACGGTGTTGAGGTGGGTGGGAACAGCAGGGGGTGAAGGTGCTGTGTTTAAAGAGGTGGAGTTATGCAGATCTAAAACGCGTGGATTGCAGCAGCAGCAAGCCGAAAAGTGCAGGCATGTAAGGGATCTAGAGGTTGACAACATGTCTTCTTAACGGGAGTCCAGGAGCTCATCTCCACAAATGGACTTTTCAGGATCCTTGGGTGGCTCCGTAGTTTGAAACCAATTCTGGTTATCGCTTCTCGGCATTTTGGCTAAGATCAAGTGTAGTATCTGTTCTTATCAGTTTAATATCTGATACGTCCCCTATCTGGGGACCATATATTAAATGGATTTTTAGAACAGGGAGATGGAAAAAGAGCTTGCTCTGTCCACTCCACGCATTGACCTGGTATTGCAGTATCTCCAGGACCGGTGCACCCCTTCTTTAATGCAGTTTCTAAAATCAGAAAGAATTGAATTCAATGTTTTTTGTTCATTTTGCTTGTTTGTCGGATTTTGGGATGGACTCTTTGGCTTTGCTTTTCTTCTCCTCATTGGATTTTTCATGTTCAAAGTTGCAGAAGCCAGATTACAAGCTCATTTTGGTTCAACTTCAGCAACTGTGCATTGCATTGCCATGTAATGTGATGCAATGCTATCTTTCTAGCTCTCCCTTTTTACTTCCTTTTGGATAAACAGACATATTAGGCAAGCATTTTGGAGCTTTCACCTAAATAACTACAGGTGGTGAGATAAGCTGCACAATATAATTGACCTTTCAGTATATTGTTGCACACACACCATCTATTTAGCAAATGCCCTTGTTATCAACAGCAGCCTTTTAAACTCACCTGAGCTAACAGGTATGTGCGCTGGTTACTCTGCTGCGCTTAAAATTTCTTTTTTGGTTTGCTACAATGCCTTTTCTGAAACGTTGTCTCCCTCTGCTGGAACACTGACTTCTTTCATTTAATGCCTGCAGACTATAAAAGAGAACCCAACCCAAAAAGTTTGGTTGATTAGTCTGTGGCATTCTGTTAAACTGTTGCTTATGGCGGTCTCTGTGAGCTTCTCAGCGACATTCAGCCAGCCAGGTATCCTGCCTGCAGTAGATGGAATGTGGCAATGGAACGCTGGCTGCGCGTGTCATAATAGGCTCTGAGCCTTTATATACCTGTGCACAGCAGCAGCCACCTTCAGTCTGCTGCTGGACAGCCAGCAGCAGCAGCAGCAGGAGAGGTATGTAATCAGGAGCCCTCCTGCTAAGGGTAGACAGCTGCTCGTTCCACCCCACCCCCCGCCTTAATTGGTTCTCCTCCCTTCCAACGGTGTTGAGGCGGGTGGGAACAGCAGGGGGTGAAGGTGCTGTGTTTAAAGAGGTGGAGTTATGCAGATCTAAAACGCGTGGATTGCAGCAGCAGCAAGCCGAAAAGTGCAGGCATGTAAGGGATCTAGAGGTTGACAACATGTCTTCTTAACGGGAGTCCAGGAGCTCATCTCCACAAATGGACTTTTCAGGATCCTTGGGTGGCTCCGTAGTTTGAAACCAATTCTGGTTATCGCTTCTCGGCCTTTTGGCTTCGATCTTACAGCTTGTCTGTTTGGTTGTTGTCTATCTGGGTGCTTCCGGTACCCTCTCTCTCGGCCTGGGGGGATCGTTCCTCTTCGGAGGGACTTCACCCCCCTGCTGCTATAGGGAGAGAGGCTTAGTCCGGGAGCAACGGGAAGTGATCCCCTAAAAAGGCATATGCCTTTTTTTTCTTTCCGTAGTTGGCGTACTTTTTTTGGAAGAGATGCCGGCTGTGCTGTCATATGCATCGGGTGAACCCCGGATGAGAAATACAGTGCGAATTGACGTTTTGGAGAAGTTTCGCTGTGAGAAAAACATCCAGTATGTTTGCAACATCATCCTTCTTGGACTTCTGGGATTTAGTAGAGAGGACATCTTCTGCTTCCAGGACAACGAATCGAAAGGTACCTACACCATCACTTTTAGGAGTCAAGGGTGCTGCCAACAACTGGTCCAGAAAGTGAACGAAAATAGCCACATGGACGAAATGGAAGGTTTGATTTTTTCCTTATTATTTGTTTATGAAGAAGTCCAGATTGTGGTTCACTTCCCTAACCCTTTTGTGGAAGTGCTGGATATTTTGACTTTCTTGCGTCGCTATTGCGATGACGTGTCCTTTTTAGGAAAAATTAAAAATGCAGTTAATTTTTGGTGTGGGAAGCGGAGGTTCCTGGCACGATTAAAGAAGGATCCAACGGGAGTCGGAGGAACACAGCACCCTCCCTCCACCTTCACAATCGGGAAGAGCCGAGGATACCTCTTCTATCAAGGTATGCCCTTGTATTGTAGGAATTGTGGCACAATGGGGCATACCCAAGACACTTGCCAGGAGAGGAGGGCTGCCCGTTGTAATAATTGCAGCCAGTATGGACACTTGACGAAAGACTGTCCTCACAAGAAACAGTGTAATCTGTGCGGGGAGGATGGACATGTATTCCGGAGTTGCCCCCA
Organism: Phyllobates terribilis; assembly: GCF_046119375.1. NCBI lineage: Eukaryota > Metazoa > Chordata > Amphibia > Anura > Dendrobatidae > Phyllobates > Phyllobates terribilis. The sequence continues at coordinate 1,486,964 of NW_027363153.1, read as the reverse complement.
GAGAACCAAGGTACGGACATATGCAGAGGCAACTGGGGGTCCCTGGCGAAGACAATCTCTAGCTCGCCCCTCAGTGTCCGTCGGGGAGGATCCCCTTGACAGGACTGAGCTAAGCTCTACTGGCCCCTCTGTAGTGGAGGTGGCAAAGAAGAAGCCCCCGCAAAAAGGGGACTATGGGCGGTCCGTCCGGGGACCGGAGCAGGGATGCTCTTCTGTTCGGGAGGGTGTCTCTGTGTCGATGGCCCCTGAAGATGTGTGTGTTTCTGGTGTGCTGGAGCAGGGTGCCCCCAGTATGTTGGCACTGGTGGGCCCTGCTGCGAAGGCCCCAGATGCTATTCAAGTGTCGAGCCAGCAGGACGCAGTGTGTTTTTCCCTAGGTGACGACCTCGAGAAGAGAGACCATGAGGCAGTAGTGGGAGAAGATTGCACTAGTGACCTACCTGAACCCAGCGGGAAAAAGATGCGTGCGGATGTCTGTCCGGATTCACCGGATGTTTCCTTGGGTGTCGGTGATTTGTGGCTGCAGGGAGCAGGAGCTGGATACCCGGTCACTGCCTCGGATCCAATGAACATTTCCTTTTCCCCGGAGTCAGGGATCTTGGAGGCACTGTTGGATCATAGTCCTGAACAGGTCAAGATGATTCTGGATGACTCCCTCCCACCTTGACTTTAATGCCGTCCATAAAATGCCTCTCACTGAATGTGAGATCTTTAAAGAGCCCTGTTCGCAGGGCTGCTCTTTTTCAATATTTAGAGACTTTAGACTTTGATGTGTGTTTATTGCAGGAATGTGGACTACAACACTCAATTAATTATGACGAGCTTAAAAAGGATTGGAAGTCGGGACCGTCAGTGTGGTCCGGCTCAAATGTGAATAGGTCTGCTGGAGTGGGTTTGCTCTGTCGTGGTAATAACATCGTGTTTTCCTCTGTTACAGAGATTACACCAGGCAGGGCAATGTTAGTACATTTGCATATTAATAATTTTAGTTTTCGCATAATTAATGTGTATGCTCCTCCCGACAAGCAAGAGCGCATCCAATTGTTTGAAATTTTGCCTGTATTTTGTGTTGGGTCTTCTCCCCTCCTGATAGGTGGGGATTTCAACTGCCTTAGTGTCGGCGAACAACGAGTAGGAGGGGACCCTCTCCGTAAGTTGGATAAGTCATGTTTTCTGCTAAAAAATTTTCAAACTGATTTTAAGCTATGCGATGCCTGGAGGTCTCTTTCACCGACGGACCCTGGATTTACATGGTCCGGTCGGGGAGTGGCCTCTAGGATCGATTTTATGTTTTTATCTGTGGATTTTAAGCCGGTGATGTTTGATCTAATGTCTAATTTATTTTCCGATCACAAAATGTTAAAATTACAGTTAGAATACCAAGGAGAGCAGAGAATAAACAAAGGACTGTGGCGTTTGGGGACACATCTGCTGGAGGATCCTCAGATAAGGTCGGATTTTTGTACAGCCTACCAGGAATGGAGACAACATAGGCCTCCTTATATAAAAATGTTGTATTGGTGGGAAAAGATTAAAAATAAAATTAGGCTTTTTTTTATCACGGCAGGGAGGAAGAAATCAAGACAGAAAAAACAATTTTTCTCAAATCTAAATACTAGGCTGCAGACACTTTATAAATTTAAAGAGATTGGGTTGGAGGTGGAGGAAGACATTGTCAGCCTAAAAGCAGAAATACATACACTTTTGGAGCAGAAGGGGAGAGAGGTTATTTTTAATTCAAAGGTAAAGCAGTTAGAAGAAGATGAAAAATGTACACGCTTCTTTTTTAAAAAAGCAATGGAGAGGAAAGATGCGATTACTTGTTTAGGTGAAGAATCCACTATACAGGGCATGAAGAACGTGGCTTTTGATTTTTACCGACTCCTTTTTAGTGAGAAAAGTGTGGATGATTCCTTTTTACAAGATGCTCTTAATGTCCTAGATTTTAAGTTGAATCAGTCAGATCAGGAGTTTTTAATACGGGATTTTAGCTTAGAGGAACTTTTTAACATTTTTAAAAGTTTTTCAAAGGGCAAAGCTCCGGGAGCAGACGGTCTCCCCGTCGAATTTTATCTGACTTTCTGGGATATTTTAAAGGATGATCTTTTAGCACTTTTTAAGGAGGTTTTTAAGTGTAAACGGTTGCCCAAGGGATGGAGGAGGGGAATAGTGTCCTTGATCTTTAAAAAGAAAGGGGCTCGTGAGGACCTTGCAAATTGGAGGCCTATCACCCTCCTCAACATGGATTATAAAGTATTAGCCAAATTTATTGCATGCCGGCTTAAAATGATAATTGATAAGTTGATACAACCAGAACAAGTTTGTGGTGTACCGGGAAGGAGTATTGCGGAGGTGTTAAATGTCATAAGAGATGCAATATGGTATACTAGGGATCGTGGTCAGAATTTAGCCCTGTTGGCGCTGGACTTTGAGAAGGCGTTCGACAGGGTATCGCACAAGTATCTTTTTAGTGTTTTAAAGAAGATGGCGATCCCGGATTTTATCATGTCTCTAATTAAGATTTTGTATAAAGATTCATATTGTCAAATCTCTGTTAATGGCTTCTTAACAGGTGAAATACCGCTGGAATCCGGAGTGAAGCAGGGCTGCCCTTTGTCCCCGATCCTGTTTATTTGTGCTATGGAGCCTTTATTATGCCAAATTAGGAAAGATAAAGTGATCCGTGGGGTCCCTGTTCCGGGTGGAGGGGGGGCCCAAATTAAAGTCTTCGGGTATATGGATGATGTTACTGCCATCTGCACGGATCCTGCTTCCCTCCGGAGGGTGGTGAGGTGTACCAGTTTTTTTAGTCAGGCTTCAGGTTTTAAGTTGAATTTTAATAAAACTGAGTGTTTGACAATTGGTTCCTGGGATACAGTGGACCTACCAGCAGTCAAAATGAAGTGTGATAAAGTTAAAATTTTGGGCATTACTTTTAATAAAGAAAATGACGGGGTTGTGAGTTGGGGGGAGGTCCAGGAGAAAATGGTGAAGAAACTATCCTTTTGGAATTTGCGTAGTTTGTCAATCGAAGGGAAAGTTCTAATTATTAAGTCTGTATTATTGCCAATGATGTTATATGTTGCAATTGTGTACCCTCCCTCCGACTTAATGCTCAAAAAGCTGACTCGCTGCATGTTTATATTTATTTGGGGCTCGAAGATGGAAAAAGTAAAACGCACAGAAATGTATAAAAGGCATCAAAATGGTGGAAAGGATGTCCCGGATTTGAGCATGTTTTTGTATATAAATTTCTTCTGTTTCTGTTTTAAGCTTCTTAATTCTAACAGTGTTTTTAGTCTGTTTTTAAAATATACTTGTGGTTATGTTTTTAAGAGATGGCTACGGCCATCCTTATCTTCGCCTGTTTTATTATGTCCCCCAAAGCATCTTATCATCTTAGAGAAAGTATGTAGAAATTATAAATTAAGAGACTTGGATACTGATATTCTTCAAGACCGAAGGAAATTGATAACTCATCTGAGAAGGGAAGAAAGAGTATCTGAAGTAATCAACTTTTCCTGGAGCAGATCCAAGCGAGTCTGGAGGAATGTGTTTGGAAAGTTTCTCGCAAATATTCATAAAGACCTTGCCTGGATGTCCGTCCACCAGTGCCTCCCAACTAGAGACTTTCAGCACAGGAGAGGCCTGGCGGCGCGGGCAAAATGTCCTAGAGACTCGTGTGGAAGTGATGAGACGGTTTTACATCTGTTTTGGAACTGTTTTTATGCGCAAGAACTTTGGCGGAGACTGGGGGTGCTTTTGAAATGGGTTTGTGGTCTGAAAGACTTTTGTCACGAATATGTTTTATACGGACTTTTTAATTGCCCAACTTTACATCAAACCAAAATATGCTGGTGTATAATAAATTGTGCAAAAAGTGCTATGTGGAAAGTGAGGAATATTTTGTTGTTCAAACGTGACTGTATTTCCATCAATGATTGTATTAGAATGGTTTTTAGCGAAATGTATATTTATTATTTGAAAGATGTCAAAGATGTGGGTAAACACGAAGCGAATAGAAGATGGTGTTTTTACATGTGGAATACTATTTTGTACTAATAATGTCTGTGGAAAGAGCTCTATTAACGCTGTAAATAAGAATAATGTGTTTTTGTACTTTTTTATATCTGAATAAATTTATGTTGAAACCTTATCTGTTCTTATCAGTTTAATATCTGATACGTCCCCTATCTGGGGACCATATATTAAATGGATTTTTAGAACAGGGAGATGGAAAAAGAGCTTGCTCTGTCCACTCCACGCATTGACCTGGTATTGCAGTATCTCCAGGACCGGTGCACCCCTTCTTTAATGCAGTTTCTAAAATCAGAAAGAATTGAATTCAATGTTTTTTGTTCATTTTGCTTGTTTGTCGGATTTTGGGATGGACTCTTTGGCTTTGCTTTTCTTCTCCTCATTGGATTTTTCATGTTCAAAGTTGCAGAAGCCAGATTACAAGCTCATTTTGGTTCAACTTCAGCAACTGTGCATTGCATTGCCATGTAATGTGATGCAATGCTATCTTTCTAGCTCTCCCTTTTTACTTCCTTTTGGATAAACAGACATATTAGGCAAGCATTTTGGAGCTTTCACCTAAATAACTACAGGTGGTGAGATAAGCTGCACAATATAATTGACCTTTCAGTATATTGTTGCACACACACCATCTATTTAGCAAATGCCCTTGTTATCAACAGCAGCCTTTTAAACTCACCTGAGCTAACAGGTATGTGCGCTGGTTACTCTGCTGCGCTTAAAATTTCTTTTTTGGTTTGCTACAATGCCTTTTCTGAAACGTTGTCTCCCTCTGCTGGAACACTGACTTCTTTCATTTAATGCCTGCAGACTATAAAAGAGAACCCAACCCAAAAAGTTTGGTTGATTAGTCTGTGGCATTCTGTTAAACTGTTGCTTATGGCGGTCTCTGTGAGCTTCTCAGCGACATTCAGCCAGCCAGGTATCCTGCCTGCAGTAGATGGAATGTGGCAATGGAACGCTGGCTGCGCGTGTCATAATAGGCTCTGAGCCTTTATATACCTGTGCACAGCAGCAGCCACCTTCAGTCTGCTGCTGGACAGCCAGCAGCAGCAGCAGCAGGAGAGGTATGTAATCAGGAGCCCTCCTGCTAAGGGTAGACAGCTGCTCGTTCCACCCCACCCCCCGCCTTAATTGGTTCTCCTCCCTTCCAACAGTGTTGAGGCGGGTGGGAACAGCAGGGGGTGAAGGTGCTGTGTTTAAAGAGGTGGAGTTATGCAGATCTAAAACGCGTGGATTGCAGCAGCAGCAAGCCGAAAAGTGCAGGCATGTAAGGGATCTAGAGGTTGACAACATGTCTTCTTAACGGGAGTCCAGGAGCTCATCTCCACAAATGGACTTTTCAGGATCCTTGGGTGGCTCCGTAGTTTGAAACCAATTCTGGTTATCGCTTCTCGGCCTTTTGGCTAAGATCAAGTGTAGTATCTGTTCTTATCAGTTTAATATCTGATACGTCCCCTATCTGGGGACCATATATTAAATGGATTTTTAGAACAGGGAGATGGAAAAAGAGCTTGCTCTGTCCACTCCACGCATTGACCTGGTATTGCAGTATCTCCAGGACCGGTGCACCCCTTCTTTAATGCAGTTTCTAAAATCAGAAAGAATTGAATTCAATGTTTTTTGTTCATTTTGCTTGTTTGTCGGATTTTGGGATGGACTCTTTGGCTTTGCTTTTCTTCTCCTCATTGGATTTTTCATGTTCAAAGTTGCAGAAGCCAGATTACAAGCTCATTTTGGTTCAACTTCAGCAACTGTGCATTGCATTGCCATGTAATGTGATGCAATGCTATCTTTCTAGCTCTCCCTTTTTACTTCCTTTTGGATAAACAGACATATTAGGCAAGCATTTTGGAGCTTTCACCTAAATAACTACAGGTGGTGAGATAAGCTGCACAATATAATTGACCTTTCAGTATATTGTTGCACACACACCATCTATTTAGCAAATGCCCTTGTTATCAACAGCAGCCTTTTAAACTCACCTGAGCTAACAGGTATGTGCGCTGGTTACTCTGCTGTGCTTAAAATTTCTTTTTTGGTTTGCTACAATGCCTTTTCTGAAACGTTGTCTCCCTCTGCTGGAACACTGACTTCTTTCATTTAATGCCTGCAGACTATAAAAGAGAACCCAACCCAAAAAGTTTGGTTGATTAGTCTGTGGCATTCTGTTAAACTGTTGCTTATGGCGGTCTCTGTGAGCTTCTCAGCGACATTCAGCCAGCCAGGTATCCTGCCTGCAGTAGATGGAATGTGGCAATGGAACGCTGGCTGCGCGTGTCATAATAGGCTCTGAGCCTTTATATACCTGTGCACAGCAGCAGCCACCTTCAGTCTGCTGCTGGACAGCCAGCAGCAGCAGCAGCAGGAGAGGTATGTAATCAGGAGCCCTCCTGCTAAGGGTAGACAGCTGCTCGTTCCACCCCACCCCCCGCCTTAATTGGTTCTCCTCCCTTCCAACGGTGTTGAGGCGGGTGGGAACAGCAGGGGGTGAAGGTGCTGTGTTTAAAGAGGTGGAGTTATGCAGATCTAAAACGCGTGGATTGCAGCAGCAGCAAGCCGAAAAGTGCAGGCATGTAAGGGATCTAGAGGTTGACAACATGTCTTCTTAACGGGAGTCCAGGATCTCATCTCCACAAATGGACTTTTCAGGATCCTTGGGTGGCTCCGTAGTTTGAAACCAATTCTGGTTATCGCTTCTCGGCCTTTTGGCTAAGATCAAGTGTAGTATCTGTTCTTATCAGTTTAATATCTGATACGTCCCCTAACTGGGGACCATATATTAAATGGATTTTTAGAACAGGGAGATGGAAAAAGAGCTTGCTCTGTCCACTCCACGCATTGACCTGGTATTGCAGTATCTCCAGGACCGGTGCACCCCTTCTTTAATGCAGTTTCTAAAATCAGAAAGAATTGAATTCAATGTTTTTTGTTCATTTTGCTTGTTTGTCGGATTTTGGGATGGACTCTTTGGCTTTGCTTTTCTTCTCCTCATTGGATTTTTCATGTTCAAAGTTGCAGAAGCCAGATTACAAGCTCATTTTGGTTCAACTTCAGCAACTGTGCATTGCATTGCCATGTAATGTGATGCAATGCTATCTTTCTAGCTCTCCCTTTTTACTTCCTTTTGGATAAACAGACATATTAGGCAAGCATTTTGGAGCTTTCACCTAAATAACTACAGGTGGTGAGATAAGCTGCACAATATAATTGACCTTTCAGTATATTGTTGCACACACACCATCTATTTAGCAAATGCCCTTGTTATCAACAGCAGCCTTTTAAACTCACCTGAGCTAACAGGTATGTGCGCTGGTTACTCTGCTGCGCTTAAAATTTCTTTTTTGGTTTGCTACAATGCCTTTTCTGAAACGTTGTCTCCCTCTGCTGGAACACTGACTTCTTTCATTTAATGCCTGCAGACTATAAAAGAGAACCCAACCCAAAAAGTTTGGTTGATTAGTCTGTGGCATTCTGTTAAACTGTTGCTTATGGCGGTCTCTGTGAGCTTCTCAGCGACATTCAGCCAGCCAGGTATCCTGCCTGCAGTAGATGGAATGTGGCAATGGAACGCTGGCTGCGCGTGTCATAATAGGCTCTGAGCCTTTATATACCTGTGCACAGCAGCAGCCACCTTCAGTCTGCTGCTGGACAGCCAGCAGCAGCAGCAGCAGGAGAGGTATGTAATCAGGAGCCCTCCTGCTAAGGGTAGACAGCTGCTCGTTCCACCCCACCCCCCGCCTTAATTGGTTCTCCTCCCTTCCAACGGTGTTGAGGCGGGTGGGAACAGCAGGGGGTGAAGGTGCTGTGTTTAAAGAGGTGGAGTTATGCAGATCTAAAACGCGTGGATTGCAGCAGCAGCAAGCCGAAAAGTGCAGGCATGTAAGGGATCTAGAGGTTGACAACATGTCTTCTTAACGGGAGTCCAGGAGCTCATCTCCACAAATGGACTTTTCAGGATCCTTGGGTGGCTCCGTAGTTTGAAACCAATTCTGGTTATCGCTTCTCGGCCTTTTGGCTAAGATCAAGTGTAGTATCTGTTCTTATCAGTTTAATATCTGATACGTCCCCTATCTGGGGACCATATATTAAATGGATTTTTAGAACAGGGAGATGGAAAAAGAGCTTGCTCTGTCCACTCCACGCATTGACCTGGTATTGCAGTATCTCCAGGACCGGTGCACCCCTTCTTTAATGCAGTTTCTAAAATCAGAAAGAATTGAATTCAATGTTTTTTGTTCATTTTGCTTGTTTGTCGGATTTTGGGATGGACTCTTTGGCTTTGCTTTTCTTCTCCTCATTGGATTTTTCATGTTCAAAGTTGCAGAAGCCAGATTACAAGCTCATTTTGGTTCAACTTCAGCAACTGTGCATTGCATTGCCATGTAATGTGATGCAATGCTATCTTTCTAGCTCTCCCTTTTTACTTCCTTTTGGATAAACAGACATATTAGGCAAGCATTTTGGAGCTTTCACCTAAATAACTACAGGTGGTGAGATAAGCTGCACAATATAATTGACCTTTCAGTATATTGTTGCACACACACCATCTATTTAGCAAATGCCCTTGTTATCAACAGCAGCCTTTTAAACTCACCTGAGCTAACAGGTATGTGCGCTGGTTACTCTGCTGCGCTTAAAATTTATTTTTTGGTTTGCTACAATGCCTTTTCTGAAACGTTGTCTCCCTCTGCTGGAACACTGACTTCTTTCATTTAATGCCTGCAGACTATAAAAGAGAACCCAACCCAAAAAGTTTGGTTGATTAGTCTGTGGCATTCTGTTAAACTGTTGCTTATGGCGGTCTCTGTGAGCTTCTCAGCGACATTCAGCCAGCCAGGTATAATGCCTGCAGTAGATGGAATGTGGCAATGGAACGCTGGCTGCGCGTGTCATAATAGGCTCTGAGCCTTTATATACCTGTGCACAGCAGCAGCCACCTTCAGTCTGCTGCTGGACAGCCAGCAGCAGCAGCAGCAGGAGAGGTATGTAATCAGGAGCCCTCCTGCTAAGGGTAGACAGCTGCTCGTTCCACCCCACCCCCCGCCTTAATTGGTTCTCCTCCCTTCCAACGGTGTTGAGGCGGGTGGGAACAGCAGGGGGTGAAGGTGCTGTGTTTAAAGAGGTGGAGTTATGCAGATCTAAAACGCGTGGATTGCAGCAGCAGCAAGCCGAAAAGTGCAGGCATGTAAGGGATCTAGAGGTTGACAACATGTCTTCTTAACGGGAGTCCAGGAGCTCATCTCCACAAATGGACTTTTCAGGATCCTTGGGTGGCTCCGTAGTTTGAAACCAATTCTGGTTATCGCTTCTCGGCCTTTTGGCTAAGATCAAGTGTAGTATCTGTTCTTATCAGTTTAATATCTGATACGTCCCCTATCTGGGGACCATATATTAAATGGATTTTTAGAACAGGGAGATGGAAAAAGAGCTTGCTCTGTCCACTCCACGCATTGACCTGGTATTGCAGTATCTCCAGGACCGGTGCACCCCTTCTTTAATGCAGTTTCTAAAATCAGAAAGAATTGAATTCAATGTTTTTTGTTCATTTTGCTTGTTTGTCGGATTTTGGGATGGACTCTTTGGCTTTGCTTTTCTTCTCCTCATTGGATTTTTCATGTTCAAAGTTGCAGAAGCCAGATTACAAGCTCATTTTGGTTCAACTTCAGCAACTGTGCATTGCATTGCCATGTAATGTGATGCAATGCTATCTTTCTAGCTCTCCCTTTTTACTTCCTTTTGGATAAACAGACATATTAGGCAAGCATTTTGGAGCTTTCACCTAAATAACTACAGGTGGTGAGATAAGCTGCACAATATAATTGACCTTTCAGTATATTGTTGCACACACACCATCTATTTAGCAAATGCCCTTGTTATCAACAGCAGCCTTTTAAACTCACCTGAGCTAACAGGTATGTGCGCTGGTTACTCTGCTGCGCTTAAAATTTCTTTTTTGGTTTGCTACAATGCCTTTTCTGAAACGTTGTCTCCCTCTGCTGGAACACTGACTTCTTTCATTTAATGCCTGCAGACTATAAAAGAGAACCCAACCCAAAAAGTTTGGTTGATTAGTCTGTGGCATTCTGTTAAACTGTTGCTTATGGCGGTCTCTGTGAGCTTCTCAGCGACATTCAGCCAGCCAGGTATCCTGCCTGCAGTAGATGGAATGTGGCAATGGAACGCTGGCTGCGCGTGTCATAATAGGCTCTGAGCCTTTATATACCTGTGCACAGCAGCAGCCACCTTCAGTCTGCTGCTGGACAGCCAGCAGCAGCAGCAGCAGGAGAGGTATGTAATCAGGAGCCCTCCTGCTAAGGGTAGACAGCTGCTCGTTCCACCCCACCCCCCGCCTTAATTGGTTCTCCTCCCTTCCAACGGTGTTGAGGCGGGTGGGAACAGCAGGGGGTGAAGGTGCTGTGTTTAAAGAGGTGGAGTTATGCAGATCTAAAACGCGTGGATTGCAGCAGCAGCAAGCCGAAAAGTGCAGGCATGTAAGGGATCTAGAGGTTGACAACATGTCTTCTTAACGGGAGTCCAGGAGCTCATCTCCACAAATGGACTTTTCAGGATCCTTGGGTGGCTCCGTAGTTTGAAACCAATTCTGGTTATCGCTTCTCGGCCTTTTGGCTAAGATCAAGTGTAGTATCTGTTCTTATCAGTTTAATATCTGATACGTCCCCTATCTGGGGACCATATATTAAATGGATTTTTAGAACAGGGAGATGGAAAAAGAGCTTGCTCTGTCCACTCCACGCATTGACCTGGTATTGCAGTATCTCCAGGACCGGTGCACCCCTTCTTTAATGCAGTTTCTAAAATCAGAAAGAATTGAATTCAATGTTTTTTGTTCATTTTGCTTGTTTTTCGGATTTTGGGATGGACTCTTTGGCTTTGCTTTTCTTCTCCTCATTGGATTTTTCATGTTCAAAGTTGCAGAAGCCAGATTACAAGCTCATTTTGGTTCAACTTCAGCAACTGTGCATTGCATTGCCATGTAATGTGATGCAATGCTATCTTTCTAGCTCTCCCTTTTTACTTCCTTTTGGATAAACAGACATATTAGGCAAGCATTTTGGAGCTTTCACCTAAATAACTACAGGTGGTGAGATAAGCTGCACAATATAATTGACCTTTCAGTATATTGTTGCACACACACCATCTATTTAGCAAATGCCCTTGTTATCAACAGCAGCCTTTTAAACTCACCTGAGCTAACAGGTATGTGCGCTGGTTACTCTGCTGCGCTTAAAATTTCTTTTTTGGTTTGCTACAATGCCTTTTCTGAAACGTTGTCTCCCTCTGCTGGAACACTGACTTCTTTCATTTAATGCCTGCAGACTATAAAAGAGAACCCAACCCAAAAAGTTTGGTTGATTAGTCTGTGGCATTCTGTTAAACTGTTGCTTATGGCGGTCTCTGTGAGCTTCTCAGCGACATTCAGCCAGCCAGGTATCCTGCCTGCAGTAGATGGAATGTGGCAATGGAACGCTGGCTGCGCGTGTCATAATAGGCTCTGAGCCTTTATATACCTGTGCACAGCAGCAGCCACCTTCAGTCTGCTGCTGGACAGCCAGCAGCAGCAGCAGCAGGAGAGGTATGTAATCAGGAGCCCTCCTGCTAAGGGTAGACAGCTGCTCGTTCCACCCCACCCCCCGCCTTAATTGGTTCTCCTCCCTTCCAACGGTGTTGAGGCGGGTGGGAACAGCAGGGGGTGAAGGTGCTGTGTTTAAAGAGGTGGAGTTATGCAGATCTAAAACACGTGGATTGCAGCAGCAGCAAGCCGAAAAGTGCAGGCATGTAAGGGATCTAGAGGTTGACAACATGTCTTCTTAACGGGAGTCCAGGAGCTCATCTCCACAAATGGACTTTTCAGGATCCTTGGGTGGCTCCGTAGTTTGAAACCAATTCTGGTTATCGCTTCTCGGCCTTTTGGCTAAGATCAAGTGTAGTATCTGTTCTTATCAGTTTAATATCTGATACGTCCCCTATCTGGGGACCATATATTAAATGGATTTTTAGAACAGGGAGATGGAAAAAGAGCTTGCTCTGTCCACTCCACGCATTGACCTGGTATTGCAGTATCTCCAGGACCGGTGCACCCCTTCTTTAATGCAGTTTCTAAAATCAGAAAGAATTGAATTCAATGTTTTTTGTTCATTTTGCTTGTTTGTCGGATTTTGGGATGGACTCTTTGGCTTTGCTTTTCTTCTCCTCATTGGATTTTTCATGTTCAAAGTTGCAGAAGCCAGATTACAAGCTAATTTTGGTTCAACTTCAGCAACTGTGCATTGCATTGCCATGTAATGTGATGCAATGCTATCTTTCTAGCTCTCCCTTTTTACTTCCTTTTGGATAAACAGACATATTAGGCAAGCATTTTGGAGCTTTCACCTAAATAACTACAGGTGGTGAGATAAGCTGCACAATATAATTGACCTTTCAGTATATTGTTGCACACACACCATCTATTTAGCAAATGCCCTTGTTATCAACAGCAGCCTTTTAAACTCACCTGAGCTAACAGGTATGTGCGCTGGTTACTCTGCTGCGCTTAAAATTTATTTTTTGGTTTGCTACAATGCCTTTTCTGAAACGTTGTCTCCCTCTGCTGGAACACTGACTTCTTTCATTTAATGCCTGCAGACTATAAAAGAGAACCCAACCCAAAAAGTTTGGTTGATTAGTCTGTGGCATTCTGTTAAACTGTTGCTTATGGCGGTCTCTGTGAGCTTCTCAGCGACATTCAGCCAGCCAGGTATCCTGCCTGCAGTAGATGGAATGTGGCAATGGAACGCTGGCTGCGCGTGTCATAATAGGCTCTGAGCCTTTATATACCTGTGCACAGCAGCAGCCACCTTCAGTCTGCTGCTGGACAGCCAGCAGCAGCAGCAGCAGGAGAGGTATGTAATCAGGAGCCCTCCTGCTAAGGGTAGACAGCTGCTCGTTCCACCCCACCCCCCGCCTTAATTGGTTCTCCTCCCTTCCAACGGTGTTGAGGCGGGTGGGAACAGCAGGGGGTGAAGGTGCTGTGTTTAAAGAGGTGGAGTTATGCAGATCTAAAACGCGTGGATTGCAGCAGCAACAAGCCGAAAAGTGCAGGCATGTAAGGGATCTAGAGGTTGACAACATGTCTTCTTAACGGGAGTCCAGGAGCTCATCTCCACAAATGGACTTTTCAGGATCCTTGGGTGGCTCCGTAGTTTGAAACCAATTCTGGTTATCGCTTCTCGGCCTTTTGGCACGATCTATCAGGTTTACCTGTGTGGTCTTGCCTGTGAGGTGCTCTTGGTACCCTTTCTCTCGGCCTGGGGGGATCGTTCCTCTTCGGAGGGACTTAACCCCCCTGCTGCTATTGGGAGGAAGGATTAGTCCGGGAGCAACGGGAAGGGATCCCATGAAGGCTTGCGCCTTTCAGAGAGAAGAGTCGGTACGTTCCTGAGTGAAGGATGCCGGCAACGCTCACATATTCATCGGGTGATGCCCGGATGCGGAATACCGTGAGGATTGAAGTTGGAGCAGGATCGAGGACGGAGAAGAACTTGGACTACATCTGCCATAGGATTCTGCTTGGAGTTCTGGAGTTTCGGCGGGAAGACATATTCTGCTTCCAGGACAATGAGTACAAGGGGACTTACACCATCACCTTCAAGAGCCAGGGATGCTGTCACCAACTCGTACAAAAGGTAAATGAGAAAAACTACTTAGATGAATTGGATGGACTAACCTTTTGTCTCTTGTATGCCTATGACGAGATCCCTATCGTGGTGCATTTCCCGAACCCCTTTGTGGAGGCTGCAGACATCTCGACCTACCTTATCCGTTATTGTGATGATCTGAGATACCTGGGCACTGTGAAGAACGCGGTAGGCTTCTGGTGCGGCAAGAGGAGGTACATGGCCCGTCTAAAGAGGGACCCAAGCGGAGTGGGAGGAATGCTACACCCTCCCTCAACATTTGTGATCGGTAAGAGCAGAGGCTACTTATTTTACCCTGGAATGCCGGTATGTTGCAGGAACTGTGGACAAATGGGTCATACCCAAACGTCCTGCACGGGCAGGAAAGTAGACCGCTGCAATAATTGCAGCTGTTACGGACATTTAATGAAGGACTGTCCCGCTGGGAGGAAATGCAATCTTTGTGGTGAGGCGGGGCACATGTTCCGAGGATGCCCCAACAGGACCAGGACCAGGACCTACGCAGAAGCTGCATCTTCTGCAGCTGAGCCGATGCGCCCGCCGGTCTTCACTGGCGGGCCGGCGTCGGAGGGCGGTTCGAAGGGCGAGAAGGCTGGGATGGAGCAGGGAGCCGGAGGCCCCTCTGGGGCGGCCCCTGCATCGAAGTCCCTTAACGATGGGCGGACCTCGCATGGACCGGAGCGGAGGGGTCCTCCTTCTGGGAGGGTATCCTCCGTGTCGATGGTTCCCGATACCGATCCTGTTGGGCTGGAGGGTGGTGCCCCTGTGCGGTTGGCTACAGGGGACCACGCAGCGATGGCCTCAGGATCTTCCAGGGCGATTAGCCAGCCAGATGAGGGGGCTTTGCTTCTAGGTGGCGAACATCAGGGAATCTGTGTTGGTGATCTTATCCTGATGGACCAGTCTCTCCCCCTGGAGGAGGAGGAGGATGAGGAGGACTGCACCAGTGACCTAGTGGAGTCTGCCCCGAAAAAGAGACGGAATGTCGAAGCCCCAGCGTCTCCTGGAATGTGGCTGGGAACCGTGACCTACGAGGGGGCAACCGCCGGCTCACAGAATATCGAGTCATTTGGGTCCTCTAGCCCGGATGTCCTGGAGCAATTTGGCATACAGGGCTTTGAGTCAGGTGTCCTCATGGAAGATCCACCACCCTGACCTATGAATGCCCACATTAAGACTTGTCTCACTGAATGTGAGGTCATTAAAGAGCCCAGTTCGTAGGGCTGCTCTATTTAAGTACTTAGAAACCACTGACTTTGACATATGTTTATTACAGGAATGCGGGATACAACATGCACTAAATTATAATGACATCAAGACAGATTGGAGACTGGGGCCCTCCATCTGGTCTGGCTCCAATGACAACAAGTCAGCGGGGGTGGGCTTCCTCTGTCGTGGGAGAAATATTGCTATAAATACTGTCACAGAAATAGTACCAGGCAGAGTGGTTTTAGTGCATTTTAAATTTAATGGTTTTACCCTACGTGTAATGAATGTTTATGCTTCCCCTGATAAGCAAGAGAGAATTAATTTATTTGGGATATTGCCATTGTACTGTACTGGGTCATCTCCCCTGATCGTAGGGGGTGATTTTAATTGTCTTTGTGCTAGTGAACAACGAGCGGGGGGTGACCCTTTACGCAAATTGGATAAGTCATGTCATCTATTGAAAGATTTTATAACTGATTTTAAATTATGCGATGCGTGGAGGTCACTCCTGCCGACGGACCCTGGTTATACGTGGTCCGGAAGAGGGGTGTCCTCCAGGATCGATTTTATTTTCCTATCAGATGATTTTAACCCTGTAAAATGTGTTTTAACATCAAATATATTTTCTGACCATAAGGGCTTGGAGGTGCACCTAGAATACCGGGATGAACAGAGGGTCAACAGGGGCCTCTGGCGTCTAAGTACTTACCTGCTGGAGGACCCTCTGATTCGACAAGACTTTGGTAAAGCCTATCAAGCCTGGCGGCGACAAAAACCTTCTGATGCCCCTATGGTAACCTGGTGGGAAAATTTGAAAAAAAAAAGTCAGAATGTTTTTTATAAAAGCAGGGAGACGTAAAGCTAGAGAGAAAAAAAGATGTTTTAGTGATCTTAACACCAAACTACAAACACTTTTTAAATTCAAGGAGCTAGGGGTGGAGGTGGGAGATGATATTGCTGGCCTAAAAACTGAAATTCAGAACTGCATAGACACAAAGGGGAAAGAGATTATTTTTAACTCTAGAGTGCAGCACTTGGAGGAGGGGGAGAAGTGCTCTCGCTTCTTCTTCAAAAAAGTCATGGATAAAAGAGAAGTGATCACAAATCTAGAGGGTGAAACATCTATGCAGGGAATGTTGAATGCTACTTTTAACTTTTATAAGCATCTTTTTAGTAAAAAGTGTATAGATGAGTCCTTTTTATCTGATGCTCTTAATGATCTCGATTTTAAGTTACATTTTACAGACCAGGAGTTTTTAGAACGCGATATTGTTTTAGAGGAATTATTTTATGTTTTTAAAAGTTTCTCTAAGGGCAAAGCACCTGGGTGTGATGGACTACCTGTAGAGTTTTATCTTACTTTTTGGGACATTTTAAAAGAGGACCTTTTTATGCTTTTTAAAGAAGTTTTTATTTGTGAACAGTTGCCATTTTCGTGGAGGAGAGGAGTGGTGTCTTTGATATATAAAAAAGGTGATCGCAGTGCTCTAGCGAATTGGAGACCCATAACTCTCCTAAACGTCGATTACAAGGTACTTGCTAAGGTGGTTGCAAACCGGCTCAGGAATGTCATTGCCAAACTAATCCAGCCTGAGCAGGTTTGTAGTGTACCAGGCAGAAGTATTTCAGAGGTTTTAAACGTATTAAGGGATGTAATTTGGTATTCCAGAGACCGGGGTCAAAATGTAGCTCTTTTAGCCCTAGATTTTGAAAAAGCTTTCGATAGAGTCTCTCATAGATTTCTTTTTAGAGTTTTAAAAAGAATGGGTATCCCTAATATGCTTTTAAATTGTATTAAGATTTTATATAAAAATTGTTTTAGTCAAATTTCTCTTAATGGCTTTTTAACAGATGGAGTTCCCCTTGAGTCCGGAGTGAAGCAGGGATGCCCCTTGTCGCCCATCCTGTTCATCTGTGCCATGGAGCCCCTGCTGAGCGCAATAAGGAAAGACAAAGTGATTAGAGGGGTTCCTGTTCCTGGCGGAGGTGGCAGTGATGTGAGAGTCTTTGGCTACATGGATGACGTGACGGTTGTGTGCGTGGACCCTGCTTTCCTCCGGAGGGCGGTGTTGCGCATTGATTTTTTTTCCCAGGCATCCGGTTTTAAACTTAATTTAAATAAATCTGAATGTCTGACTTTGGGATCCTGGGACACCGCCCAACTCCCGCAGCTCACTATAAAACGAGACAATGTAAAAATTCTTGGAGTTGTTTTTAACGAGGAGAATGTGGGAACTCAAAGCTGGGAGAATGTCATAGAAAAAATGTCAAAGAAAATATCATTTTGGGGTTTGAGGTCCCTAACAATGGAGGGGAAAATTTTAATTATAAAATCAGTGTTGTTACCCCTCATACTGTATATAGCTATGGTGTACCCCCCCTCTGATGTTTTAATTAAAAAAATGACTAGGATGATCTTTATGTTTTTATGGAACTCCAAAATGGAAAAATTAAGGCGAGAAATAATGAGGAAGAATAAAATGAACGGCGGAAGGGATGTCCCCGACTTACATATTTATTTGTATTTAAATTATTTCTGCTTTTGTTTCAAACATTTTAATGGTAATAGTGCGCTAAGTTATTTTTTAAAATATACTTGTGGGATGATTTTTAAAAGATGGTTTAAGTTGTCGTTGAATTCCCCTGTTTTACTATGCCCCCCCAAACACCAAGCAATCTTAGAAAAGACTGTTCGATTTTATAGCCTTGGTGATTTTAAAATGGACATTTTTAAAGACCGCAAGAAGCTTTTATCTTTTCTGAGGAGGAATGAAGATGTGACCCCCATAGTAAATTTCTCAGAAGAGAGGTCGAAGCAAGTTTGGAAGAATGTCTTCGGAAAATTTTTAGCAAATGGACATAAGGACATCGCATGGATGGTGGTCCACCAGTGCCTCCCCACCAGAGAGTTTCAACACAGGAGAGGCCTGGTGGCCAGAGCCAAATGCCCCAGAGACTCATGTGTTAATGACAAAACCACCTTGCACCTTATGTGGAATTGCCCGTTTGCACAGGAACTTTGGCACAAAGTTGGGATTCTTTTAAAATGGACTTGCGGTTTAAGAGATTTTAACCATGAATATGTTTTATATGGCCTTTTTAAATGTCCGACCCCTCAACAGTATTGTATATGTTGGTGTATGATTAACTGTTTTAAAGACGCCCTTTGGAAGGCACGCAATATTTTACTTTTTAAACGTGATGCTATTTCTGTGAAGGATTGTCTTAAAATTGCTTTTAGTCAGATGTATATTTATTACTTGAGGGATGTCAAATGTATTGGGAGGAGGGATGCTAATCATACATGGGGTTTTTATGGGTGGAATTCTGTGTTTTATTAATGTATTTGTGTTGCTGTTTTTGATTGTAAACCATCTTTTACGCACATAATAAAATATGTTGAAACCTGATCTGTTCTTATCAGTTTAATATCTGATACGTCCCCTATCTGGGGACCATATATTAAATGGATTTTTAGAACAGGGAGATGGAAAAAGAGCTTGCTCTGTCCACTCCACGCATTGACCTGGTATTGCAGTATCTCCAGGACCGGTGCACCCCTTCTTTAATGCAGTTTCTAAAATCAGAAAGAATTGAATTCAATGTTTTTTGTTCATTTTGCTTGTTTGTCGGATTTTGGGATGGACTCTTTGGCTTTGCTTTTCTTCTCCTCATTGGATTTTTCATGTTCAAAGTTGCAGAAGCCAGATTACAAGCTCATTTTGGTTCAACTTCAGCAACTGTGCATTGCATTGCCATGTAATGTGATGCAATGCTATCTTTCTAGCTCTCCCTTTTTACTTCCTTTTGGATAAACAGACATATTAGGCAAGCATTTTGGAGCTTTCACCTAAATAACTACAGGTGGTGAGATAAGCTGCACAATATAATTGACCTTTCAGTATATTGTTGCACACACACCATCTATTTAGCAAATGCCCTTGTTATCAACAGCAGCCTTTTAAACTCACCTGAGCTAACAGGTATGTGCGCTGGTTACTCTGCTGCACTTAAAATTTCTTTTTTGGTTTGCTACAATGCCTTTTCTGAAACGTTGTCTCCCTCTGCTGGAACACTGACTTCTTTCATTTAATGCCTGCAGACTATAAAAGAGAACCCAACCCAAAAAGTTTGGTTGATTAGTCTGTGGCATTCTGTTAAACTGTTGCTTATGGCGGTCTCTGTGAGCTTCTCAGCGACATTCAGCCAGCCAGGTATCCTGCCTGCAGTAGATGGAATGTGGCAATGGAACGCTGGCTGCGCGTGTCATAATAGGCTCTGAGCCTTTATATACCTGTGCACAGCAGCAGCCACCTTCAGTCTGCTGCTGGACAGCCATCAGCAGCAGGAGAGGTATGTAATCAGGAGCCCTCCTGCTAAGGGTAGACAGCTGCTCGTTCCACCCCACCCCCCGCCTTAATTGGTTCTCCTCCCTTCCAACGGTGTTGAGGCGGGTGGGAACAGCAGGGGGTGAAGGTGCTGTGTTTAAAGAGGTGGAGTTATGCAGATCTAAAACGCGTGGATTGCAGCAGCAGCAAGCCGAAAAGTGCAGGCATGTAAGGGATCTAGAGGTTGACAACATGTCTTCTTAACGGGAGTCCAGGAGCTCATCTCCACAAATGGACTTTTCAGGATCCTTGGGTGGCTCCGTAGTTTGAAACCAATTCTGGTTATCGCTTCTCGGCCTTTTGGCTAAGATCAAGTGTAGTATCTGTTCTTATCAGTTTAATATCTGATACGTCCCCTATCTGGGGACCATATATTAAATGGATTTTTAGAACAGGGAGATGGAAAAAGAGCTTGCTCTGTCCACTCCACGCATTGACCTGGTATTGCAGTATCTCCAGGACCGGTGCACCCCTTCTTTAATGCAGTTTCTAAAATCAGAAAGAATTGAATTCAATGTTTTTTGTTCATTTTGCTTGTTTGTCGGATTTTGGGATGGACTCTTTGGCTTTGCTTTTCTTCTCCTCATTGGATTTTTCATGTTCAAAGTTGCAGAAGCCAGATTACAAGCTCATTTTGGTTCAACTTCAGCAACTGTGCATTGCATTGCCATGTAATGTGATGCAATGCTATCTTTCTAGCTCTCCCTTTTTACTTCCTTTTGGATAAACAGACATATTAGGCAAGCATTTTGGAGCTTTCACCTAAATAACTACAGGTGGTGAGATAAGCTGCACAATATAATTGACCTTTCAGTATATTGTTGCACACACACCATCTATTTAGCAAATGCCCTTGTTATCAACAGCAGCCTTTTAAACTCACCTGAGCTAACAGGTATGTGCGCTGGTTACTCTGCTGCGCTTAAAATTTCTTTTTTGGTTTGCTACAATGCCTTTTCTGAAACGTTGTCTCCCTCTGCTGGAACACTGACTTCTTTCATTTAATGCCTGCAGACTATAAAAGAGAACCCAACCCAAAAAGTTTGGTTGATTAGTCTGTGGCATTCTGTTAAACTGTTGCTTATGGCGGTCTCTGTGAGCTTCTCAGCGACATTCAGCCAGCCAGGTATCCTGCCTGCAGTAGATGGAATGTGGCAATGGAACGCTGGCTGCGCGTGTCATAATAGGCTCTGAGCCTTTATATACCTGTGCACAGCAGCAGCCACCTTCAGTCTGCTGCTGGACAGCCAGCAGCAGCAGCAGCAGGAGAGGTATGTAATCAGGAGCCCTCCTGCTAAGGGTAGACAGCTGCTCGTTCCACCCCACCCCCCGCCTTAATTGGTTCTCCTCCCTTCCAACGGTGTTGAGGCGGGTGGGAACAGCAGGGGGTGAAGGTGCTGTGTTTAAAGAGGTGGAGTTATGCAGATCTAAAACGCGTGGATTGCAGCAGCAGCAAGCCGAAAAGTGCAGGCATGTAAGGGATCTAGAGGTTGACAACATGTCTTCTTAACGGGAGTCCAGGAGCTCATCTCCACAAATGGACTTTTCAGGATCCTTGGGTGGCTCCGTAGTTTGAAACCAATTCTGGTTATCGCTTCTCGGCCTTTTGGCTAAGATCAAGTGTAGTATCTGTTCTTATCAGTTTAATATCTGATACGTCCCCTATCTGGGGACCATATATTAAATGGATTTTTAGAACAGGGAGATGGAAAAAGAGCTTGCTCTGTCCACTCCACGCATTGACCTGGTATTGCAGTATCTCCAGGACCGGTGCACCCCTTCTTTAATGCAGTTTCTAAAATCAGAAAGAATTGAATTCAATGTTTTTTGTTCATTTTGCTTGTTTGTCGGATTTTGGGATGGACTCTTTGGCTTTGCTTTTCTTCTCCTCATTGGATTTTTCATGTTCAAAGTTGCAGAAGCCAGATTACAAGCTCATTTTGGTTCAACTTCAGCAACTGTGCATTGCATTGCCATGTAATGTGATGCAATGCTATCTTTCTAGCTCTCCCTTTTTACTTCCTTTTGGATAAACAGACATATTAGGCAAGCATTTTGGAGCTTTCACCTAAATAACTACAGGTGGTGAGATAAGCTGCACAATATAATTGACCTTTCAGTATATTGTTGCACACACACCATCTATTTAGCAAATGCCCTTGTTATCAACAGCAGCCTTTTAAACTCACCTGAGCTAACAGGTATGTGCGCTGGTTACTCTGCTGCGCTTAAAATTTCTTTTTTGGTTTGCTACAATGCCTTTTCTGAAACGTTGTCTCCCTCTGCTGGAACACTGACTTCTTTCATTTAATGCCTGCAGACTATAAAAGAGAACCCAACCCAAAAAGTTTGGTTGATTAGTCTGTGGCATTCTGTTAAACTGTTGCTTATGGCGGTCTCTGTGAGCTTCTCAGCGACATTCAGCCAGCCAGGTATCCTGCCTGCAGTAGATGGAATGTGGCAATGGAACGCTGGCTGCGCGTGTCATAATAGGCTCTGAGCCTTTATATACCTGTGCACAGCAGCAGCCACCTTCAGTCTGCTGCTGGACAGCTAGCAGCAGCAGCAGCAGGAGAGGTATGTAATCAGGAGCCCTCCTGCTAAGGGTAGACAGCTGCTCGTTCCACCCCACCCCCCGCCTTAATTGGTTCTCCTCCCTTCCAACGGTGTTGAGGCGGGTGGGAACAGCAGGGGGTGAAGGTGCTGTGTTTAAAGAGGTGGAGTTATGCAGATCTAAAACGCGTGGATTGCAGCAGCAGCAAGCCGAAAAGTGCAGGCATGTAAGGGATCTAGAGGTTGACAACATGTCTTCTTAACGGGAGTCCAGGAGCTCATCTCCACAAATGGACTTTTCAGGATCCTTGGGTGGCTCCGTAGTTTGAAACCAATTCTGGTTATCGCTTCTCGGCCTTTTGGCTAAGATCAAGTGTAGTATCTGTTCTTATCAGTTTAATATCTGATACGTCCCCTATCTGGGGACCATATATTAAATGGATTTTTAGAACAGGGAGATGGAAAAAGAGCTTGCTCTGTCCACTCCACGCATTGACCTGGTATTGCAGTATCTCCAGGACCGGTGCACCCCTTCTTTAATGCAGTTTCTAAAATCAGAAAGAATTGAATTCAATGTTTTTTGTTCATTTTGCTTGTTTGTCGGATTTTGGGATGGACTCTTTGGCTTTGCTTTTCTTCTCCTCATTGGATTTTTCATGTTCAAAGTTGCAGAAGCCAGATTACAAGCTCATTTTGGTTCAACTTCAGCAACTGTGCATTGCATTGCCATGTAATGTGATGCAATGCTATCTTTCTAGCTCTCCCTTTTTACTTCCTTTTGGATAAACAGACATATTAGGCAAGCATTTTGGAGCTTTCACCTAAATAACTACAGGTGGTGAGATAAGCTGCACAATATAATTGACCTTTCAGTATATTGTTGCACACACACCATCTATTTAGCAAATGCCCTTGTTATCAACAGCAGCCTTTTAAACTCACCTGAGCTAACAGGTATGTGCGCTGGTTACTCTGCTGCGCTTAAAATTTCTTTTTTGGTTTGCTACAATGCCTTTTCTGAAACGTTGTCTCCCTCTGCTGGAACACTGACTTCTTTCATTTAATGCCTGCAGACTATAAAAGAGAACCCAACCCAAAAAGTTTGGTTGATTAGTCTGTGGCATTCTGTTAAACTGTTGCTTATGGCGGTCTCTGTGAGCTTCTCAGCGACATTCAGCCAGCCAGGTATCCTGCCTGCAGTAGATGGAATGTGGCAATGGAACGCTGGCTGCGCGTGTCATAATAGGCTCTGAGCCTTTATATACCTGTGCACAGCAGCAGCCACCTTCAGTCTGCTGCTGGACAGCCAGCAGCAGCAGCAGCAGGAGAGGTATGTAATCAGGAGCCCTCCTGCTAAGGGTAGACAGCTGCTCGTTCCACCCCACCCCCCGCCTTAATTGGTTCTCCTCCCTTCCAACGGTGTTGAGGCGGGTGGGAACAGCAGGGGGTGAAGGTGCTGTGTTTAAAGAGGTGGAGTTATGCAGATCTAAAACGCGTGGATTGCAGCAGCAGCAAGCCGAAAAGTGCAGGCATGTAAGGGATCTAGAGGTTGACAACATGTCTTCTTAACGGGAGTCCAGGAGCTCATCTCCACAAATGGACTTTTCAGGATCCGTGGGTGGCTCCGTAGTTTGAAACCAATTCTGGTTATCGCTTCTCGGCCTTTTGGCTAAGATCAAGTGTAGTATCTGTTCTTATCAGTTTAATATCTGATACGTCCCCTATCTGGGGACCATATATTAAATGGATTTTTAGAACAGGGAGATGGAAAAAGAGCTTGCTCTGTCCACTCCACGCATTGACCTGGTATTGCAGTATCTCCAGGACCGGTGCACCCCTTCTTTAATGCAGTTTCTAAAATCAGAAAGAATTGAATTCAATGTTTTTTGTTCATTTTGCTTGTTTGTCGGATTTTGGGATGGACTCTTTGGCTTTGCTTTTCTTCTCCTCATTGGATTTTTCATGTTCAAAGTTGCAGAAGCCAGATTACAAGCTCATTTTGGTTCAACTTCAGCAACTGTGCATTGCATTGCCATGTAATGTGATGCAATGCTATCTTTCTAGCTCTCCCTTTTTACTTCCTTTTGGATAAACAGACATATTAGGCAAGCATTTTGGAGCTTTCACCTAAATAACTACAGGTGGTGAGATAAGCTGCACAATATAATTGACCTTTCAGTATATTGTTGCACACACACCATCTATTTAGCAAATGCCCTTGTTATCAACAGCAGCCTTTTAAACTCACCTGAGCTAACAGGTATGTGCGCTGGTTACTCTGCTGCGCTTAAAATTTCTTTTTTGGTTTGCTACAATGCCTCTTCTGAAACGTTGTCTCCCTCTGCTGGAACACTGACTTCTTTCATTTAATGCCTGCAGACTATAAAAGAGAACCCAACCCAAAAAGTTTGGTTGATTAGTCTGTGGCATTCTGTTAAACTGTTGCTTATGGCGGTCTCTGTGAGCTTCTCAGCGACATTCAGCCAGCCAGGTATCCTGCCTGCAGTAGATGGAATGTGGCAATGGAACGCTGGCTGCGCGTGTCATAATAGGCTCTGAGCCTTTATATACCTGTGCACAGCAGCAGCCACCTTCAGTCTGCTGCTGGACAGCCAGCAGCAGCAGCAGCAGGAGAGGTATGTAATCAGGAGCCCTCCTGCTAAGGGTAGACAGCTGCTCGTTCCACCCCACCCCCCGCCTTAATTGGTTCTCCTCCCTTCCAACGGTGTTGAGGCGGGTGGGAACAGCAGGGGGTGAAGGTGCTGTGTTTAAAGAGGTGGAGTTATGCAGATCTAAAACGCGTGGATTGCAGCAGCAGCAAGCCGAAAAGTGCAGGCATGTAAGGGATCTAGAGGTTGACAACATGTCTTCTTAACGGGAGTCCAGGAGCTCATCTCCACAAATGGACTTTTCAGGATCCTTGGGTGGCTCCGTAGTTTGAAACCAATTCTGGTTATCGCTTCTCGGCCTTTTGGCTAAGATCAAGTGTAGTATCTGTTCTTATCAGTTTAATATCTGATACGTCCCCTATCTGGGGACCATATATTAAATGGATTTTTAGAACAGGGAGATGGAAAAAGAGCTTGCTCTGTCCACTCCACGCATTGACCTGGTATTGCAGTATCTCCAGGACCGGTGCACCCCTTCTTTAATGCAGTTTCTAAAATCAGAAAGAATTGAATTCAATGTTTTTTGTTCATTTTGCTTGTTTGTCGGATTTTGGGATGGACTCTTTGGCTTTGCTTTTCTTCTCCTCATTGGATTTTTCATGTTCAAAGTTGCAGAAGCCAGATTACAAGCTCATTTTGGTTCAACTTCAGCAACTGTGCATTGCATTGCCATGTAATGTGATGCAATGCTATCTTTCTAGCTCTCCCTTTTTACTTCCTTTTGGATAAACAGACATATTAGGGAAGCATTTTGGAGCTTTCACCTAAATAACTACAGGTGGTGAGATAAGCTGCACAATATAATTGACCTTTCAGTATATTGTTGCACACACACCATCTATTTAGCAAATGCCCTTGTTATCAACAGCAGCCTTTTAAACTCACCTGAGCTAACAGGTATGTGCGCTGGCTACTCTGCTGCGCTTAAAATTTCTTTTTTGGTTTGCTACAATGCCTTTTCTGAAACGTTGTCTCCCTCTGCTGGAACACTGACTTCTTTTATTTAATGCCTGCAGACTATAAAAGAGAACCCAACCCAAAAAGTTTGGTTGATTAGTCTGTGGCATTCTGTTAAACTGTTGCTTATGGCGGTCTCTGTGAGCTTCTCAGCGACATTCAGCCAGCCAGGTATCCTGCCTGCAGTAGATGGAATGTGGCAATGGAACGCTGGCTGCGCGTGTCATAATAGGCTCTGAGCCTTTATATACCTGTGCACAGCAGCAGCCACCTTCAGTCTGCTGCTGGACAGCCAGCAGCAGCAGCAGCAGGAGAGGTATGTAATCAGGAGCCCTCCTGCTAAGGGTAGACAGCTGCTCGTTCCACCCCACCCCCCGCCTTAATTGGTTCTCCTCCCTTCCAACGGTGTTGAGGCGGGTGGGAACAGCAGGGGGTGAAGGTGCTGTGTTTAAAGAGGTGGAGTTATGCAGATCTAAAACGCGTGGATTGCAGCAGCAGCAAGCCGAAAAGTGCAGGCATGTAAGGGATCTAGAGGTTGACAACATGTCTTCTTAACGGGAGTCCAGGAGCTCATCTCCACAAATGGACTTTTCAGGATCCTTGGGTGGCTCCGTAGTTTGAAACCAATTCTGGTTATCGCTTCTCGGCCTTTTGGCTAAGATCAAGTGTAGTATCTGTTCTTATCAGTTTAATATCTGATACGTCCCCTATCTGGGGACCATATATTAAATGGATTTTTAGAACAGGGAGATGGAAAAAGAGCTTGCTCTGTCCACTCCACGCATTGACCTGGTATTGCAGTATCTCCAGGACCGGTGCACCCCTTCTTTAATGCAGTTTCTAAAATCAGAAAGAATTGAATTCAATGTTTTTTGTTCATTTTGCTTGTTTGTCGGATTTTGGGATGGACTCTTTGGCTTTGCTTTTCTTCTCCTCATTGGATTTTTCATGTTCAAAGTTGCAGAAGCCAGATTACAAGCTCATTTTGGTTCAACTTCAGCAACTGTGCATTGCATTGCCATGTAATGTGATGCAATGCTATCTTTCTAGCTCTCCCTTTTTACTTCCTTTTGGATAAACAGACATATTAGGCAAGCATTTTGGAGCTTTCACCTAAATAACTACAGGTGGTGAGATAAGCTGCACAATATAATTGACCTTTCAGTATATTGTTGCACACACACCATCTATTTAGCAAATGCCCTTGTTATCAACAGCAGCCTTTTAAACTCACCTGAGCTAACAGGTATGTGCGCTGGTTACTCTGCTGCGCTTAAAATTTCTTTTTTGGTTTGCTACAATGCCTTTTCTGAAACGTTGTCTCCCTCTGCTGGAACACTGACTTCTTTCATTTAATGCCTGCAGACTATAAAAGAGAACCCAACCCAAAAAGTTTGGTTGATTAGTCTGTGGCATTCTGTTAAACTGTTGCTTATGGCGGTCTCTGTGAGCTTCTCAGCGACATTCAGCCAGCCAGGTATCCTGCCTGCAGTAGATGGAATGTGGCAATGGAACGCTGGCTGCGCGTGTCATAATAGGCTCTGAGCCTTTATATACCTGTGCACAGCAGCAGCCACCTTCAGTCTGCTGCTGGACAGCCAGCAGCAGCAGCAGCAGGAGAGGTATGTAATCAGGAGCCCTCCTGCTAAGGGTAGACAGCTGCTCGTTCCACCCCACCCCCCGCCTTAATTGGTTCTCCTCCCTTCCAACGGTGTTGAGGCGGGTGGGAACAGCAGGGGGTGAAGGTGCTGTGTTTAAAGAGGTGGAGTTATGCAGATCTAAAACGCGTGGATTGCAGCAGCAGCAAGCCGAAAAGTGCAGGCATGTAAGGGATCTAGAGGTTGACAACATGTCTTCTTAACGGGAGTCCAGGAGCTCATCTCCACAAATGGACTTTTCAGGATCCTTGGGTGGCTCCGTAGTTTGAAACCAATTCTGGTTATCGCTTCTCGGCCTTTTGGCTAAGATCAAGTGTAGTATCTGTTCTTATCAGTTTAATATCTGATACGTCCCCTATCTGGGGACCATATATTAAATGGATTTTTAGAACAGGGAGATGGAAAAAGAGCTTGCTCTGTCCACTCCACGCATTGACCTGGTATTGCAGTATCTCCAGGACCGGTGCACCCCTTCTTTAATGCAGTTTCTAAAATCAGAAAGAATTGAATTCAATGTTTTTTGTTCATTTTGCTTGTTTGTCGGATTTTGGGATGGACTCTTTGGCTTTGCTTTTCTTCTCCTCATTGGATTTTTCATGTTCAAAGTTGCAGAAGCCAGATTACAAGCTCATTTTGGTTCAACTTCAGCAACTGTGCATTGCATTGCCATGTAATGTGATGCAATGCTATCTTTCTAGCTCTCCCTTTTTACTTCCTTTTGGATAAACAGACATATTAGGCAAGCATTTTGGAGCTTTCACCTAAATAACTACAGGTGGTGAGATAAGCTGCACAATATAATTGACCTTTCAGTATATTGTTGCACACACACCATCTATTTAGCAAATGCCCTTGTTATCAACAGCAGCCTTTTAAACTCACCTGAGCTAACAGGTATGTGCGCTGGTTACTCTGCTGCGCTTAAAATTTCTTTTTTGGTTTGCTACAATGCCTTTTCTGAAACGTTGTCTCCCTCTGCTGGAACACTGACTTCTTTCATTTAATGCCTGCAGACTATAAAAGAGAACCCAACCCAAAAAGTTTGGTTGATTAGTCTGTGGCATTCTGTTAAACTGTTGCTTATGGCGGTCTCTGTGAGCTTCTCAGCGACATTCAGCCAGCCAGGTATCCTGCCTGCAGTAGATGGAATGTGGCAATGGAACGCTGGCTGCGCGTGTCATAATAGGCTCTGAGCCTTTATATACCTGTGCACAGCAGCAGCCACCTTCAGTCTGCTGCTGGACAGCCAGCAGCAGCAGCAGCAGGAGAGGTATGTAATCAGGAGCCCTCCTGCTAAGGGTAGACAGCTGCTCGTTCCACCCCACCCCCCGCCTTAATTGGTTCTCCTCCCTTCCAACGGTGTTGAGGCGGGTGGGAACAGCAGGGGGTGAAGGTGCTGTGTTTAAAGAGGTGGAGTTATGCAGATCTAAAATGCGTGGATTGCAGCAGCAGCAAGCCGAAAAGTGCAGGCATGTAAGGGATCTAGAGGTTGACAACATGTCTTCTTAACGGGAGTCCAGGAGCTCATCTCCACAAATGGACTTTTCAGGATCCTTGGGTGGCTCCGTAGTTTGAAACCAATTCTGGTTATCGCTTCTCGGCCTTTTGGCTAAGATCAAGTGTAGTATCTGTTCTTATCAGTTTAATATCTGATACGTCCCCTATCTGGGGACCATATATTAAATGGATTTTTAGAACAGGGAGATGGAAAAAGAGCTTGCTCTGTCCACTCCACGCATTGACCTGGTATTGCAGTATCTCCAGGACCGGTGCACCCCTTCTTTAATGCAGTTTCTAAAATCAGAAAGAATTGAATTCAATGTTTTTTGTTCATTTTGCTTGTTTGTCGGATTTTGGGATGGACTCTTTGGCTTTGCTTTTCTTCTCCTCATTGGATTTTTCATGTTCAAAGTTGCAGAAGCCAGATTACAAGCTCATTTTGGTTCAACTTCAGCAACTGTGCATTGCATTGCCATGTAATGTGATGCAATGCTATCTTTCTAGCTCTCCCTTTTTACTTCCTTTTGGATAAACAGACATATTAGGCAAGCATTTTGGAGCTTTCACCTAAATAACTACAGGTGGTGAGATAAGCTGCACAATATAATTGACCTTTCAGTATATTGTTGCACACACACCATCTATTTAGCAAATGCCCTTGTTATCAACAGCAGCCTTTTAAACTCACCTGAGCTAACAGGTATGTGCGCTGGTTACTCTGCTGCGCTTAAAATTTCTTTTTTGGTTTGCTACAATGCCTTTTCTGAAACGTTGTCTCCCTCTGCTGGAACACTGACTTCTTTCATTTAATGCCTGCAGACTATAAAAGAGAACCCAACCCAAAAAGTTTGGTTGATTAGTCTGTGGCATTCTGTTAAACTGTTGCTTATGGCGGTCTCTGTGAGCTTCTCAGCGACATTCAGCCAGCCAGGTATCCTGCCTGCAGTAGATGGAATGTGGCAATGGAACGCTGGCTGCGCATGTCATAATAGGCTCTGAGCCTTTATATACCTGTGCACAGCAGCAGCCACCTTCAGTCTGCTGCTGGACAGCCAGCAGCAGCAGCAGCAGGAGAGGTATGTAATCAGGAGCCCTCCTGCTAAGGGTAGACAGCTGCTCGTTCCACCCCACCCCCCGCCTTAATTGGTTCTCCTCCCTTCCAACGGTGTTGAGGCGGGTGGGAACAGCAGGGGGTGAAGGTGCTGTGTTTAAAGAGGTGGAGTTATGCAGATCTAAAACGCGTGGATTGCAGCAGCAGCAAGCCGAAAAGTGCAGGCATGTAAGGGATCTAGAGGTTGACAACATGTCTTCTTAACGGGAGTCCAGGAGCTCATCTCCACAAATGGACTTTTCAGGATCCTTGGGTGGCTCCGTAGTTTGAAACCAATTCTGGTTATCGCTTCTCGGCCTTTTGGCTAAGATCAAGTGTAGTATCTGTTCTTATCAGTTTAATATCTGATACGTCCCCTATCTGGGGACCATATATTAAATGGATTTTTAGAACAGGGAGATGGAAAAAGAGCTTGCTCTGTCCACTCCACGCATTGACCTGGTATTGCAGTATCTCCAGGACCGGTGCACCCCTTCTTTAATGCAGTTTCTAAAATCAGAAAGAATTGAATTCAATGTTTTTTGTTCATTTTGCTTGTTTGTCGGATTTTGGGATGGACTCTTTGGCTTTGCTTTTCTTCTCCTCATTGGATTTTTCATGTTCAAAGTTGCAGAAGCCAGATTACAAGCTCATTTTGGTTCAACTTCAGCAACTGTGCATTGCATTGCCATGTAATGTGATGCAATGCTATCTTTCTAGCTCTCCCTTTTTACTTCCTTTTGGATAAACAGACATATTAGGCAAGCATTTTGGAGCTTTCACCTAAATAACTACAGGTGGTGAGATAAGCTGCACAATATAATTGACCTTTCAGTATATTGTTGCACACACACCATCTATTTAGCAAATGCCCTTGTTATCAACAGCAGCCTTTTAAACTCACCTGAGCTAACAGGTATGTGCGCTGGTTACTCTGCTGCGCTTAAAATTTCTTTTTTGGTTTGCTACAATGCCTTTTCTGAAACGTTGTCTCCCTCTGCTGGAACAGTGACTTCTTTCATTTAATGCCTGCAGACTATAAAAGAGAACCCAACCCAAAAAGTTTGGTTGATTAGTCTGTGGCATTCTGTTAAACTGTTGCTTATGGCGGTCTCTGTGAGCTTCTCAGCGACATTCAGCCAGCCAGGTATCCTGCCTGCAGTAGATGGAATGTGGCAATGGAACGCTGGCTGCGCGTGTCATAATAGGCTCTGAGCCTTTATATACCTGTGCACAGCAGCAGCCACCTTCAGTCTGCTGCTGGACAGCCAGCAGCAGCAGCAGCAGGAGAGGTATGTAATCAGGAGCCCTCCTGCTAAGGGTAGACAGCTGCTCGTTCCACCCCACCCCCCGCCTTAATTGGTTCTCCTCCCTTCCAACGGTGTTGAGGCGGGTGGGAACAGCAGGGGGTGAAGGTGCTGTGTTTAAAGAGGTGGAGTTATGCAGATCTAAAACGCGTGGATTGCAGCAGCAGCAAGCCGAAAAGTGCAGGCATGTAAGGGATCTAGAGGTTGACAACATGTCTTCTTAACGGGAGTCCAGGAGCTCATCTCCACAAATGGACTTTTCAGGATCCTTGGGTGGCTCCGTAGTTTGAAACCAATTCTGGTTATCGCTTCTCGGCCTTTTGGCTAAGATCAAGTGTAGTATCTGTTCTTATCTGCTCAGAGACTATTCCATCATGGACGGTCCGGAGGACGAGGACGAGGACTAAACCCCTCCTCCCCCTCTCCCCTTATGTGTCTTGTCTTTCAATAAAGCTTCGGGCCTGTGATTTTCCCCTCCCCATCCCCTTTTTCCCAATCCCCATCCCTTATCACGGTTCGTCGTACTGTATTGATTGACATGCTTTTTCTTTCAGATTGAGTGTTTTGTGTAGCATAGGGGTGTGATGTGTCTAGTTAGTGCGTCGTATCCTCATGCTATGTAAATATGATGTAGAATTCTGTGTGTACTGGGCTGCGGCACTGTACACTGTCTGTTAACTTATTTTTTGTGCTAATAAAAGATATATTCAATCAAAAAAAAAAAAATCTGTTCTTATCAGTTTAATATCTGATACGTCCCCTATCTGGGGACCATATATTAAATGGATTTTTAGAACAGGGAGATGGAAAAAGAGCTTGCTCTGTCCACTCCACGCATTGACCTGGTATTGCAGTATCTCCAGGACCGGTGCACCCCTTCTTTAATGCAGTTTCTAAAATCAGAAAGAATTGAATTCAATGTTTTTTGTTCATTTTGCTTGTTTGTCGGATTTTGGGATGGACTCTTTGGCTTTGCTTTTCTTCTCCTCATTGGATTTTTCATGTTCAAAGTTGCAGAAGCCAGATTACAAGCTCATTTTGGTTCAACTTCAGCAACTGTGCATTGCATTGCCATGTAATGTGATGCAATGCTATCTTTCTAGCTCTCCCTTTTTACTTCCTTTTGGATAAACAGACATATTAGGCAAGCATTTTGGAGCTTTCACCTAAATAACTACAGGTGGTGAGATAAGCTGCACAATATAATTGACCTTTCAGTATATTGTTGCACACACACCATCTATTTAGCAAATGCCCTTGTTATCAACAGCAGCCTTTTAAACTCACCTGAGCTAACAGGTATGTGCGCTGGTTACTCTGCTGCGCTTAAAATTTCTTTTTTGGTTTGCTACAATGCCTTTTCTGAAACGTTGTCTCCCTCTGCTGGAACACTGACTTCTTTCATTTAATGCCTGCAGACTATAAAAGAGAACCCAACCCAAAAAGTTTGGTTGATTAGTCTGTGGCATTCTGTTAAACTGTTGCTTATGGCGGTCTCTGTGAGCTTCTCAGCGACATTCAGCCAGCCAGGTATCCTGCCTGCAGTAGATGGAATGTGGCAATGGAACGCTGGCTGCGCGTGTCATAATAGGCTCTGAGCCTTTATATACCTGTGCACAGCAGCAGCCACCTTCAGTCTGCTGCTGGACAGCCAGCAGCAGCAGCAGCAGGAGAGGTATGTAATCAGGAGCCCTCCTGCTAAGGGTAGACAGCTGCTCGTTCCACCCCACCCCCCGCCTTAATTGGTTCTCCTCCCTTCCAACGGTGTTGAGGCGGGTGGGAACAGCAGGGGGTGAAGGTGCTGTGTTTAAAGAGGTGGAGTTATGCAGATCTAAAACGCGTGGATTGCAGCAGCAGCAAGCCGAAAAGTGCAGGCATGTAAGGGATCTAGAGGTTGACAACATGTCTTCTTAACGGGAGTCCAGGAGCTCATCTCCACAAATGGACTTTTCAGGATCCTTGGGTGGCTCCGTAGTTTGAAACCAATTCTGGTTATCGCTTCTCGGCCTTTTGGCTAAGATCAAGTGTAGTATCTGTTCTTATCAGTTTAATATCTGATACGTCCCCTATCTGGGGACCATATATTAAATGGATTTTTAGAACAGGGAGATGGAAAAAGAGCTTGCTCTGTCCACTCCACGCATTGACCTGGTATTGCAGTATCTCCAGGACCGGTGCACCCCTTCTTTAATGCTGTTTCTAAAATCAGAAAGAATTGAATTCAATGTTTTTTGTTCATTTTACTTGTTTGTCGGATTTTGGGATGGACTCTTTGGCTTTGCTTTTCTTCTCCTCATTGGATTTTTCATGTTCAAAGTTGCAGAAGCCAGATTACAAGCTCATTTTGGTTCAACTTCAGCAACTGTGCATTGCATTGCCATGTAATGTGATGCAATGCTATCTTTCTAGCTCTCCCTTTTTACTTCCTTTTGGATAAACAGACATATTAGGCAAGCATTTTGGAGCTTTCACCTAAATAACTACAGGTGGTGAGATAAGCTGCACAATATAATTGACCTTTCAGTATATTGTTGCACACACACCATCTATTTAGCAAATGCCCTTGTTATCAACAGCAGCCTTTTAAACTCACCTGAGCTAACAGGTATGTGCGCTGGTTACTCT
This sequence comes from Phyllobates terribilis, assembly GCF_046119375.1. Lineage (NCBI taxonomy): Eukaryota > Metazoa > Chordata > Amphibia > Anura > Dendrobatidae > Phyllobates > Phyllobates terribilis. The sequence continues at coordinate 1,453,272 of NW_027363153.1, read as the reverse complement.
GCTGCGCTTAAAATTTCTTTTTTGGTTTGCTACAATGCCTTTTCTGAAACGTTGTCTCCCTCTGCTGGAACACTGACTTCTTTCATTTAATGCCTGCAGACTATAAAAGAGAACCCAACCCAAAAAGTTTGGTTGATTAGTCTGTGGCATTCTGTTAAACTGTTGCTTATGGCGGTCTCTGTGAGCTTCTCAGCGACATTCAGCCAGCCAGGTATCCTGCCTGCAGTAGATGGAATGTGGCAATGGAACGCTGGCTGCGCGTGTCATAATAGGCTCTGAGCCTTTATATACCTGTGCACAGCAGCAGCCACCTTCAGTCTGCTGCTGGACAGCCAGCAGCAGCAGCAGCAGGAGAGGTATGTAATCAGGAGCCCTCCTGCTAAGGGTAGACAGCTGCTCGTTCCACCCCACCCCCCGCCTTAATTGGTTCTCCTCCCTTCCAACGGTGTTGAGGCGGGTGGGAACAGCAGGGGGTGAAGGTGCTGTGTTTAAAGAGGTGGAGTTATGCAGATCTAAAACGCGTGGATTGCAGCAGCAGCAAGCTGAAAAGTGCAGGCATGTAAGGGATCTAGAGGTTGACAACATGTCTTCTTAACGGGAGTCCAGGAGCTCATCTCCACAAATGGACTTTTCAGGATCCTTGGGTGGCTCCGTAGTTTGAAACCAATTCTGGTTATCGCTTCTCGGCCTTTTGGCTAAGATCAAGTGTAGTATCTGTTATTATCAGTTTAATATCTGATACGTCCCCTATCTGGGGACCATATATTAAATGGATTTTTAGAACAGGGAGATGGAAAAAGAGCTTGCTCTGTCCACTCCACGCATTGACCTGGTATTGCAGTATCTCCAGGACCGGTGCACCCCTTCTTTAATGCAGTTTCTAAAATCAGAAAGAATTGAATTCAATGTTTTTTGTTCATTTTGCTTGTTTGTCGGATTTTGGGATGGACTCTTTGGCTTTGCTTTTCTTCTCCTCATTGGATTTTTCATGTTCAAAGTTGCAGAAGCCAGATTACAAGCTCATTTTGGTTCAACTTCAGCAACTGTGCATTGCATTGCCATGTAATGTGATGCAATGCTATCTTTCTAGCTCTCCCTTTTTACTTCCTTTTGGATAAACAGACATATTAGGCAAGCATTTTGGAGCTTTCACCTAAATAACTACAGGTGGTGAGATAAGCTGCACAATATAATTGACCTTTCAGTATATTGCTATATTGCTAATGTTAAGAATGCTTATTCATCGGCTGCATTACCCCCCCTGGGGAAATCTGACCACAACCTCATACTATTGTCTCCTGCTTACCAACCAGACGTCCGCAAACAACCAGTGACAATTAAAAAGATAAGGAAGTGGTGTCCAGCAGCAGAGGAGGCGTTACAAGACTGCTTTGATTGTACAGACTGGGAGGTGTTGTGTACCATGAAAGAGAATTGTGATGTTAATGAGATTACTGGCAGAGTTACTGATTACATCAACTTCTGTATGGACATTGTAGTACCTGTTCAAGAGATTCGGTGTTATGCAAACAATAAGCCATGGATTACAAAAGAGTTGAAACATTTACTAAACATGAAAAAACTGGCTTTTAAAAGGAAGGACAAGGAGGCATTGAAAATTATACAGCGAGACCTAAAGGGGAAAATTAAGATTGCCCGTGAGGCATTCAGAGTTAAATTAGAAAATCAATTTGCACGAAAAAGCTCCAGAGAGGTGTGGGCTGGAATGAAGCTAGTGACTGGGTTTAAGGCAAGGTCAGAGCAGGTGGGTGGTGGACTTAGAATGGCTAATGAAATGAATGAGTTCTTCAATAGATTCAGCAATAAAGGTGCGGTAGCAGCAGGGAAGGGGGAGGAGGCCGGGGAACAACTAGCTAAATTAACAGGGGGTGAAATAGATCATTTCTCGGTCTCCAAAAATGACGTGAGGGACCAGTTTAGTAAGCTGGCCATTGGCAAAGCAGCAGGGCCTGACGGTCTCAGTCCACGTGTCCTCAGAGTGTGTGCAAATGAGTTGTGTACTGTCTTCCAGCATCTCTTTAACCAGAGCTTACAATCAAAGAGAGTACCAGTGCTATGGAAGACTTCCTGCCTGGTGCCGGTTCCCAAGACTACCTTCCCGACTTCCCCGGGGGACTATAGACCGGTGGCCTTAACATCGCATGCGATGAAGTCCTTGGAGAGAATAGTACTTGCTCACTTGTGTCCGAGGGTGATGGCGCATACTGATGATCTTCAGTTTGCGTACCGGCAGGGACTGGGGGTGGACGATGCTGTAGCGTCTCTGCTACAAACAGTACATTCCTTTTTGGACAATGATGGAACCACAGTGCGTGCTTTGTTCTTTGATTTCTCTAGTGCGTTCAACACATTACAGCCACTCTTACTGCGTGGAAAGTTGATTAAAATGGCGGTGGATGAGGGACTTGTGAATTGGATAATTGACTACCTGTCGGATAGGCCACAGTTTGTTAGGTGGGGGACGGCTACATCAGATAGTGTACTGAGCAGTGTCGGAGCCCCGCAGGGAACAGTGCTGTCGCCATTCCTCTTTACATTGTACACAGCTGACTTTCAGTATAAATCAGACCGTTGTTACCTCCAGAAGTACTCGGATGACTCTGTGATAGTTGGCGGTATTGGGAAGGACCAGGATGAAGAGGAATATAGAAGGGTGGTTGCGGACTTTGTAGTATGGTGCCAGGCTAACCATCTAGAACTAAATGTTAAGAAAACCAGGGAGTTGGTGATGAGCTATGGAAGGTGCAAGAAGGTATGCCTACCTGTTACCATTGACGGTCAGGATGTGGAGATGGTGGACAGTTTCAAATATTTGGGGGTTTACCTGGATAGCAAGCTAGACTGGAAGTGCCACGTGGAGAAGGTCTACAAGAAGGGGATGAGTAGATTGTACTTCCTAAGGAAGTTAAGGTCTTTTAATGTGTGTGGCAAAATGCTTGAGGTGTTCTACCAATCCATTGTGGCTAGTGCCACCTTTGCGGCAATAATTTGCTGGGGTAACAGTGTGCGTGTTGCTGACGCCAACAAGCTCAACAAACTTATAAAGAAGGCTAGCGCGACGGTGGGCCTACAGCTTGGGACTTTTGAAGAGGTGGTAGAGGAAAGGATTAAGAAGAAGTGCAGAGCTATAATGGGCAACAACACACACCCGCTTTATGAACTGTTTGCGAAACAGAAGAGCACATTCAGCAATCGCCTAATACAACTAAGGTGTAAAAAGGAAAAATACAGGAGATCGTTTGTTCCAACAGCTATGGGGGTGTTTAACAAATGTCTGAAAAGCAATGTCTAAAGTATTCCAAATGTTATGTTATCATATGTGTCATGTTCGAGATCTGTGTTCTGCTGCTGTGATACCGCAATTTCCTACGGGATAAATAAAGTATATCTTATCTTATCTTATCTTATCTTATCTTATATTGTTGCACACACACCATCTATTTAGCAAATGCCCTTGTTATCAACAGCAGCCTTTTAAACTCACCTGAACTAACAGGTATGTGCGCTGGTTACTCTGCTGCGCTTAAAATTTCTTTTTTGGTTTGCTACAATGCCTTTTCTGAAACGTTGTCTCCCTCTGCTGGAACACTGACTTCTTTCATTTAATGCCTGCAGACTATAAAAGAGAACCCAACCCAAAAAGTTTGGTTGATTAGTCTGTGGCATTCTGTTAAACTGTTGCTTATGGCGGTCTCTGTGAGCTTCTCAGCGACATTCAGCCAGCCAGGTATCCTGCCTGCAGTAGATGGAATGTGGCAATGGAACGCTGGCTGCGCGTGTCATAATAGGCTCTGAGCCTTTATATACCTGTGCACAGCAGCAGCCACCTTCAGTCTGCTGCTGGACAGCCAGCAGCAGCAGCAGCAGCAGGAGAGGTATGTAATCAGGAGCCCTCCTGCTAAGGGTAGACAGCTGCTCGTTCCACCCCACCCCCCGCCTTAATTGGTTCTCCTCCCTTCCAACGGTGTTGAGGCGGGTGGGAACAGCAGGGGGTGAAGGTGCTGTGTTTAAAGAGGTGGAGTTATGCAGATCTAAAACGCGTGGATTGCAGCAGCAGCAAGCCGAAAAGTGCAGGCATGTAAGGGATCTAGAGGTTGACAACATGTCTTCTTAACGGGAGTCCAGGAGCTCATCTCCACAAATGGACTTTTCAGGATCCTTGGGTGGCTCCGTAGTTTGAAACCAATTCTGGTTATCGCTTCTCGGCCTTTTGGCTAAGATCAAGTGTAGCATCTGTTCTTATCAGTTTAATATCTGATACGTCCCCTATCTGGGGACCATATATTAAATGGATTTTTAGAACAGGGAGATGGAAAAAGAGCTTGCTCTGTCCACTCCACGCATTGACCTGGTATTGCAGTATCTCCAGGACCGGTGCACCCCTTCTTTAATGCAGTTTCTAAAATCAGAAAGAATTGAATTCAATGTTTTTTGTTCATTTTGCTTGTTTGTCGGATTTTGGGATGGACTCTTTGGCTTTGCTTTTCTTCTCCTCATTGGATTTTTCATGTTCAAAGTTGCAGAAGCCAGATTACAAGCTCATTTTGGTTCAACTTCAGCAACTGTGCATTGCATTGCCATGTAATGTGATGCAATGCTATCTTTCTAGCTCTCCCTTTTTACTTCCTTTTGGATAAACAGACATATTAGGCAAGCATTTTGGAGCTTTCACCTAAATAACTACAGGTGGTGAGATAAGCTGCACAATATAATTGACCTTTCAGTATATTGTTGCACACACACCATCTATTTAGCAAATGCCCTTGTTATCAACAGCAGCCTTTTAAACTCACCTGAGCTAACAGGTATGTGCGCTGGTTACTCTGCTGCGCTTAAAATTTCTTTTTTGGTTTGCTACAATGCCTTTTCTGAAACGTTGTCTCCTTCTGCTGGAACACTGACTTCTTTCATTTAATGCCTGCAGACTATAAAAGAGAACCCAACCCAAAAAGTTTGGTTGATTAGTCTGTGGCATTCTGTTAAACTGTTGCTTATGGCGGTCTCTGTGAGCTTCTCAGCGACATTCAGCCAGCCAGGTATCCTGCCTGCAGTAGATGGAATGTGGCAATGGAACGCTGGCTGCGCGTGTCATAATAGGCTCTGAGCCTTTATATACCTGTGCACAGCAGCAGCCACCTTCAGTCTGCTGCTGGACAGCCAGCAGCAGCAGCAGCAGGAGAGGTATGTAATCAGGAGCCCTCCTGCTAAGGGTAGACAGCTGCTCGTTCCACCCCACCCCCCGCCTTAATTGGTTCTCCTCCCTTCCAACGGTGTTGAGGCGGGTGGGAACAGCAGGGGGTGAAGGTGCTGTGTTTAAAGAGGTGGAGTTATGCAGATCTAAAACGCGTGGATTGCAGCAGCAGCAAGCCGAAAAGTGCAGGCATGTAAGGGATCTAGAGGTTGACAACATGTCTTCTTAACGGGAGTCCAGGAGCTCATCTCCACAAATGGACTTTTCAGGATCCTTGGGTGGCTCCGTAGTTTGAAACCAATTCTGGTTATCGCTTCTCGGCCTTTTGGCTAAGATCAAGTGTAGTATCTGTTCTTATCAGTTTAATATCTGATACGTCCCCTATCTGGGGACCATATATTAAATGGATTTTTAGAACAGGGAGATGGAAAAAGAGCTTGCTCTGTCCACTCCACGCATTGACCTGGTATTGCAGTATCTCCAGGACCGGTGCACAACTTCTTTAATGCAGTTTCTAAAATCAGAAAGAATTGAATTCAATGTTTTTTGTTCATTTTGCTTGTTTGTCGGATTTTGGGATGGACTCTTTGGCTTTGCTTTTCTTCTCCTCATTGGATTTTTCATGTTCAAAGTTGCAGAAGCCAGATTACAAGCTCATTTTGGTTCAACTTCAGAAACTGTGCATTGCATTGCCATGTAATGTGATGCAATGCTATCTTTCTAGCTCTCCCTTTTTACTTCCTTTTGGATAAACAGACATATTAGGCAAGCATTTTGGAGCTTTCACCTAAATAACTACAGGTGGTGAGATAAGCTGCACAATATAATTGACCTTTCAGTATATTGTTGCACACACACCATCTATTTAGCAAATGCCCTTGTTACCAACAGCAGCCTTTTAAACTCACCTGAGCTAACAGGTATGTGCGCTGGTTACTCTGCTGCGCTTAAAATTTCTTTTTTGGTTTGCTACAATGCCTTTTCTGAAACGTTGTCTCCTTCTGCTGGAACACTGACTTCTTTCATTTAATGCCTGCAGACTATAAAAGAGAACCCAACCCAAAAAGTTTGGTTGATTAGTCTGTGGCATTCTGTTAAACTGTTGCTTATGGCGGTCTCTGTGAGCTTTTCAGCGACATTCAGCCAGCCAGGTATCCTGCCTGCAGTAGATGGAATGTGGCAATGGAACGCTGGCTGCGCGTGTCATAATAGGCTCTGAGCCTTTATATACCTGTGCACAGCAGCAGCCACCTTCAGTCTGCTGCTGGACAGCCAGCAGCAGCAGCAGCAGGAGAGGTATGTAATCAGGAGCCCTCCTGCTAAGGGTAGACAGCTGCTCGTTCCACCCCACCCCCCGCCTTAATTGGTTCTCCTCCCTTCCAACGGTGTTGAGGCGGGTGGGAACAGCAGGGGGTGAAGGTGCTGTGTTTAAAGAGGTGGAGTTATGCAGATCTAAAACGCGTGGATTGCAGCAGCAGCAAGCCGAAAAGTGCAGGCATGTAAGGGATCTAGAGGTTGACAACATGTCTTCTTAACGGGAGTCCAGGAGCTCATCTCCACAAATGGACTTTTCAGGATCCTTGGGTGGCTCCGTAGTTTGAAACCAATTCTGGTTATCGCTTCTCGGCCTTTTGGCTAAGATCAAGTGTAGTATCTGTTCTTATCAGTTTAATATCTGATACGTCCCCTATCTGGGGACCATATATTAAATGGATTTTTAGAACAGGGAGATGGAAAAAGAGCTTGCTCTGTCCACTCCACGCATTGACCTGGTATTGCAGTATCTCCAGGACCGGTGCACCCCTTCTTTAATGCAGTTTCTAAAATCAGAAAGAATTGAATTCAATGTTTTTTGTTCATTTTGCTTGTTTGTCGGATTTTGGGATGGACTCTTTGGCTTTGCTTTTCTTCTCCTCATTGGATTTTTCATGTTCAAAGTTGCAGAAGCCAGATTACAAGCTCATTTTGGTTCAACTTCAGCAACTGTGCATTGCATTGCCATGTAATGTGATGCAATGCTATCTTTCTAGCTCTCCCTTTTTACTTCCTTTTGGATAAACAGACATATTAGGCAAGCATTTTGGAGCTTTCACCTAAATAACTACAGGTGGTGAGATAAGCTGCACAATATAATTGACCTTTCAGTATATTGTTGCACACACACCATCTATTTAGCAAATGCCCTTGTTATCAACAGCAGCCTTTTAAACTCACCTGAGCTAACAGGTATGTGCGCTGGTTACTCTGCTGCGCTTAAAATTTCTTTTTTGGTTTGCTACAATGCCTTTTCTGAAACGTTGTCTCCTTCTGCTGGAACACTGACTTCTTTCATTTAATGCCTGCAGACTATAAAAGAGAACCCAACCCAAAAAGTTTGGTTGATTAGTCTGTGGCATTCTGTTAAACTGTTGCTTATGGCGGTCTCTGTGAGCTTCTCAGCGACATTCAGCCAGCCAGGTATCCTGCCTGCAGTAGATGGAATGTGGCAATGGAACGCTGGCTGCGCGTGTCATAATAGGCTCTGAGCCTTTATATACCTGTGCACAGCAGCAGCCACCTTCAGTCTGCTGCTGGACAGCCAGCAGCAGCAGCAGCAGGAGAATTATGTAATCAGGAGCCCTCCTGCTAAGGGTAGACAGCTGCTCGTTCCACCCCACCCCCCGCCTTAATTGGTTCTCCTCCCTTCCAACGGTGTTGAGGCGGGTGGGAACAGCAGGGGGTGAAGGTGCTGTGTTTAAAGAGGTGGAGTTATGCAGATCTAAAACGCGTGGATTGCAGCAGCAGCAAGCCGAAAAGTGCAGGCATGTAAGGGATCTAGAGGTTGACAACATGTCTTCTTAACGGGAGTCCAGGAGCTCATCTCCACAAATGGACTTTTCAGGATCCTTGGGTGGCTCCGTAGTTTGAAACCAATTCTGGTTATCGCTTCTCGGCCTTTTGGCTAAGATCAAGTGTAGTATCTGTTCTTATCAGTTTAATATCTGATACGTCCCCTATCTGGGGACCATATATTAAATGGATTTTTAGAACAGGGAGATGGAAAAAGAGCTTGCTCTGTCCACTCCACGCATTGACCTGGTATTGCAGTATCTCCAGGACCGGTGCACCCCTTCTTTAATGCAGTTTCTAAAATCAGAAAGAATTGAATTCAATGTTTTTTGTTCATTTTGCTTGTTTGTCGGATTTTGGGATGGACTCTTTGGCTTTGCTTTTCTTCTCCTCATTGGATTTTTCATGTTCAAAGTTGCAGAAGCCAGATTACAAGCTCATTTTGGTTCAACTTCAGCAACTGTGCATTGCATTGCCATGTAATGTGATGCAATGCTATCTTTCTAGCTCTCCCTTTTTACTTCCTTTTGGATAAACAGACATATTAGGCAAGCATTTTGGAGCTTTCACCTAAATAACTACAGGTGGTGAGATAAGCTGCACAATATAATTGACCTTTCAGTATATTGTTGCACACACACCATCTATTTAGCAAATGCCCTTGTTATCAACAGCAGCCTTTTAAACTCACCTGAGCTAACAGGTATGTGCGCTGGTTACTCTGCTGCGCTTAAAATTTCTTTTTTGGTTTGCTACAATGCCTTTTCTGAAACGTTGTCTCCTTCTGCTGGAACGCTGACTTCTTTCATTTAATGCCTGCAGACTATAAAAGAGAACCCAACCCAAAAAGTTTGGTTGATTAGTCTGTGGCATTCTGTTAAACTGTTGCTTATGGCGGTCTCTGTGAGCTTCTCAGCGACATTCAGCCAGCCAGGTATCCTGCCTGCAGTAGATGGAATGTGGCAATGGAACGCTGGCTGCGCGTGTCATAATAGGCTCTGAGCCTTTATATACCTGTGCACAGCAGCAGCCACCTTCAGTCTGCTGCTGGACAGCCAGCAGCAGCAGCAGCAGGAGAGGTATGTAATCAGGAGCCCTCCTGCTAAGGGTAGACAGCTGCTCGTTCCACCCCACCCCCCGCCTTAATTGGTTCTCCTCCCTTCCAACGGTGTTGAGGCGGGTGGGAACAGCAGGGGGTGAAGGTGCTGTGTTTAAAGAGGTGGAGTTATGCAGATCTAAAACGCGTGGATTGCAGCAGCAGCAAGCCGAAAAGTGCAGGCATGTAAGGGATCTAGAGGTTGACAACATGTCTTCTTAACGGGAGTCCAGGAGCTCATCTCCACAAATGGACTTTTCAGGATCCTTGGGTGGCTCCGTAGTTTGAAACCAATTCTGGTTATCGCTTCTCGGCCTTTTGGCTAAGATCAAGTGTAGTATCTGTTCTTATCAGTTTAATATCTGATACGTCCCCTATCTGGGGACCATATATTAAATGGATTTTTAGAACAGGGAGATGGAAAAAGAGCTTGCTCTGTCCACTCCACGCATTGACCTGGTATTGCAGTATCTCCAGGACCGGTGCACCCCTTCTTTAATGCAGTTTCTAAAATCAGAAAGAATTGAATTCAATGTTTTTTGTTCATTTTGCTTGTTTGTCGGATTTTGGGATGGACTCTTTGGCTTTGCTTTTCTTCTCCTCATTGGATTTTTCATGTTCAAAGTTGCAGAAGCCAGATTACAAGCTCATTTTGGTTCAACTTCAGCAACTGTGCATTGCATTGCCATGTAATGTGATGCAATGCTATCTTTCTAGCTCTCCCTTTTTACTTCCTTTTGGATAAACAGACAAATTAGGCAAGCATTTTGGAGCTTTCACCTAAATAACTACAGGTGGTGAGATAAGCTGCACAATATAATTGACCTTTCAGTATATTGTTGCACACACACCATCTATTTAGCAAATGCCCTTGTTATCAACAGCAGCCTTTTAAACTCACCTGAGCTAACAGGTATGTGCGCTGGTTACTCTGCTGCGCTTAAAATTTCTTTTTTGGTTTGCTACAATGCCTTTTCTGAAACGTTGTCTCCTTCTGCTGGAACGCTGACTTATTTCATTTAATGCCTGCAGACTATAAAAGAGAACCCAACCCAAAAAGTTTGGTTGATTAGTCTGTGGCATTCTGTTAAACTGTTGCTTATGGCGGTCTCTGTGAGCTTCTCAGCGACATTCAGCCAGCCAGGTATCCTGCCTGCAGTAGATGGAATGTGGCAATGGAACGCTGGCTGCGCGTGTCATAATAGGCTCTGAGCCTTTATATACCTGTGCACAGCAGCAGCCACCTTCAGTCTGCTGCTGGACAGCCAGCAGCAGCAGCAGCAGGAGAGGTATGTAATCAGGAGCCCTCCTGCTAAGGGTAGACAGCTGCTCGTTCCACCCCACCCCCCGCCTTAATTGGTTCTCCTCCTTTCCAACGGTGTTGAGGCGGGTGGGAACAGCAGGGGGTGAAGGTGCTGTGTTTAAAGAGGTGGAGTTATGCAGATCTAAAACGCGTGGATTGCAGCAGCAGCAAGCCGAAAAGTGCAGGCATGTAAGGGATCTAGAGGTTGACAACATGTCTTCTTAACGGGAGTCCAGGAGCTCATCTCCACAAATGGACTTTTCAGGATCCTTGGGTGGCTCCGTAGTTTGAAACCAATTCTGGTTATCGCTTCTCGGCCTTTTGGCTAAGATCAAGTGTAGTATCTGTTCTTATCAGTTTAATATCTGATACGTCCCCTATCTGGGGACCATATATTAAATGGATTTTTAGAACAGGGAGATGGAAAAAGAGCTTGCTCTGTCCACTCCACGCATTGACCTGGTATTGCAGTATCTCCAGGACCGGTGCACCCCTTCTTTAATGCAGTTTCTAAAATCAGAAAGAATTGAATTCAATGTTTTTTGTTCATTTTGCTTGTTTGTCGGATTTTGGGATGGACTCTTTGGCTTTGCTTTTCTTCTCCTCATTGGATTTTTCATGTTCAAAGTTGCAGAAGCCAGATTACAAGCTCATTTTGGTTCAACTTCAGCAACTGTGCATTGCATTGCCATGTAATGTGATGCAATGCTATCTTTCTAGCTCTCCCTTTTTACTTCCTTTTGGATAAACAGACATATTAGGCAAGCATTTTGGAGCTTTCACCTAAATAACTACAGGTGGTGAGATAAGCTGCACAATATAATTGACCTTTCAGTATATTGTTGCACACACACCATCTATTTAGCAAATGCCCTTGTTATCAACAGCAGCCTTTTAAACTCACCTGAGCTAACAGGTATGTGCGCTGGTTACTCTGCTGCGCTTAAAATTTCTTTTTTGGTTTGCTACAATGCCTTTTCTGAAACGTTGTCTCCTTCTGCTGGAACACTGACTTCTTTCATTTAATGCCTGCAGACTATAAAAGAGAACCCAACCCAAAAAGTTTGGTTGATTAGTCTGTGGCATTCTGTTAAACTGTTGCTTATGGCGGTCTCTGTGAGCTTCTCAGCGACATTCAGCCAGCCAGGTATCCTGCCTGCAGTAGATGGAATGTGGCAATGGAACGCTGGCTGCGCGTGTCATAATAGGCTCTGAGCCTTTATATACCTGTGCACAGCAGCAGCCACCTTCAGTCTGCTGCTGGACAGCCAGCAGCAGCAGCAGCAGGAGAGGTATGTAATCAGGAGCCCTCCTGCTAAGGGTAGACAGCTGCTCGTTCCACCCCACCCCCCGCCTTAATTGGTTCTCCTCCCTTCCAACGGTGTTGAGGCGGGTGGGAACAGCAGGGGGTGAAGGTGCTGTGTTTAAAGAGGTGGAGTTATGCAGATCTAAAACGCGTGGATTGCAGCAGCAGCAAGCCGAAAAGTGCAGGCATGTAAGGGATCTAGAGGTTGACAACATGTCTTCTTAACGGGAGTCCAGGAGCTCATCTCCACAAATGGACTTTTCAGGATCCTTGGGTGGCTCCGTAGTTTGAAACCAATTCTGGTTATCGCTTCTCGGCCTTTTGGCTAAGATCAAGTGTAGTATCTGTTCTTATCAGTTTAATATCTGATACGTCCCCTATCTGGGGACCATATATTAAATGGATTTTTAGAACAGGGAGATGGAAAAAGAGCTTGCTCTGTCCACTCCACGCATTGACCTGGTATTGCAGTATCTCCAGGACCGGTGCACCCCTTCTTTAATGCAGTTTCTAAAATCAGAAAGAATTGAATTCAATGTTTTTTGTTCATTTTGCTTGTTTGTCGGATTTTGGGATGGACTCTTTGGCTTTGCTTTTCTTCTCCTCATTGGATTTTTCATGTTCAAAGTTGCAGAAGCCAGATTACAAGCTCATTTTGGTTCAACTTCAGCAACTGTGCATTGCATTGCCATGTAATGTGATGCAATGCTATCTTTCTAGCTCTCCCTTTTTACTTCCTTTTGGATAAACAGACATATTAGGCAAGCATTTTGGAGCTTTCACCTAAATAACTACAGGTGGTGAGATAAGCTGCACAATATAATTGACCTTTCAGTATATTGTTGCACACACACCATCTATTTAGCAAATGCCCTTGTTATCAACAGCAGCCTTTTAAACTCACCTGAGCTAACAGGTATGTGCGCTGGTTACTCTGCTGCGCTTAAAATTTCTTTTTTGGTTTGCTACAATGCCTTTTCTGAAACGTTGTCTCCTTCTGCTGGAACACTGACTTCTTTCATTTAATGCCTGCAGACTATAAAAGAGAACCCAACCCAAAAAGTTTGGTTGATTAGTCTGTGGCATTCTGTTAAACTGTTGCTTATGGCGGTCTCTGTGAGCTTCTCAGCGACATTCAGCCAGCCAGGTATCCTGCCTGCAGTAGATGGAATGTGGCAATGGAACGCTGGCTGCGCGTGTCATAATAGGCTCTGAGCCTTTATATACCTGTGCACAGCAGCAGCCACCTTCAGTCTGCTGCTGGACAGCCAGCAGCAGCAGCAGCAGGAGAGGTATGTAATCAGGCGCCCTCCTGCTAAGGGTAGACAGCTGCTCGTTCCACCCCACCCCCCGCCTTAATTGGTTCTCCTCCCTTCCAACGGTGTTGAGGCGGGTGGGAACAGCAGGGGGTGAAGGTGCTGTGTTTAAAGAGGTGGAGTTATGCAGATCTAAAACGCGTGGATTGCAGCAGCAGCAAGCCGAAAAGTGCAGGCATGTAAGGGATCTAGAGGTTGACAACATGTCTTCTTAACGGGAGTCCAGGAGCTCATCTCCACAAATGGACTTTTCAGGATCCTTGGGTGGCTCCGTAGTTTGAAACCAATTCTGGTTATCGCTTCTCGGCCTTTTGGCTAAGATCAAGTGTAGTATCTGTTCTTATCAGTTTAATATCTGATACGTCCCCTATCTGGGGACCATATATTAAATGGATTTTTAGAACAGGGAGATGGAAAAAGAGCTTGCTCTGTCCACTCCACGCATTGACCTGGTATTGCAGTATCTCCAGGACCGGTGCACCCCTTCTTTAATGCAGTTTCTAAAATCAGAAAGAATTGAATTCAATGTTTTTTGTTCATTTTGCTTGTTTGTCGGATTTTGGGATGGACTCTTTGGCTTTGCTTTTCTTCTCCTCATTGGATTTTTCATGTTCAAAGTTGCAGAAGCCAGATTACAAGCTCATTTTGGTTCAACTTCAGCAACTGTGCATTGCATTGCCATGTAATGTGATGCAATGCTATCTTTCTAGCTCTCCCTTTTTACTTCCTTTTGGATAAACAGACATATTAGGCAAGCATTTTGGAGCTTTCACCTAAATAACTACAGGTGGTGAGATAAGCTGCACAATATAATTGACCTTTCAGTATATTGTTGCACACACACCATCTATTTAGCAAATGCCCTTGTTATCAACAGCAGCCTTTTAAACTCACCTGAGCTAACAGGTATGTGCGCTGGTTACTCTGCTGCGCTTAAAATTTCTTTTTTGGTTTGCTACAATGCCTTTTCTGAAACGTTGTCTCCTTCTGCTGGAACACTGACTTCTTTCATTTAATGCCTGCAGACTATAAAAGAGAACCCAACCCAAAAAGTTTGGTTGATTAGTCTGTGGCATTCTGTTAAACTGTTGCTTATGGCGGTCTCTGTGAGCTTCTCAGCGACATTCAGCCAGCCAGGTATCCTGCCTGCAGTAGATGGAATGTGGCAATGGAACGCTGGCTGCGCGTGTCATAATAGGCTCTGAGCCTTTATATACCTGTGCACAGCAGCAGCCACCTTCAGTCTGCTGCTGGACAGCCAGCAGCAGCAGCAGCAGGAGAGGTATGTAATCAGGAGCCCTCCTGCTAAGGGTAGACAGCTGCTCGTTCCACCCCACCCCCCGCCTTAATTGGTTCTCCTCCCTTCCAACGGTGTTGAGGCGGGTGGGAACAGCAGGGGGTGAAGGTGCTGTGTTTAAAGAGGTGGAGTTATGCAGATCTAAAACGCGTGGATTGCAGCAGCAGCAAGCCGAAAAGTGCAGGCATGTAAGGGATCTAGAGGTTGACAACATGTCTTCTTAACGGGAGTCCAGGAGCTCATCTCCACAAATGGACTTTTCAGGATCCTTGGGTGGCTCCGTAGTTTGAAACCAATTCTGGTTATCGCTTCTCGGCCTTTTGGCTAGCATCAGGTGCAGTGATCTAACGGTTGCTGCCTTGGTCTCGGCTAGGAGGTGCCTGGGGTACCCGACTTGTTGGCCTTGGGGGATCGCTCTCTCTTAACGGAGGGAGCTTCACCCCCTTGCAGCTATTGGCAGGTCGGCTTAGTCCCCGGACAACGGGGAGCGATCGCGTCTTGTCTTCGGGGCGACCCGAGGAAATAAGGGCGTTTTCCTTTGCTGAGCTTTATCGCTTAGTGGGCTGTGTAAGTTCTTGGGGTACCCCTCCCTCGGTCTTGGGTTTGTTCCTGCTTTTGTGGGATTCATTCCCTTGTTACTATTGGGGGAGGGCTTAGTCCCTGAGGGCCGAAAATGCCTTTTTCTTTTGGATTTGCGCTGGGGGAGACTCCACTGCGACAGTCCATTAGAATCATGGTGGATGAATGCCAGCGCCATGAGAAGAATCTGCAGTACATCGTGCATGAGATTCTTTTTGGGTTCTTCCACCTGGAGCGAGATAAGATCCTGTGTCTTTACGATCAGGAATTCCGTGGGCGATATACCATTTCCTTTATGGCTAAATCATGCTGTGATAATATCCATGCAGCACTGATGGTTGCGGACAAGGACGATGAGAGACTGAACGGGCTGAGCTTTGACTTCCTGTACGGTGAAGAGGAAGTACCCTTGGTGATCTTCATGTACAGCCCATTCGTCTCTGAGGGCGATATCGAAACCTTTTTGAAGCGTTACTGCAAGTCAGTGCGCTTCTCACATGATATCCTCAACTCCCAGCGCTTCTGGAATGGGAAGAGGAAATACCTGGTGAAGTTCCATCCAGATCAGAGCGGCATTGGTGGTCTTCACCACCCGCCTGCTAATTTTGCCATTGGTAATGTCAGGGGATTCCTACGCTACCCAGGAATGCCCCTTCAATGCCGGAATTGTCATGAATATGGGCATACACGAGAAAATTGTACAAGGGCTCATGTAGTCTTTTGCAACAAGTGCGGTAAGAGTGGGCACACCTCCGCTACGTGTGACTCTGAGATCGTATGTAACCTATGTGGGAAGGCAGGTCACGCCTTCAGGAATTGTCCGAGCAAAAAGTCAAAAACATATGACATGTTTAAGTCAGGTCAACTGACTATCCAAGAATACTTCGGAGGGAGTATTACTACACCTGCCCCTGGACCTGGGTTGGCGCACGCTGACGGGTCCGGACCAAATCCTTCAACGGCTCCGCCAGAGGGCCCGCTGGTAGTTCCACAGAAGGACGGTCGTAGGGGTTCCATAAGATTAACTGAGGGTTCGCTCTCTGTGGAATTGATCGATGTTCTGGCTCTAGATGTTGCCGTATCTCAGAGTCAAGAGGAAGGGTCCTCATCCAGCATGAATGCACCACCGGCATTATGTGGAACTGAGGAGACCTCTAGTACCCCGATTAAGCAAGCACCCAGATTCGCCACACCATCATCGGTGATCTTGGGTAAGGGCAAAAAGGGTACGCTCCTTAATCGATCAACCAGTGTGTCGGAAAGAGAGACATCTAGGGCGCGAAGTAAAAAGGACCCGGCTAAGACCCAGTCGAGCCCTGGTCCTCGAACCAGAAGTCGCAGTAGTTCCGTGACCAGACCAGAGGACAAGACGACCCAGAGGGATGACACCCGTTCCATAGACCAGACCGCCATGAGGACTGCAGATGCACAGGACTTGGAAAAGATGGACAGCTCCCAGCCTCTGAAAAGGCAACGGGAGGACGTAAAGCAACCTGATATCCAAAGAAAACACGGATGTCGAGGTCCAGATGAGGAGCCAAAAGTGGATGATGCCTTTTTGCCTGCTTCAGATCCCGGTAATATTAAACAAATCCTGACCCCTGGAGATGTGGAGGAGGAGGTGCCGTGTATTGACTTCTTCCCATCTTCAGATCCTGATTCTTCTTAATGTCTGTTCCTCTTAAAATCTCCTCACTAAATGTGAGGTCCCTAAAGAGCCCTACACGTAGGGCTGCTTTATTTTCTTATTTAGAGACATTGGACTTTGATTTCTGCTTTCTACAAGAATGTGGTATACAGAGTAATTTAAATTATAAGGACTTAAAAGAAGACTGGAAACTGGGCGCTTCTGTGTGGTCCGGTGCTAATGACTGTCGTGCTGCCGGAGTTGGACTACTTTGCCGTGGACATTCTACCATCATTCAATCTGTGACTGAAATTATACCTGGCAGAGCTATTTTAATACATCTTGTTTTTAATGGACTTTCTTTACGTTTATTAAATGTGTACGCTCCTCCTGGGAAGCAGGAAAGGGCGGATTTACTTGAAATATTGCCATTATTTTGTGTTGGGTCAACCCCCCTGCTAGTGGGAGGAGATTTTAATTGTTTACGTGATGGGGAATCCCGGCAGGGTGGGGATGTGAATCGTAAAGACCGTACCTCCTATTTGTTGAAAAGTTTAATTGATGATTTTAGATTACAGGACTGCTGGAAGGAACTCTTGCCGGCGGATCCAGGTGTTACATGGTCCAATGGAAGAGTTTCTTCTAGAATTGATTTCATATTTGCTTCTACTGCCTTTAAACCTTGTAAATGTTTTCTTTTATCTAATTTATTCTCTGATCATAAAGTTTTATCTGTGTTTTTAGAGTTAGCAGGGGAACAAAATACCTCAAGAGGCCCATGGAGATTAAATACAACTCTCCTAGAGGATATTGATATTCAAAAGAGGTTTGTGCAGGCCTACCAGTGCTGGCAATCAAAGAGAGACCCCCGCGCCTCGATGCTGGATTGGTGGGAGAGCATTAAACCTAAGATTAAATTATTTTTTATTAAGGCAGGGAAAATGAAAGCAAAAAAGAAAAAGCAGTGGTTTTATGTTTTTAATATGAGATTACAAGTACTCTTTAAACTAAAAGAAGTTGGTATTGATGTGGATGATGATATTGCAAATCTTAAGTCTGAAATAAAAAATGCTCTTAATGAAAAAGGAAAACAAATAATTTTTAACTCCCATGTACAGCACCTGGAGGAAGGAGAGAAATGCTCCCGATTCTTCTTCAAAAAGGTAATGGGGAGGAGGGACGCAATCCTAAATCTTGAAGGTGAAAATGATATTAAGGGTATGTTAGGAAAAGCTTTTAATTTTTATCAACTTCTTTTTAACACTAAAGTTATAGATCCATCCTTTTTAGAGTATGCTATTAATTCCCTTGATTTTAAGTTAGATATTTTAGACCAGGGTATTTTATCTAGGGATCTCACCAGTGAGGAACTTTTACAGATTTTTAAAAGTTTCTCCAGTGGGAAAGCCCCTGGGGAA
This sequence comes from Phyllobates terribilis, assembly GCF_046119375.1. NCBI lineage: Eukaryota > Metazoa > Chordata > Amphibia > Anura > Dendrobatidae > Phyllobates > Phyllobates terribilis. The sequence continues at coordinate 1,435,289 of NW_027363153.1, read as the reverse complement.
GACGGTCTACCGATTGAGTTTTATCTGACTTTTTGGGGAATTTTAAAGAACGATATGTTTTTATTGTTTAAAGAAGCTTTTAATACTAATAAATTACCCCCATCTTGGAGGAGAGGTCTGGTATCTTTAATATATAAAAAAGGGGATAGGAGCCAACTTAAAAACTGGCGGCCTATTACGCTTTTAAACCTTGATTATAAAATTTTAGCTAAACTTATTGCAGTCCGTTTAAAACCCTTTATAGCCAAATTAATTCACCCTAACCAGGTATGTGGTGTTCCCGGAAGAACCATAGCTGAGTCCCTCAACATAATTAGGGATACCATATGGTATTCAAAAGAGAGAAGTCAAAACCTTGCTATTTTATCCTTAGACTTTGAAAAAGCTTTTGACAGGGTATCGCATGAATTTCTTTTTATGGTTCTTAAAAAAATGGCGTTTCCAGAGAAAATTTTAACCCGCATTATGCTTTTATATCATTCTTGTTTTAGTCAAATTTCTGTAAATGGGTTTTTAACGAAGGGGGTTCCTCTATTATCAGGGGTGAAACAAGGGTGCCCTCTCTCACCACTGCTCTTTATCTGTGTTATGGAACCACTATTAACCATACTGAGAAAAGATAAAGTAATTAAAGGGGTACCTATTCCCGGGAGTAGGGGTATGCAACTTAAAGCCCTAAGTTACATGGATGATGTTACCATACTATGTCCAGATTCCACATCTCTGAGGAGGGTATTGAGAAACACACAATTTTTCTGTGAAGCCTCAGGTTTTAAATTAAATATAGATAAATGTGACTGTTTTAATGTGGGGGGATGGGACTCCTCTTTGACCCCTGGGATAGTGATACAGAAAAATCACATAAAAATTTTAGGAATTATTTTTAACCAAGCCAATGAGGGGGACCCTAACTGGGACTCTGCAATGGATAAAATAGAAAAAAAGATCTCATTGTGGAATTTAAGGAACCTTAGTATGGAAGGTAAAATTTTAATTATTAAAGCTGTTTTAATTCCCATTATGTTGTATGTTGCAATGGTGTTTCCCCCTTCCAATTTACAAATCAAGAAAGTAACAAGAATTGTTTTTATGTTTTTATGGGGTTCAAAAATGGAAAAGTTAAAAAGAGATCTGATGTACAAATGTAAATCTAATGGAGGTAAAGATGTACCCAATTTTTTTACCTTTTTCCATATAAAGTATTTCTGCTTCTGTTTTAAGGTTTTTAAATCTGATGGCATTTTTAGTTATTTTTTAAAATATGCAGCAGGAATGATTTTTAAAAGGTGGTTTAGCCTACCTTTAAGTTCTCCTGTGCTCCTGTGCCCACCTAAACAGTATGTGATACTTGAGAAAACGGTCAGACTTTTAGGTCTCCAGGAATTGGAGCCTGATATATTGGGGGACCAAAGGAAGGTATCTATTGCTTGCAGACACTCTGAGGACACAATTCCTGTCTCTAATTTTTCACAGGCAAGGTCCAAAACGGTGTGGCGAAATGTGTACGGGAAATATCTTGCAAATGTACACAAGGACCTTGCCTGGGCTATCGTCCACCAGTGCCTCCCTACCCGTGAGTTTCAACATAGGCGGGGGCTGGTGGCGAGAGCCAAATGTCCAAGAGATATATGCGGGGAAAGTGAGTCTGTATTGCATCTCTTTTGGAATTGTCATTTTGCACAGGAGGGAGGAGAAAGGTAGGCCCACTTTTAAAATGGGCATGTGGCCTGAAAGATTTTAATCACTTTTATGTCTTTTATGGTCTTTTTAAGTGTCCAAATTTTAAACAATTCCGAGTTGCCTGGATTATTATTAATTGTTTTAAAAATGCCATGTGGAAAGTTAGAAATATTTTACTCTTCAAACATGATCATATTGATTCAACAGACTGTATAAAAATTGCTTTAAGTGAAATGTATATTTACTATCTCAGAGATAAAAAACTGTATGGAGCAAAAGAAGCGGCTTCTATGTGGTGTGTACAATTATGGAACACAATTAGTGGTAATTAAATAAACCCAAGTACATCTGTAATTATGATTTTCTTAATTGTTACAATGGTTTTATGATGGTAAATTGTGTTTTTACAAAAAACTTGAATTGATTATTATCATGTTTTATCATTTTATTGTAATGTTATAAATGTTCTTTTTTAAAACCTTTGTAAACATACTTTTGAATCAATAAAATTGCGTTGAAACCTTATCTGTTCTTATCAGTTTAATATCTGATACGTCCCCTATCTGGGGACCATATATTAAATGGATTTTTAGAACAGGGAGATGGAAAAAGAGCTTGCTCTGTCCACTCCACGCATTGACCTGGTATTGCAGTATCTCCAGGACCGGTGCACCCCTTCTTTAATGCAGTTTCTAAAATCAGAAAGAATTGAATTCAATGTTTTTTGTTCATTTTGCTTGTTTGTCGGATTTTGGGATGGACTCTTTGGCTTTGCTTTTCTTCTCCTCATTGGATTTTTCATGTTCAAAGTTGCAGAAGCCAGATTACAAGCTCATTTTGGTTCAACTTCAGCAACTGTGCATTGCATTGCCATGTAATGTGATGCAATGCTATCTTTCTAGCTCTCCCTTTTTACTTCCTTTTGGATAAACAGACATATTAGGCAAGCATTTTGGAGCTTTCACCTAAATAACTACAGGTGGTGAGATAAGCTGCACAATATAATTGACCTTTCAGTATATTGTTGCACACACACCATCTATTTAGCAAATGCCCTTGTTATCAACAGCAGCCTTTTAAACTCACCTGAGCTAACAGGTATGTGCGCTGGTTACTCTGCTGCGCTTAAAATTTCTTTTTTGGTTTGCTACAATGCCTTTTCTGAAACGTTGTCTCCTTCTGCTGGAACACTGACTTCTTTCATTTAATGCCTGCAGACTATAAAAGAGAACCCAACCCAAAAAGTTTGGTTGATTAGTCTGTGGCATTCTGTTAAACTGTTGCTTATGGCGGTCTCTGTGAGCTTCTCAGCGACATTCAGCCAGCCAGGTATCCTGCCTGCAGTAGATGGAATGTGGCAATGGAACGCTGGCTGCGCGTGTCATAATAGGCTCTGAGCCTTTATATACCTGTGCACAGCAGCAGCCACCTTCAGTCTGCTGCTGGACAGCCAGCAGCAGCAGCAGCAGGAGAGGTATGTAATCAGGAGCCCTCCTGCTAAGGGTAGACAGCTGCTCGTTCCACCCCACCCCCCGCCTTAATTGGTTCTCCTCCCTTCCAACGGTGTTGAGGCGGGTGGGAACAGCAGGGGGTGAAGGTGCTGTGTTTAAAGAGGTGGAGTTATGCAGATCTAAAACGCGTGGATTGCAGCAGCAGCAAGCCGAAAAGTGCAGGCATGTAAGGGATCTAGAGGTTGACAACATGTCTTCTTAACGGGAGTCCAGGAGCTCATCTACACAAATGGACTTTTCAGGATCCTTGGGTGGCTCCGTAGTTTGAAACCAATTCTGGTTATCGCTTCTCGGCCTTTTGGCTAAGATCAAGTGTAGTATCTTTCGAAAAGGCGGTTTTGGATGTTGGCCGCCCTAGTAGATTGATACATTATGCACACTGGGGTTTAGGCGCTTGTTAGTACGCCAGGTGGCTAATATAGTCATCTGGTGGAAAGCATGGCCCCCCAGGATCGACGCCATTGGGCCGGGGAAGATCGAAAGCCCGAAGTGTGAAGTGCCCCAGGAGTGGTGACCCTGGGGTGCCTTAACTCACTGGGATTGGGAACCCCACTTGAGTTTATGGCACATTTGCACAAGCACTTCAAATTTTCTTTCTTCGCACACACCCTTATTCCGGGCCTTCTGGCCTTAGGATGGGGAATTTTTCAATTCCCGGTCGAAGGTCCGGGCAGTATTATACTGTGAAACCTTCACTATTTATTTAATTTCTTTGTCACTGTGTGTCCACTTATTCACGTGTGTCACGTCCTACTAGGATTTTGTCGGGATGCGGTTCCCTTACGGGTTCCTCTCTTGGCAGGTCTAGGGGGGGAGTGTGTGGCCATCAGGTTCCGCTCCCCCCTGAACCCCCCTGGCTCTCCTCTTTCGGGAGGAGAGCGTTGTTGGCTCCCCTCTTCCGGGAGGGGAGCACAGTCTTTGGCTCCCAGTGCCTTGCTCGGGTGAGAACTCGGGCAGGTGCTGGGGGTAAGATTGGGTCGCCTCTGGCTTCGGCTGGAGGTGGCTTTTTGTCCCTGTTCCTCGCTGTGGCCTTTTGGCTCGGAGGGACGGGGAATGGTTTGGGGGACCCTTCTCCTTTTGGAGAGGGTTTCAAGAAGACCAGCATCCTAGTGCACTTTTTTTGTGGCACTTGTCACTTTTTTAAGCGCACTCGGGTTTTGTACACGAATTCGGGCTTTCAAAAAAAAAAAAAAAAATCTGTTCTTATCAGTTTAATATCTGATACGTCCCCTATCTGGGGACCATATATTAAATGGATTTTTAGAACAGGGAGATGGAAAAAGAGCTTGCTCTGTCCACTCCACGCATTGACCTGGTATTGCAGTATCTCCAGGACCGGTGCACCCCTTCTTTAATGCAGTTTCTAAAATCAGAAAGAATTGAATTCAATGTTTTTTGTTCATTTTGCTTGTTTGTCGGATTTTGGGATGGACTCTTTGGCTTTGCTTTTCTTCTCCTCATTGGATTTTTCATGTTCAAAGTTGCAGAAGCCAGATTACAAGCTCATTTTGGTTCAACTTCAGCAACTGTGCATTGCATTGCCATGTAATGTGATGCAATGCTATCTTTCTAGCTCTCACTTTTTACTTCCTTTTGGATAAACAGACATATTAGGCAAGCATTTTGGAGCTTTCACCTAAATAACTACAGGTGGTGAGATAAGTTGCACAATATAATTGACCTTTCAGTATATTGTTGCACACACACCATCTATTTAGCAAATGCCCTTGTTATCAACAGCAGCCTTTTAAACTCACCTGAGCTAACAGGTATGTGCGCTGGTTACTCTGCTGCGCTTAAAATTTCTTTTTTGGTTTGCTACAATGCCTTTTCTGAAACGTTGTCTCCTTCTGCTGGAACACTGACTTCTTTCATTTAATGCCTGCAGACTATAAAAGAGAACCCAACCCCAAAAGTTTGGTTAATTAGTCTGTGGCATTCTGTTAAACTGTTGCTTATGGCGGTCTCTGTGAGCTTCTCAGCGACATTCAGCCAGCCAGGTATCCTGCCTGCAGTAGATGGAATGTGGCAATGGAACGCTGGCTGCGCGTGTCATAATAGGCTCTGAGCCTTTATATACCTGTGCACAGCAGCAGCCACCTTCAGTCTGCTGCTGGACAGCCAGCAGCAGCAGCAGCAGGAGAGGTATGTAATCAGGAGCCCTCCTGCTAAGGGTAGACAGCTGCTCGTTCCACCCCACCCCCCACCTTAATTGGTTCTCCTCCCTTCCAACGGTGTTGAGGCGGGTGGGAACAGCAGGGGGTGAAGGTGCTGTGTTTAAAGAGGTGGAGTTATGCAGATCTAAAACGCGTGGATTGCAGCAGCAGCAAGCCGAAAAGTGCAGGCATGTAAGGGATCTAGAGGTTGACAACATGTCTTCTTAACGGGAGTCCAGGAGCTCATCTCCACAAATGGACTTTTCAGGATCCTTGGGTGGCTCCGTAGTTTGAAACCAATTCTGGTTATCGCTTCTCGGCCTTTTGGCTAAGATCAAGTGTAGTATCTGTTCTTATCAGTTTAATATCTGATACGTCCCCTATCTGGGGACCATATATTAAATGGATTTTTAGAACAGGGAGATGGAAAAAGAGCTTGCTCTGTCCACTCCACGCATTGACCTGGTATTGCAGTATCTCCAGGACCGGTGCACCCCTTCTTTAATGCAGTTTCTAAAATCAGAAAGAATTGAATTCAATGTTTTTTGTTCATTTTGCTTGTTTGTCGGATTTTGGGATGGACTCTTTGGCTTTGCTTTTCTTCTCCTCATTGGATTTTTCATGTTCAAAGTTGCAGAAGCCAGATTACAAGCTCATTTTGGTTCAACTTCAGCAACTGTGCATTGCATTGCCATGTAATGTGATGCAATGCTATCTTTCTAGCTCTCCCTTTTTACTTCCTTTTGGATAAACAGACATATTAGGCAAGCATTTTGGAGCTTTCACCTAAATAACTACAGGTGATGAGATAAGCTGCACAATATAATTGACCTTTCAGTATATTGTTGCACACACACCATCTATTTAGCAAATGCCCTTGTTATCAACAGCAGCCTTTTAAACTCACCTGAGCTAACAGGTATGTGCGCTGGTTACTCTGCTGCGCTTAAAATTTCTTTTTTGGTTTGCTACAATGCCTTTTCTGAAACGTTGTCTCCTTCTGCTGGAACACTGACTTCTTTCATTTAATGCCTGCAGACTATAAAAGAGAACCCAACCCAAAAAGTTTGGTTGATTAGTCTGTGGCATTCTGTTAAACTGTTGCTTATGGCGGTCTCTGTGAGCTTCTCAGCGACATTCAGCCAGCCAGGTATTCTGCCTGCAGTAGATGGAATGTGGCAATGGAACACTGGCTGCGCGTGTCATAATAGGCTCTGAGCCTTTATATACCTGTGCACAGCAGCAGCCACCTTCAGTCTGCTGCTGGACAGCCAGCAGCAGCAGCAGCAGGAGAGGTATGTAATCAGGAGCCCTCCTGCTAAGGGTAGACAGCTGCTCGTTCCACCCCACCCCCCGCCTTAATTGGTTCTCCTCCCTTCCAACGGTGTTGAGGCGGGTGGGAACAGCAGGGGGTGAAGGTGCTGTGTTTAAAGAGGTGGAGTTATGCAGATCTAAAACGCGTGGATTGCAGCAGCAGCAAGCCGAAAAGTGCAGGCATGTAAGGGATCTAGAGGTTGACAACATGTCTTCTTAACGGGAGTCCAGGAGCTCATCTCCACAAATGGACTTTTCAGGATCCTTGGGTGGCTCCGTAGTTTGAAACCAATTCTGGTTATCGCTTCTCGGCCTTTTGGCTAAGATCAAGTGTAGTATCTGTTCTTATCAGTTTAATATCTGATACGTCCCCTATCTGGGGACCATACATTAAATGGATTTTTAGAACAGGGAGATGGAAAAAGAGCTTGCTCTGTCCACTCCACGCATTGACCTGGTATTGCAGTATCTCCAGGACCGGTGCACCCCTTCTTTAATGCAGTTTCTAAAATCAGAAAGAATTGAATTCAATGTTTTTTGTTCATTTTGCTTGTTTGTCGGATTTTGGGATGGACTCTTTGGCTTTGCTTTTCTTCTCCTCATTGGATTTTTCATGTTCAAAGTTGCAGAAGCCAGATTACAAGCTCATTTTGGTTCAACTTCAGCAACTGTGCATTGCATTGCCATGTAATGTGATGCAATGCTATCTTTCTAGCTCTCCCTTTTTACTTCCTTTTGGATAAACAGACATATTAGGCAAGCATTTTGGAGCTTTCACCTAAATAACTACAGGTGGTGAGATAAGCTGCACAATATAATTGACCTTTCAGTATATTGTTGCACACACACCATCTATTTAGCAAATGCCCTTGTTATCAACAGCAGCCTTTTAAACTCACCTGAGCTAACAGGTATGTGCGCTGGTTACTCTGCTGCGCTTAAAATTTCTTTTTTGGTTTGCTACAATGCCTTTTCTGAAACGTTGTCTCCTTCTGCTGGAACACTGACTTCTTTCATTTAATGCCTGCAGACTATAAAAGAGAACCCAACCCAAAAAGTTTGGTTGATTAGTCTGTGGCATTCTGTTAAACTGTTGCTTATGGCGGTCTCTGTGAGCTTCTCAGCGACATTCAGCCAGCCAGGTATCCTGCCTGCAGTAGATGGAATGTGGCAATGGAACGCTGGCTGCGCGTGTCATAATAGGCTCTGAGCCTTTATATACCTGTGCACAGCAGCAGCCACCTTCAGTCTGCTGCTGGACAGCCAGCAGCAGCAGCAGCAGGAGAGGTATGTAATCAGGAGCCCTCCTGCTAAGGGTAGACAGCTGCTCGTTCCACCCCACCCCCCGCCTTAATTGGTTCTCCTCCCTTCCAACGGTGTTGAGGCGGGTGGGAACAGCAGGGGGTGAAGGTGCTGTGTTTAAAGAGGTGGAGTTATGCAGATCTAAAACGCGTGGATTGCAGCAGCAGCAAGCCGAAAAGTGCAGGCATGTAAGGGATCTAGAGGTTGACAACATGTCTTCTTAACGGGAGTCCAGGAGCTCATCTCCACAAATGGACTTTTCAGGATCCTTGGGTGGCTCCGTAGTTTGAAACCAATTCTGGTTATCGCTTCTCGGCCTTTTGGCTAAGATCAAGTGTAGTATCTGTTCTTATCAGTTTAATATCTGATACGTCCCCTATCTGGGGACCATATATTAAATGGATTTTTAGAACAGGGAGATGGAAAAAGAGCTTGCTCTGTCCACTCCACGCATTGACCTGGTATTGCAGTATCTCCAGGACCGGTGCACCCCTTCTTTAATGCAGTTTCTAAAATCAGAAAGAATTGAATTCAATGTTTTTTGTTCATTTTGCTTGTTTGTCGGATTTTGGGATGGACTCTTTGGCTTTGCTTTTCTTCTCCTCATTGGATTTTTCATGTTCAAAGTTGCAGAAGCCAGATTACAAGCTCATTTTGGTTCAACTTCAGCAACTGTGCATTGCATTGCCATGTAATGTGATGCAATGCTATCTTTCTAGCTCTCCCTTTTTACTTCCTTTTGGATAAACAGACATATTAGGCAAGCATTTTGGAGCTTTCACCTAAATAACTACAGGTGGTGAGATAAGCTGCACAATATAATTGACCTTTCAGTATATTGTTGCACACACACCATCTATTTAGCAAATGCCCTTGTTATCAACAGCAGCCTTTTAAACTCACCTGAGCTAACAGGTATGTGCGCTGGTTACTCTGCTGCGCTTAAAATTTCTTTTTTGGTTTGCTACAATGCCTTTTCTGAAACGTTGTCTCCTTCTGCTGGAACACTGACTTCTTTCATTTAATGCCCGCAGACTATAAAAGAGAACCCAACCCAAAAAGTTTGGTTGATTAGTCTGTGGCATTCTGTTAAACTGTTGCTTATGGCGGTCTCTGTGAGCTTCTCAGCGACATTCAGCCAGCCAGGTATCCTGCCTGCAGTAGATGGAATGTGGCAATGGAACGCTGGCTGCGCGTGTCATAATAGGCTCTGAGCCTTTATATACCTGTGCACAGCAGCAGCCACCTTCAGTCTGCTGCTGGACAGCCAGCAGCAGCAGCAGCAGGAGAGGTATGTAATCAGGAGCCCTCCTGCTAAGGGTAGACAGCTGCTCGTTCCACCCCACCCCCCGCCTTAATTGGTTCTCCTCCCTTCCAACGGTGTTGAGGCGGGTGGGAACAGCAGGGGGTGAAGGTGCTGTGTTTAAAGAGGTGGAGTTATGCAGATCTAAAACGCGTGGATTGCAGCAGCAGCAAGCCGAAAAGTGCAGGCATGTAAGGGATCTAGAGGTTGACAACATGTCTTCTTAACGGGAGTCCAGGAGCTCATCTCCACAAATGGACTTTTCAGGATCCTTGGGTGGCTCCGTAGTTTGAAACCAATTCTGGTTATCGCTTCTCGGCCTTTTGGCTAAGATCAAGTGTAGTATCTTTTGAAAAGGCAGTTTTGTCCTTGGGCTGCCCTAGTAAATTGATGCATATTACACACTGGTTTGGTGCACTTGTTAGTACGCCAGGTGGCTCATAGAGTTATCTGATGGAAAACATGGCCCTCCAGGATCGAAGTCACTAGGCTGGGTAAGTGTGAGGGCTTTGGAGCAATGTGCCCCAGGAGTAGGCGCCCTGGTGGGAGTCCAAGCTTACTGTGACTGGGAACCCCAGAAAGACTTGGCTTCGTAGCACGCCGCACCTTTGCCAATCATACTTTCTGAGCAACCCCCCCTATTCCTGGCCTCCGGGCTAGGAAGGGGAATTTTTATAAACCCGGTCGGAGGTCCGGTCAGCTTTGGGCTGAGAAACCAACACAGGCTCCAGCTCCACTAGGGTGGCAGCCTAGGTGGAAGCTGGGAGCACGAAAAAGGCTCTTCTCCGGCTTCGGCTAGGGAGAGCATCGGAGATCCCTGACCCTCGCTGTGGCCTTCTGGCTCGGAGGGATGGGGATGGTTTATTGGGGACCCTCTCCTCCGGGAAGGGTCCACATGAATCCTCGCCTCGTGCGCTGTTTTGGTGTGACTTCGGTCACATTTTTCAGTGCCTTGGATGCAGCTTCAATCAAAAAAAAAAAAAATCTGTTCTTATCAGTTTAATATCTGATACGTCCCCTATCTGGGGACCATATATTAAATGGATTTTTAGAACAGGGAGATGGAAAAAGAGCTTGCTCTGTCCACTCCACGCATTGACCTGGTATTGCAGTATCTCCAGGACCGGTGCACCCCTTCTTTAATGCAGTTTCTAAAATCAGAAAGAATTGAATTCAATGTTTTTTGTTCATTTTGCTTGTTTGTCGGATTTTGGGATGGACTCTTTGGCTTTGCTTTTCTTCTCCTCATTGGATTTTTCATGTTCAAAGTTGCAGAAGCCAGATTACAAGCTCATTTTGGTTCAACTTCAGCAACTGTGCATTGCATTGCCATGTAATGTGATGCAATGCTATCTTTCTAGCTCTCCCTTTTTACTTCCTTTTGGATAAACAGACATATTAGGCAAGCATTTTGGAGCTTTCACCTAAATAACTACAGGTGGTGAGATAAGCTGCACAATATAATTGACCTTTCAGTATATTGTTGCACACACACCATCTATTTAGCAAATGCCCTTGTTATCAACAGCAGCCTTTTAAACTCACCTGAGCTAACAGGTATGTGCGCTGGTTACTCTGCTGCGCTTAAAATTTCTTTTTTGGTTTGCTACAATGCCTTTTCTGAAACGTTGTCTCCTTCTGCTGGAACACTGACTTCTTTCATTTAATGCCTGCAGACTATAAAAGAGAACCCAACCCAAAAAGTTTGGTTGATTAGTCTGTGGCATTCTGTTAAACTGTTGCTTATGGCGGTCTCTGTGAGCTTCTCAGCGACATTCAGCCAGCCAGGTATCCTGCCTGCAGTAGATGGAATGTGGCAATGGAACGCTGGCTGCGCGTGTCATAATAGGCTCTGAGCCTTTATATACCTGTGCACAGCAGCAGCCACCTTCAGTCTGCTGCTGGACAGCCAGCAGCAGCAGCAGCAGGAGAGGTATGTAATCAGGAGCCCTCCTGCTAAGGGTAGACAGCTGCTCGTTCCACCCCACCCCCCGCCTTAATTGGTTCTCCTCCCTTCCAACGGTGTTGAGGCGGGTGGGAACAGCAGGGGGTGAAGGTGCTGTGTTTAAAGAGGTGGAGTTATGCAGATCTAAAACGCGTGGATTGCAGCAGCAGCAAGCCGAAAAGTGCAGGCATGTAAGGGATCTAGAGGTTGACAACATGTCTTCTTATCGGGAGTCCAGGAGCTCATCTCCACAAATGGACTTTTCAGGATCCTTGGGTGGCTCCGTAGTTTGAAGCCAATTCTGGTTATCGCTTCTCGGCCTTTTGGCTAAGATCAAGTGTAGTATCTGTTCTTATCAGTTTAATATCTGATACGTCCCCTATCTGGGGACCATATATTAAATGGATTTTTAGAACAGGGAGATGGAAAAAGAGCTTGCTCTGTCCACTCCACGCATTGACCTGGTATTGCAGTATCTCCAGGACCGGTGCACCCCTTCTTTAATGCAGTTTCTAAAATCAGAAAGAATTGAATTCAATGTTTTTTGTTCATTTTGCTTGTTTGTCGGATTTTGGGATGGACTCTTTGGCTTTGCTTTTCTTCTCCTCATTGGATTTTTCATGTTCAAAGTTGCAGAAGCCAGATTACAAGCTCATTTTGGTTCAACTTCAGCAACTGTGCATTGCATTGCCATGTAATGTGATGCAATGCTATCTTTCTAGCTCTCCCTTTTTACTTCCTTTTGGATAAACAGACATATTAGGCAAGCATTTTGGAGCTTTCACCTAAATAACTACAGGTGGTGAGATAAGCTGCACAATATAATTGACCTTTCAGTATATTGTTGCACACACACCATCTATTTAGCAAATGCCCTTGTTATCAACAGCAGCCTTTTAAACTCACCTGAGCTAACAGGTATGTGCGCTGGTTACTCTGCTGCGCTTAAAATTTCTTTTTTGGTTTGCTACAATGCCTTTTCTGAAACGTTGTCTCCTTCTGCTGGAACACTGACTTCTTTCATTTAATGCCTGCAGACTATAAAAGAGAACCCAACCCAAAAAGTTTGGTTGATTAGTCTGTGGCATTCTGTTAAACTGTTGCTTATGGCGGTCTCTGTGAGCTTCTCAGCGACATTCAGCCAGCCAGGTATCCTGCCTGCAGTAGATGGAATGTGGCAATGGAACGCTGGCTGCGCGTGTCATAATAGGCTCTGAGCCTTTATATACCTGTGCACAGCAGCAGCCACCTTCAGTCTGCTGCTGGACAGCCAGCAGCAGCAGCAGCAGGAGAGGTATGTAATCAGGAGCCCTCCTGCTAAGGGTAGACAGCTGCTCGTTCCACCCCACCCCCCGCCTTAATTGGTTCTCCTCCCTTCCAACGGTGTTGAGGCGGGTGGGAACAGCAGGGGGTGAAGGTGCTGTGTTTAAAGAGGTGGAGTTATGCAGATCTAAAACGCGTGGATTGCAGCAGCAGCAAGCCGAAAAGTGCAGGCATGTAAGGGATCTAGAGGTTGACAACATGTCTTCTTAACGGGAGTCCAGGAGCTCATCTCCACAAATGGACTTTTCAGGATCCTTGGGTGGCTCCGTAGTTTGAAACCAATTCTGGTTATCGCTTCTCGGCCTTTTGGCTGAGATCAGGTGCAGTGATCTAACGGTTGCTGCCTTGGTCTTGGCTGAGAGGTGCCCGGGGTACCCGGCTCCTTGGCCTGGGGGGATCGTCTCACCTTTTCGTGGGACTTCACCCCCCTGCTGCTATTAGGGAGCTGGCTTAGTCCCCGGGCAACAAGTTGCGATCCCCAGGCGAAAGGCCGAGCCCGTAGTGACGGTAAGCCTTTGCCACTTTGGTGAGATGCCTTGTTCATTTCAATTTTCCACTGGCTCCGGCCAGATCAGGAACTCGGTGCGTATCGAGGTTCCAGCAAACCATGTCGGATATGACAACCCCCGTGAGTTCTATGTACAGATTTTGAGAGATCTGTTGAACGTGAAAGATCATGATGTTTACTGCCTGCAGGAGAAGGGGCAGAGTACATATATTCTCACGTTCTCGACCAAGGTTGCCTGCCAGCACTTTTACGAATGCGTTAAGGGCCACCGCAACAGCAAGCTGTTGGACGGAGTGATTTTTACGGGTCTATATGGCGGAGTTGACGTTCCCCTTGTGGTATACATGTTTAACCCCCATGTGTCCACAGATGATATTGAGCTTTTTCTGAGCAGATATTGTACATCTGTCAGATTTACGGGGAACGTCAAAGGTCGGAGCGGTTTCTGGAATGGGAAACGACGCTTTATGGTATGCTTCAGACTTGACCCTGGGGGTGTAGAAGGCCTTATGCACCCCCCCTCCACAGTGGTGCTGGGAAGAGACCATGGCTACCTCTTCTATGATGGACAACCATTCAGGTGTCGTAGGTGTGGTGACCTTGGTCACATACAGAGCGATTGTAAGAACGAGCGGATGAGTCAGTGCCACAATTGTGGACAATGGGGTCATGCCTCAAAGGACTGTAAGAACAGTAAGACCTGCAGTGGGTGCGGAATGTCTACTCACCTGTTCAGTAATTGTCCGATGCAGACAAGGTCTCGTGGTGGCTCTCGGGCGCCTGCGGCTAGTTCCGCAGGAGTTCCTGCTGATGCCAGCAGGGTCAGCCCGGGTGACCCCAGAAAAAGCTTTGTGGACATTACTAAAGGTCAAAAACAGTCTGACTCAGTCGATGCTCAGTCGGTACCTTTGCGGAAAAACCCGGCCTCTGTAGCCGAGGTCACGCCTTTGCCTACTCCTGCAGGGGTCCAGGTTTCACCTGGTGGGGAGATGGCACCTTCTCAGAGCGGAAATGAGAGGGAACCAAAAAAGAGGCGAAAATCTGGAGCTGTTGGTACCAATCCAGATGTCCATCCAGATACCCCTGCTGATGCCAGCACAGATGTTGGACCAGATGTCTGCCCTGATGCCAGTCCAGACGGATGCCCTGATGCCAATCCAGATGGATGCCCTGATGCCAATCCAGACGGATGCCCTGATGCCAATCCAGATGGATGTCCTGATGCCAACCCAGATGGATGCCCTGATGCCAGTCCAGATGGATGTCCTGATGCCAGTCCAGATGGATGTCCTGATGCCAGTCCAGATGGATGTCCTGGAACCATTCCTGATGGATGTCCTGTTGCCTGCCTGGATGATAGAGGTCGTGCAGTGGTTGGTGAACCTGTTGCTGGTCCTGATGGTCATCCTGCTCCGGAGATGATGTCCCTTGGTGCTCCTGGAGGGTCTGCGGGTATTCCACCTGCTGCAGTGCCTGGTGAGGATCGGGTGGATTCGGAGGATCGGATGGATCTCAGCGCCAGTGGTAAGAGAAGTCGTGAAGAGGCACAGGAGGAGCATAACCTGCCTCAGATGTCCCGTAAAGTCTTTCTATCTAGTGCTGCAAACATTCTCAGCCCAGAGGGGACTAACTTAATTGAGGATTTCACGGACTCAGATGAAACGGACAGTTTACGAACTGTGTCATCCCTTCCTTCACCTTCTCTGTCACAAATTATTGATTCAGATTCAGAGTATAATGAATCAATAAAAAACACCTAACATGGCAGAAATCCGTGTTGCCTCACTAAATGTGAGAAGCCTAAAGAGCCCTGTTAGACGGGCTGCTTTGTTTGCTTGGTTACTGACTCTGAACTTTGACATTTTTTTCCTGCAAGAATGCGGTATTGATCACGATTTGTCATACCCCAACTTAAAAATGGACTGGTCAGCAGGACCCTCTATTTGGTCAGGGTCCAATGAAAATAAAGCTGCCGGGGTTGGGATTTTATTCAAATGTCAAAATGTTAATGTTTTATCCATCACTGAAATAGTTCCAGGTCGTGCCTTATCAACTCATGTTATTTTAAATGGTTTTACCTGTCGTCTTATTAATGTTTATGCATCCCCAGAGAAAAATGAGCGTGCTTCCCTTTTTAATGTCATCCCTTTGTTTTTATCAGGTCCGTCCCCTGTGATAGTGGGAGGGGATTTTAACTGTGTCATGTTGGGGGAGGGGAGGAGTGGAGGAGATACTAATGGAAGAACAGACAAAACATCCAGTCTGTTAAAACATTTGACAACGGACCTCAAATTATTAGATGCTTGGAGAAAGTCCTACCCTACTGACCCTGGGCATACATGGAGGGGTAGAGGGATGTCATCTCGTATTGATTTTATTTTTTCCTCTTCTGATGTTTTTAAACCTAGGAAAGCTGGTCTAATAGAAAATATTTTTTCTGATCATGTATTACTATACAATGTATTGCAAACTCCACAGGAAGCAAAAGTTGGAAAAGGTATGTGGAAATTGAATGTGCTCTTATTAGAAGACGAACTGGTAAGGGCGGAGTTTTATGCAAAGTATGAGAGTTGGAGAAGACGGAAACACCCAAATCAGAGTATGTTGGGGTGGTGGGAGTGTGTTAAAACCCGTATTAAAGAATTTTTTATTAAAATTGGTAAAAGGAAGGCACGTGAAAAAAGGAAATGTTTTAAAGATTTTAATGTCAGGATGCAAACTCTCCATAAGCTTAAGGGGTGGGGAGTGCCTGGTGTGGATGGTGAGATTGCCAAGATCCAGACAGAAATCCAAAAATTCCTGGAACAAAAGGGTAAAGAAATTATATTTAATGCCCGTGTGAAATATTTGGAAGAGGGTGAGACCTGCTCAAGGTTCTTCTTTAAAAAAATGAGTGACAAAAAACAAGTGATTACTGAGCTAGAAGGACAATCTTCCACTGAGAGCATTTTAGAGCATACTGCTAATTTTTATAGAGATCTTTTTAGTATTAAAAATGTTGATGAACCTGCTTTTACAGAGAATCTTAATGTTTTATCCCAGTTTTTAAATAAAGATGACCAGATTTTTTTAGCTAAAGAACTTTTACCCAGTGAAATTGAAGAGACCCTTAAGAGTTTTAATAAAGGTAAGGCTCCTGGATCAGATGGCCTTCCTATTGAATTTTATCTTTGCTTTTGGGATCTAATTAAGGAGGATTTTATACAAGTAGTTTGTGAAGCCTCTAAGGCTGATTTATTACCATATTCATGGCGTAAAAGTATGATTACAATAATTTTTAAGAAAGGTGATAAATCAAAGTTGGAGAATTGGAGGCCTATTTCACTATTAAATACAGACTACAAGATTTTAGCTAAAGTTGTTGCTGGTCGTCTTAAAGCAGTTATTAAAAATGTAATTCATCCAGATCAGGTTTGTGGTGTCCCCGGGAGATCAATCTGGGAGCATCTAAACCTAATTCGTGATCTTATCTGGTTTCAAAAAGATAGAAAACAGCCACTAGCTATTTTATCTTTGGATTTTATGAAAGCGTTTGATAGGGTCTCCCACTTTTATCTTTTTAAAGTTATGGGAAAGATGGGGTTCCCTGATTCTTTTATTCAGAAAATTGCGCTTTTATACAAACAGTCATCTGCCCGGATTTTAGTCAATGGTTTTTTAACTAGAGAGGTGGAGCTTCTTTCCGGTGTTAAACAAGGTTGCCCCATGTCCCCACTTTTATTTGTCTGCTCCATTGAGCCACTGTTGTGCCTGCTGCGTCGGGACAAGGTGGTTAGGGACATTTTTATTCCGGGTGGGGGTGGACAACAAGTTAAAGCCATTGGATATATGGATGACATATCTGTATATGGCACTAGCTCAGCATCTATTAACAGAGCAATTCTAATTACTGAAATTTTTAGTGCTGGGTCTGGGTTTAAGTTGAATATAAATAAATGTGACTGTATGATTATGGGTCAATGGGAGTCAGATCCGCCTAGGGTTCCCACACAAACAGTAGGAATCAAGATCCTGGGTGTCTTGTTTAATCCTGCTAATGATGGTATTGAAAACTGGGATTTGGTTTTGAATAAATTAAATCAGAAGATCTCTTTATGGCAAACTCGAAAACTAACAATGGAGGGCAAGATTCTTGTAATTAAAATGGTTTTGCTTCCTATCATTTTGTATGCCGCTATGGTTTTTCCCCCTAATTCTCTGTATCTTAAAAGACTTATGAAGCCCATGTTTTTTTTTCTGTGGGGATCCAAAATGGAGAAATTGAGGAGGGAGGTGGTATGTAAAAGCAAGAAAAATGGGGGTAAAGGGTTCCCTGATTTAAAATTGTTTTTATTTATCAAGTTTTTTGTATTTTGTTGCAAAAGCTTGAATAATGTTGGGGCTTTCTCTTGTTTTCTTAGATATACAACTGGGTTTCTTTTCCGAAAGTTGAACTTCAGTATGACTGTTAATTGTCCTTTTCTCTTATCTCCCCCTAAGCATTACAAGATCTTGGAGAAGGTCATTTCAGAATATGATCTGACCCAAGTTGATCGTCAGCTTTTATTTGATCAACGTAAGTTAACAGTTATTTGTAAGGGACATGAGGAGATGGAGGATGTGTCTAATTTTTCCATCTCCAGGTGCCGCCTGGTGTGGAACAACGTGGCCTGTCCTGCACTTAGCAACTCACAAAAGGATTTAGCTTGGCAGGTTGTTCACCAATGTCTCCCTACGAGAGCTTTTCAGCATCATAGGGGGCTGGTGGCTAGTGCTAGATGTCCCAGAGAAAGATGCGCCCCAAACGAGTCAGTGTTTCATTTACTGTGGGATTGCCCCTACGCACAAGAGCTATGGCAGACGGTGGGCACCCTCCTAAAATGGATATGTGGTATACAAACCCTTAATTGTGACATTATAATATATGGGATAATTAAATGCCCAACCATGAAACAAGCACGAGTCGCATGGCTTATAATAAACTGTTTAAAAGAAGCTTTATGGAAAGTGCGCAATATATTATTGTTTAAACGTGAATTTATTCCTGTCAAAGATTGTATTGGGCTTGCTCTTTGTGAAATGTTTACATACTACCTGAGAGATTGTAAAAAGATGGGAATCAATGAAGCAAAAAAGCTATGGTCTTTGCAAATTTGGAATATGTATTTATTTATGTAAATTATATGCAAAACTGTGTTTTATGCTTTTTATGCTTTTAAGTGCATTTTAATTCTGACTCTGTATTAGTTTTATGTCATATTTTATTCCAGTATTTGTGATTTGTTTCAAATATTGTATCGGATATGTTCTTTGTGAAAAGTTTTCATACTACCTGATTGTAAAAAGATAAAGTTAAAAAGCTATGGTGTTTGCATTTGACATATGTATTTATTTATGCAAATTATATGCAAAACTGTGTTTTATGATTTTTATGCTTTTATGCGCTTTTTAAATCTGACCTTGTATTTGTTTTATGTCATATTTTATTCAAGTCTTTGTGATTTGTTTGTAATTTATGATGTATGTCTGATTTAAATAAAGCTTGTTTGAAAACGGATCTGTTCTTATCAGTTTAATATCTGATACGTCCCCTATCTGGGGACCATATATTAAATGGATTTTTAGAACAGGGAGATGGAAAAAGAGCTTGCTCTGTCCACTCCACGCATTGACCTGGTATTGCAGTATCTCCAGGACCGGTGCACCCCTTCTTTAATGCAGTTTCTAAAATCAGAAAGAATTGAATTCAATGTTTTTTGTTCATTTTGCTTGTTTGTCGGATTTTGGGATGGACTCTTTGGCTTTGCTTTTCTTCTCCTCATTGGATTTTTCATGTTCAAAGTTGCAGAAGCCAGATTACAAGCTCATTTTGGTTCAACTTCAGCAACTGTGCATTGCATTGCCATGTAATGTGATGCAATGCTATCTTTCTAGCTCTCCCTTTTTACTTCCTTTTGGATAAACAGACATATTAGGCAAGCATTTTGGAGCTTTCACCTAAATAACTACAGGTGGTGAGATAAGCTGCACAATATAATTGACCTTTCAGTATATTGTTGCACACACACCATCTATTTAGCAAATGCCCTTGTTATCAACAGCAGCCTTTTAAACTCACCTGAGCTAACAGGTATGTGCGCTGGTTACTCTGCTGCGCTTAAAATTTCTTTTTTGGTTTGCTACAATGCCTTTTCTGAAACGTTGTCTCCTTCTGCTGGAACACTGACTTCTTTCATTTAATGCCTGCAGACTATAAAAGAGAACCCAACCCAAAAATTTGGTTGATTAGTCTGTGGCATTCTGTTAAACTGTTGCTTATGGCGGTCTCTGTGAGCTTCTCAGCGACATTCAGCCAGCCAGGTATCCTGCCTGCAGTAGATGGAATGTGGCAATGGAACGCTGGCTGCGCGTGTCATAATAGGCTCTGAGCCTTTATATACCTGTGCACAGCAGCAGCCACCTTCAGTCTGCTGCTGGACAGCCAGCAGCAGCAGCAGCAGGAGAGGTATGTAATCAGGAGCCCTCCTGCTAAGGGTAGACAGCTGCTCGTTCCACCCCACCCCCCGCCTTAATTGGTTCTCCTCCCTTCCAACGGTGTTGAGGCGGGTGGGAACAGCAGGGGGTGAAGGTGCTGTGTTTAAAGAGGTGGAGTTATGCAGATCTAAAACGCGTGGATTGCAGCAGCAGCAAGCCGAAAAGTGCAGGCATGTAAGGGATCTAGAGGTTGACAACATGTCTTCTTAACGGGAGTCCAGGAGCTCATCTCCACAAATGGACTTTTCAGGATCCTTGGGTGGCTCCGTAGTTTGAAACCAATTCTGGTTATCGCTTCTCGGCCTTTTGGCTAAGATCAAGTGTAGTATCTTTTGAAAAGGCAGTTTTGTCCTTGGGCTGCCCTAGTAAATTGATGCATATTACACACTGGTTTGGTGCACTTGTTAGTACGCCAGGTGGCTCATAGAGTTATCTGATGGAAAACATGGCCCTCCAGGATCGAAGTCACTAGGCTGGGTAAGTGTGAGGGCTTTGGAGCAATGTGCCCCAGGAGTAGGCGCCCTGGTGGGAGTCCAAGCTTACTGGGACTGGGAACCCCAGAAAGACTTGGCTTCGTAGCACGCCGCACCTTTGCCAATCATACTTTCTGAGCAACCCCCCCTATTCCTGGCCTCCGGGCTAGGAAGGGGAATTTTTATAAACCCGGTCGGAGGTCCGGTCAGCTTTGGGCTGAGAAACCAACACAGGCTCCAGCTCCACTAGGGTGGCAGCCTAGATGGAAGCTGGGAGCACGAAAACGGCTCTTCTCCGGCTTCGGCTAGGGAGAGCATCGGAGATCCCTGACCCTCGCTGTGGCCTTCTGGCTCGGAGGGATGGGGATGGTTTATTGGGGACCCTCTCCTCCGGGAAGGGTCCACATGAATCCTCGCCTCGTGCGCTGTTTTGGTGTGACTTCGGTCACATTTTTCAGTGCCTTGGATGCAGCTTCAATCAAAAAAAAAAATCTGTTCTTATCAGTTTAATATCTGATACGTCCCCTATCTGGGGACCATATATTAAATGGATTTTTAGAACAGGGAGATGGAAAAAGAGCTTGCTCTGTCCACTCCACGCATTGACCTGGTATTGCAGTATCTCCAGGACCGGTGCACCCCTTCTTTAATGCAGTTTCTAAAATCAGAAAGAATTGAATTCAATGTTTTTTGTTCATTTTGCTTGTTTGTCGGATTTTGGGATGGACTCTTTGGCTTTGCTTTTCTTCTCCTCATTGGATTTTTCATGTTCAAAGTTGCAGAAGCCAGATTACAAGCTCATTTTGGTTCAACTTCAGCAACTGTGCATTGCATTGCCATGTAATGTGATGCAATGCTATCTTTCTAGCTCTCCCTTTTTACTTCCTTTTGGATAAACAGACATATTAGGCAAGCATTTTGGAGCTTTCACCTAAATAACTACAGGTGGTGAGATAAGCTGCACAATATAATTGACCTTTCAGTATATTGTTGCACACACACCATCTATTTAGCAAATGCCCTTGTTATCAACAGCAGCCTTTTAAACTCACCTGAGCTAACAGGTATGTGCGCTGGTTACTCTGCTGCGCTTAAAATTTCTTTTTTGGTTTGCTACAATGCCTTTTCTGAAACGTTGTCTCCTTCTGCTGGAACACTGACTTCTTTCATTTAATGCCTGCAGACTATAAAAGAGAACCCAACCCAAAAATTTGGTTGATTAGTCTGTGGCATTCTGTTAAACTGTTGCTTATGGCGGTCTCTGTGAGCTTCTCAGCGACATTCAGCCAGCCAGGTATCCTGCCTGCAGTAGATGGAATGTGGCAATGGAACGCTGGCTGCGCGTGTCATAATAGGCTCTGAGCCTTTATATACCTGTGCACAGCAGCAGCCACCTTCAGTCTGCTGCTGGACAGCCAGCAGCAGCAGCAGCAGGAGAGGTATGTAATCAGGAGCCCTCCTGCTAAGGGTAGACAGCTGCTCGTTCCACCCCACCCCCCGCCTTAATTGGTTCTCCTCCCTTCCAACGGTGTTGAGGCGGGTGGGAACAGCAGGGGGTGAAGGTGCTGTGTTTAAAGAGGTGGAGTTATGCAGATCTAAAACGCGTGGATTGCAGCAGCAGCAAGCCGAAAAGTGCAGGCATGTAAGGGATCTAGAGGTTGACAACATGTCTTCTTAACGGGAGTCCAGGAGCTCATCTCCACAAATGGACTTTTCAGGATCCTTGGGTGGCTCCGTAGTTTGAAACCAATTCTGGTTATCGCTTCTCGGCCTTTTGGCTAAGATCAAGTGTAGTATCTGTTCTTATCAGTTTAATATCTGATACGTCCCCTATCTGGGGACCATATATTAAATGGATTTTTAGAACAGGGAGATGGAAAAAGAGCTTGCTCTGTCCACTCCACGCATTGACCTGGTATTGCAGTATCTCCAGGACCGGTGCACCCCTTCTTTAATGCAGTTTCTAAAATCAGAAAGAATTGAATTCAATGTTTTTTGTTCATTTTGCTTGTTTGTCGGATTTTGGGATGGACTCTTTGGCTTTGCTTTTCTTCTCCTCATTGGATTTTTCATGTTCAAAGTTGCAGAAGCCAGATTACAAGCTCATTTTGGTTCAACTTCAGCAACTGTGCATTGCATTGCCATGTAATGTGATGCAATGCTATCTTTCTAGCTCTCCCTTTTTACTTCCTTTTGGATAAACAGACATATTAGGCAAGCATTTTGGAGCTTTCACCTAAATAACTACAGGTGGTGAGATAAGCTGCACAATATAATTGACCTTTCAGTATATTGTTGCACACACACCATCTATTTAGCAAATGCCCTTGTTATCAACAGCAGCCTTTTAAACTCACCTGAGCTAACAGGTATGTGCGCTGGTTACTCTGCTGCGCTTAAAATTTCTTTTTTGGTTTGCTACAATGCCTTTTCTGAAACGTTGTCTCCTTCTGCTGGAACACTGACTTCTTTCATTTAATGCCTGCAGACTATAAAAGAGAACCCAACCCAAAAAGTTTGGTTGATTAGTCTGTGGCATTCTGTTAAACTGTTGCTTATGGCGGTCTCTGTGAGCTTCTCAGCGACATTCAGCCAGCCAGGTATCCTGCCTGCAGTAGATGGAATGTGGCAATGGAACGCTGGCTGCGCGTGTCATAATAGGCTCTGAGCCTTTATATACCTGTGCACAGCAGCAGCCACCTTCAGTCTGCTGCTGGACAGCCAGCAGCAGCAGCAGCAGGAGAGGTATGTAATCAGGAGCCCTCCTGCTAAGGGTAGACAGCTGCTCGTTCCACCCCACCCCCCGCCTTAATTGGTTCTCCTCCCTTCCAACGGTGTTGAGGCGGGTGGGAACAGCAGGGGGTGAAGGTGCTGTGTTTAAAGAGGTGGAGTTATGCAGATCTAAAACGCGTGGATTGCAGCAGCAGCAAGCCGAAAAGTGCAGGCATGTAAGGGATCTAGAGGTTGACAACATGTCTTCTTAACGGGAGTCCAGGAGCTCATCTCCACAAATGGACTTTTCAGGATCCTTGGGTGGCTCCGTAGTTTGAAACCAATTCTGGTTATCGCTTCTCGGCCTTTTGGCTAAGATCAAGTGTGGTATCTGTTCTTATCAGTTTAATATCTGATACGTCCCCTATCTGGGGACCATATATTAAATGGATTTTTAGAACAGGGAGATGGAAAAAGAGCTTGCTCTGTCCACTCCACGCATTGACCTGGTATTGCAGTATCTCCAGGACCGGTGCACCCCTTCTTTAATGCAGTTTCTAAAATCAGAAAGAATTGAATTCAATGTTTTTTGTTCATTTTGCTTGTTTGTCGGATTTTGGGATGGACTCTTTGGCTTTGCTTTTCTTCTCCTCATTGGATTTTTCATGTTCAAAGTTGCAGAAGCCAGATTACAAGCTCATTTTGGTTCAACTTCAGCAACTGTGCATTGCATTGCCATGTAATGTGATGCAATGCTATCTTTCTAGCTCTCCCTTTTTACTTCCTTTTGGATAAACAGACATATTAGGCAAGCATTTTGGAGCTTTCACCTAAATAACTACAGGTGGTGAGATAAGCTGCACAATATAATTGACCTTTCAGTATATTGTTGCACACACACCATCTATTTAGCAAATGCCCTTGTTATCAACAGCAGCCTTTTAAACTCACCTGAGCTAACAGGTATGTGCGCTGGTTACTCTGCTGCGCTTAAAATTTCTTTTTTGGTTTGCTACAATGCCTTTTCTGAAACGTTGTCTCCTTCTGCTGGAACACTGACTTCTTTCATTTAATGCCTGCAGACTATAAAAGAGAACCCAACCCAAAAAGTTTGGTTGATTAGTCTGTGGCATTCTGTTAAACTGTTGCTTATGGCGGTCTCTGTGAGCTTCTCAGCGACATTCAGCCAGCCAGGTATCCTGCCTGCAGTAGATGGAATGTGGCAATGGAACGCTGGCTGCGCGTGTCATAATAGGCTCTGAGCCTTTATATACCTGTGCACAGCAGCAGCCACCTTCAGTCTGCTGCTGGACAGCCAGCAGCAGCAGCAGCAGGAGAGGTATGTAATCAGGAGCCCTCCTGCTAAGGGTAGACAGCTGCTCGTTCCACCCCACCCCCCGCCTTAATTGGTTCTCCTCCCTTCCAACGGTGTTGAGGCGGGTGGGAACAGCAGGGGGTGAAGGTGCTGTGTTTAAAGAGGTGGAGTTATGCAGATCTAAAACGCGTGGATTGCAGCAGCAGCAAGCCGAAAAGTGCAGGCATGTAAGGGATCTAGAGGTTGACAACATGTCTTCTTAACGGGAGTCCAGGAGCTCATCTCCACAAATGGACTTTTCAGGATCCTTGGGTGGCTCCGTAGTTTGAAACCAATTCTGGTTATCGCTTCTCGGCCTTTTGGCTATGATCAAGTGTAGTATCTGTTCTTATCAGTTTAATATCTGATACGTCCCCTATCTGGGGACCATATATTAAATGGATTTTTAGAACAGGGAGATGGAAAAAGAGCTTGCTCTGTCCACTCCACGCATTGACCTGGTATTGCAGTATCTCCAGGACCGGTGCACCCCTTCTTTAATGCAGTTTCTAAAATCAGAAAGAATTGAATTCAATGTTTTTTGTTCATTTTGCTTGTTTGTCGGATTTTGGGATGGACTCTTTGGCTTTGCTTTTCTTCTCCTCATTGGATTTTTCATGTTCAAAGTTGCAGAAGCCAGATTACAAGCTCATTTTGGTTCAACTTCAGCAACTGTGCATTGCATTGCCATGTAATGTGATGCAATGCTATCTTTCTAGCTCTCCCTTTTTACTTCCTTTTGGATAAACAGACATATTAGGCAAGCATTTTGGAGCTTTCACCTAAATAACTACAGGTGGTGAGATAAGCTGCACAATATAATTGACCTTTCAGTATATTGTTGCACACACACCATCTATTTAGCAAATGCCCTTGTTATCAACAGCAGCCTTTTAAACTCACCTGAGCTAACAGGTATGTGCGCTGGTTACTCTGCTGCGCTTAAAATTTCTTTTTTGGTTTGCTACAATGCCTTTTCTGAAACGTTGTCTCCTTCTGCTGGAACACTGACTTCTTTCATTTAATGCCTGCAGACTATAAAAGAGAACCCAACCCAAAAAGTTTGGTTGATTAGTCTGTGGCATTCTGTTAAACTGTTGCTTATGGCGGTCTCTGTGAGCTTCTCAGCGACATTCAGCCAGCCAGGTATCCTGCCTGCAGTAGATGGAATGTGGCAATGGAACGCTGGCTGCGCGTGTCATAATAGGCTCTGAGCCTTTATATACCTGTGCACAGCAGCAGCCACCTTCAGTCTGCTGCTGGACAGCCAGCAGCAGCAGCAGCAGGAGAGGTATGTAATCAGGAGCCCTCCTGCTAAGGGTAGACAGCTGCTCGTTCCACCCCACCCCCCGCCTTAATTGGTTCTCCTCCCTTCCAACGGTGTTGAGGCGGGTGGGAACAGCAGGGGGTGAAGGTGCTGTGTTTAAAGAGGTGGAGTTATGCAGATCTAAAACGCGTGGATTGCAGCAGCAGCAAGCCGAAAAGTGCAGGCATGTAAGGGATCTAGAGGTTGACAACATGTCTTCTTAACGGGAGTCCAGGAGCTCATCTCCACAAATGGACTTTTCAGGATCCTTGGGTGGCTCCGTAGTTTGAAACCAATTCTGGTTATCGCTTCTCGGCCTTTTGGCTAAGATCAAGTGTAGTATCTTTTGAAAAGGCAGTTTTGTCCTTGGGCTGCCCTAGTAAATTGATGCATATTACACACTGGTTTGGTGCACTTGTTAGTACGCCAGGTGGCTCATAGAGTTATCTGATGGAAAACATGGCCCTCCAGGATCGAAGTCACTAGGCTGGGTAAGTGTGAGGGCTTTGGAGCAATGTGCCCCAGGAGTAGGCGCCCTGGTGGGAGTCCAAGCTTACTGGGACTGGGAACCCCAGAAAGACTTGGCTTCGTAGCACGCCGCACCTTTGCCAATCATACTTTCTGAGCAACCCCCCCTATTCCTGGCCTCCGGGCTAGGAAGGGGAATTTTTATAAACCCGGTCGGAGGTCCGGTCAGCTTTGGGCTGAGAAACCAACACAGGCTCCAGCTCCACTAGGGTGGCAGCCTAGATGGAAGCTGGGAGCACGAAAACGGCTCTTCTCCGGCTTCGGCTAGGGAGAGCATCGGAGATCCCTGACCCTCGCTGTGGCCTTCTGGCTCGGAGGGATGGGGATGGTTTATTGGGGACCCTCTCCTCCGGGAAGGGTCCACATGAATCCTCGCCTCGTGCGCTGTTTTGGTGTGACTTCGGTCACATTTTTCAGTGCCTTGGATGCAGCTTCAATCAAAAAAAAAAATCTGTTCTTATCAGTTTAATATCTGATACGTCCCCTATCTGGGGACCATATATTAAATGGATTTTTAGAACAGGGAGATGGAAAAAGAGCTTGCTCTGTCCACTCCACGCATTGACCTGGTATTGCAGTATCTCCAGGACCGGTGCACCCCTTCTTTAATGCAGTTTCTAAAATCAGAAAGAATTGAATTCAATGTTTTTTGTTCATTTTGCTTGTTTGTCGGATTTTGGGATGGACTCTTTGGCTTTGCTTTTCTTCTCCTCATTGGATTTTTCATGTTCAAAGTTGCAGAAGCCAGATTACAAGCTCATTTTGGTTCAACTTCAGCAACTGTGCATTGCATTGCCATGTAATGTGATGCAATGCTATCTTTCTAGCTCTCCCTTTTTACTTCCTTTTGGATAAACAGACATATTAGGCAAGCATTTTGGAGCTTTCACCTAAATAACTACAGGTGGTGAGATAAGCTGCACAATATAATTGACCTTTCAGTATATTGTTGCACACACACCATCTATTTAGCAAATGCCCTTGTTATCAACAGCAGCCTTTTAAACTCACCTGAGCTAACAGGTATGTGCGCTGGTTACTCTGCTGCGCTTAAAATTTCTTTTTTGGTTTGCTACAATGCCTTTTCTGAAACGTTGTCTCCTTCTGCTGGAACACTGACTTCTTTCATTTAATGCCTGCAGACTATAAAAGAGAACCCAACCCAAAAAGTTTGGTTGATTAGTCTGTGGCATTCTGTTAAACTGTTGCTTATGGCGGTCTCTGTGAGCTTCTCAGAGACATTCAGCCAGTCAGGTATCCTGCCTGCAGTAGATGGAATGTGGCAATGGAACGCTGGCTGCGCGTGTCATAATAGGCTCTGAGCCTTTATATACCTGTGCACAGCAGCAGCCACCTTCAGTCTGCTGCTGGACAGCCAGCAGCAGCAGCAGCAGGAGAGGTATGTAATCAGGAGCCCTCCTGCTAAGGGTAGACAGCTGCTCGTTCCACCCCACCCCCCGCCTTAATTGGTTCTCCTCCCTTCCAACGGTGTTGAGGCGGGTGGGAACAGCAGGGGGTGAAGGTGCTGTGTTTAAAGAGGTGGAGTTATGCAGATCTAAAACGCGTGGATTGCAGCAGCAGCAAGCCGAAAAGTGCAGGCATGTAAGGGATCTAGAGGTTGACAACATGTCTTCTTAACGGGAGTCCAGGAGCTCATCTCCACAAATGGACTTTTCAGGATCCTTGGGTGGCTCCGTAGTTTGAAACCAATTCTGGTTATCGCTTCTCGGCCTTTTGGCTAAGATCAAGTGTAGTATCTGTTCTTATCAGTTTAATATCTGATACGTCCCCTATCTGGGGACCATATATTAAATGGATTTTTAGAACAGGGAGATGGAAAAAGAGCTTGCTCTGTCCACTCCACGCATTGACCTGGTATTGCAGTATCTCCAGGACCGGTGCACCCCTTCTTTAATGCAGTTTCTAAAATCAGAAAGAATTGAATTCAATGTTTTTTGTTCATTTTGCTTGTTTGTCGGATTTTGGGATGGACTCTTTGGCTTTGCTTTTCTTCTCCTCATTGGATTTTTCATGTTCAAAGTTGCAGAAGCCAGATTACAAGCTCATTTTGGTTCAACTTCAGCAACTGTGCATTGCATTGCCATGTAATGTGATGCAATGCTATCTTTCTAGCTCTCCCTTTTTACTTCCTTTTGGATAAACAGACATATTAGGCAAGCATTTTGGAGCTTTCACCTAAATAACTACAGGTGGTGAGATAAGCTGCACAATATAATTGACCTTTCAGTATATTGTTGCACACACACCATCTATTTAGCAAATGCCCTTGTTATCAACAGCAGCCTTTTAAACTCACCTGAGCTAACAGGTATGTGCGCTGGTTACTCTGCTGCGCTTAAAATTTCTTTTTTGGTTTGCTACAATGCCTTTTCTGAAACGTTGTCTCCTTCTGCTGGAACACTGACTTCTTTCATTTAATGCCTGCAGACTATAAAAGAGAACCCAACCCAAAAAGTTTGGTTGATTAGTCTGTGGCATTCTGTTAAACTGTTGCTTATGGCGGTCTCTGTGAGCTTCTCAGCGACATTCAGCCAGCCAGGTATCCTGCCTGCAGTAGATGGAATGTGGCAATGGAACGCTGGCTGCGCGTGTCATAATAGGCTCTGAGCCTTTATATACCTGTGCACAGCAGCAGCCACCTTCAGTCTGCTGCTGGACAGCCAGCAGCAGCAGCAGCAGGAGAGGTATGTAATCAGGAGCCCTCCTGCTAAGGGTAGACAGCTGCTCGTTCCACCCCACCCCCCGCCTTAATTGGTTCTCCTCCCTTCCAACGGTGTTGAGGCGGGTGGGAACAGCAGGGGGTGAAGGTGCTGTGTTTAAAGAGGTGGAGTTATGCAGATCTAAAACGCGTGGATTGCAGCAGCAGCAAGCCGAAAAGTGCAGGCATGTAAGGGATCTAGAGGTTGACAACATGTCTTCTTAACGGGAGTCCAGGAGCTCATCTCCACAAATGGACTTTTCAGGATCCTTGGGTGGCTCCGTAGTTTGAAACCAATTCTGGTTATCGCTTCTCGGCCTTTTGGCTAAGATCAAGTGTAGTATCTGTTCTTATCAGTTTAATATCTGATACGTCCCCTATCTGGGGACCATATATTAAATGGATTTTTAGAACAGGGAGATGGAAAAAGAGCTTGCTCTGTCCACTCCACGCATTGACCTGGTATTGCAGTATCTCCAGGACCGGTGCACCCCTTCTTTAATGCAGTTTCTAAAATCAGAAAGAATTGAATTCAATGTTTTTTGTTCATTTTGCTTGTTTGTCGGATTTTGGGATGGACTCTTTGGCTTTGCTTTTCTTCTCCTCATTGGATTTTTCATGTTCAAAGTTGCAGAAGCCAGATTACAAGCTCATTTTGGTTCAACTTCAGCAACTGTGCATTGCATTGCCATGTAATGTGATGCAATGCTATCTTTCTAGCTCTCCCTTTTTACTTCCTTTTGGATAAACAGACATATTAGGCAAGCATTTTGGAGCTTTCACCTAAATAACTACAGGTGGTGAGATAAGCTGCACAATATAATTGACCTTTCAGTATATTGTTGCACACACACCATCTATTTAGCAAATGCCCTTGTTATCAACAGCAGCCTTTTAAACTCACCTGAGCTAACAGGTATGTGCGCTGGTTACTCTGCTGCGCTTAAAATTTCTTTTTTGGTTTGCTACAATGCCTTTTCTGAAACGTTGTCTCCTTCTGCTGGAACACTGACTTCTTTCATTTAATGCCTGCAGACTATAAAAGAGAACCCAACCCAAAAAGTTTGGTTGATTAGTCTGTGGCATTCTGTTAAACTGTTGCTTATGGCGGTCTCTGTGAGCTTCTCAGCGACATTCAGCCAGCCAGGTATCCTGCCTGCAGTAGATGGAATGTGGCAATGGAACGCTGGCTGCGCGTGTCATAATAGGCTCTGAGCCTTTATATACCTGTGCACAGCAGCAGCCACCTTCAGTCTGCTGCTGGACAGCCAGCAGCAGCAGCAGCAGGAGAGGTATGTAATCAGGAGCCCTCCTGCTAAGGGTAGACAGCTGCTCGTTCCACCCCACCCCCCGCCTTAATTGGTTCTCCTCCCTTCCAACGGTGTTGAGGCGGGTGGGAACAGCAGGGGGTGAAGGTGCTGTGTTTAAAGAGGTGGAGTTATGCAGATCTAAAACGCGTGGATTGCAGCAGCAGCAAGCCGAAAAGTGCAGGCATGTAAGGGATCTAGAGGTTGACAACATGTCTTCTTAACGGGAGTCCAGGAGCTCATCTCCACAAATGGACTTTTCAGGATCCTTGGGTGGCTCCGTAGTTTGAAACCAATTCTGGTTATCGCTTCTCGGCCTTTTGGCTATGATCAAGTGTAGTATCTGTTCTTATCAGTTTAATATCTGATACGTCCCCTATCTGGGGACCATATATTAAATGGATTTTTAGAACAGGGAGATGGAAAAAGAGCTTGCTCTGTCCACTCCACGCATTGACCTGGTATTGCAGTATCTCCAGGACCGGTGCACCCCTTCTTTAATGCAGTTTCTAAAATCAGAAAGAATTGAATTCAATGTTTTTTGTTCATTTTGCTTGTTTGTCGGATTTTGGGATGGACTCTTTGGCTTTGCTTTTCTTCTCCTCATTGGATTTTTCATGTTCAAAGTTGCAGAAGCCAGATTACAAGCTCATTTTGGTTCAACTTCAGCAACTGTGCATTGCATTGCCATGTAATGTGATGCAATGCTATCTTTCTAGCTCTCCCTTTTTACTTCCTTTTGGATAAACAGACATATTAGGCAAGCATTTTGGAGCTTTCACCTAAATAACTACAGGTGGTGAGATAAGCTGCACAATATAATTGACCTTTCAGTATATTGTTGCACACACACCATCTATTTAGCAAATGCCCTTGTTATCAACAGCAGCCTTTTAAACTCACCTGAGCTAACAGGTATGTGCGCTGGTTACTCTGCTGCGCTTAAAATTTCTTTTTTGGTTTGCTACAATGCCTTTTCTGAAACGTTGTCTCCTTCTGCTGGAACACTGACTTCTTTCATTTAATGCCTGCAGACTATAAAAGAGAACCCAACCCAAAAAGCTTGGTTGATTAGTCTGTGGCATTCTGTTAAACTGTTGCTTATGGCGGTCTCTGTGAGCTTCTCAGCGACATTCAGCCAGCCAGGTATCCTGCCTGCAGTAGATGGAATGTGGCAATGGAACGCTGGCTGCGCGTGTCATAATAGGCTCTGAGCCTTTATATACCTGTGCACAGCAGCAGCCACCTTCAGTCTGCTGCTGGACAGCCAGCAGCAGCAGCAGCAGGAGAGGTATGTAATCAGGAGCCCTCCTGCTAAGGGTAGACAGCTGCTCGTTCCACCCCACCCCCCGCCTTAATTGGTTCTCCTCCCTTCCATCGGTGTTGAGGCGGGTGGGAACAGTAGGGGGTGAAGGTGCTGTGTTTAAAGAGGTGGAGTTATGCAGATCTAAAACGCGTGGATTGCAGCAGCAGCAAGCCGAAAAGTGCAGGCATGTAAGGGATCTAGAGGTTGACAACATGTCTTCTTAACGGGAGTCCAGGAGCTCATCTCCACAAATGGACTTTTCAGGATCCTTGGGTGGCTCCGTAGTTTGAAACCAATTCTGGTTATCGCTTCTCGGCCTTTTGGCTAAGATCAAGTGTAGTATCTGTTCTTATCAGTTTAATATCTGATACGTCCCCTATCTGGGGACCATATATTAAATGGATTTTTAGAACAGGGAGATGGAAAAAGAGCTTGCTCTGTCCACTCCACGCATTGACCTGGTATTGCAGTATCTCCAGGACCGGTGCACCCCTTCTTTAATGCAGTTTCTAAAATCAGAAAGAATTGAATTCAATGTTTTTTGTTCATTTTGCTTGTTTGTCGGATTTTGGGATGGACTCTTTGGCTTTGCTTTTCTTCTCCTCATTGGATTTTTCATGTTCAAAGTTGCAGAAGCCAGATTACAAGCTCATTTTGGTTCAACTTCAGCAACTGTGCATTGCATTGCCATGTAATGTGATGCAATGCTATCTTTCTAGCTCTCCCTTTTTACTTCCTTTTGGATAAACAGACATATTAGGCAAGCATTTTGGAGCTTTCACCTAAATAACTACAGGTGGTGAGATAAGCTGCACAATATAATTGACCTTTCAGTATATTGTTGCACACACACCATCTATTTAGCAAATGCCCTTGTTATCAACAGCAGCCTTTTAAACTCACCTGAGCTAACAGGTATGTGCGCTGGTTACTCTGCTGCGCTTAAAATTTCTTTTTTGGTTTGCTACAATGCCTTTTCTGAAACGTTGTCTCCTTCTGCTGGAACACTGACTTCTTTCATTTAATGCCTGCAGACTATAAAAGAGAACCCAACCCAAAAAGTTTGGTTGATTAGTCTGTGGCATTCTGTTAAACTGTTGCTTATGGCGGTCTCTGTGAGCTTCTCAGCGACATTCAGCCAGCCAGGTATCCTGCCTGCAGTAGATGGAATGTGGCAATGGAACGCTGGCTGCGCGTGTCATAATAGGCTCTGAGCCTTTATATACCTGTGCACAGCAGCAGCCACCTTCAGTCTGCTGCTGGACAGCCAGCAGCAGCAGCAGCAGGAGAGGTATGTAATCAGGAGCCCTCCTGCTAAGGGTAGACAGCTGCTCGTTCCACCCCACCCCCCGCCTTAATTGGTTCTCCTCCCTTCCAACGGTGTTGAGGCGGGTGGGAACAGCAGGGGGTGAAGGTGCTGTGTTTAAAGAGGTGGAGTTATGCAGATCTAAAACGCGTGGATTGCAGCAGCAGCAAGCCGAAAAGTGCAGGCATGTAAGGGATCTAGAGGTTGACAACATGTCTTCTTAACGGGAGTCCAGGAGCTCATCTCCACAAATGGACTTTTCAGGATCCTTGGGTGGCTCCGTAGTTTGAAACCAATTCTGGTTATCGCTTCTCGGCCTTTTGGCTATGATCAAGTGTAGTATCTGTTCTTATCAGTTTAATATCTGATACGTCCCCTATCTGGGGACCATATATTAAATGGATTTTTAGAACAGGGAGATGGAAAAAGAGCTTGCTCTGTCCACTCCACGCATTGACCTGGTATTGCAGTATCTCCAGGACCGGTGCACCCCTTCTTTAATGCAGTTTCTAAAATCAGAAAGAATTGAATTCAATGTTTTTTGTTCATTTTGCTTGTTTGTCGGATTTTGGGATGGACTCTTTGGCTTTGCTTTTCTTCTCCTCATTGGATTTTTCATGTTCAAAGTTGCAGAAGCCAGATTACAAGCTCATTTTGGTTCAACTTCAGCAACTGTGCATTGCATTGCCATGTAATGTGATGCAATGCTATCTTTCTAGCTCTCCCTTTTTACTTCCTTTTGGATAAACAGACATATTAGGCAAGCATTTTGGAGCTTTCACCTAAATAACTACAGGTGGTGAGATAAGCTGCACAATATAATTGACCTTTCAGTATATTGTTGCACACACACCATCTATTTAGCAAATGCCCTTGTTATCAACAGCAGCCTTTTAAACTCACCTGAGCTAACAGGTATGTGCGCTGGTTACTCTGCTGCGCTTAAAATTTCTTTTTTGGTTTGCTACAATGCCTTTTCTGAAACGTTGTCTCCTTCTGCTGGAACACTGACTTCTTTCATTTAATGCCTGCAGACTATAAAAGAGAACCCAACCCAAAAAGTTTGGTTGATTAGTCTGTGGCATTCTGTTAAACTGTTGCTTATGGCGGTCTCTGTGAGCTTCTCAGCGACATTCAGCCAGCCAGGTATCCTGCCTGCAGTAGATGGAATGTGGCAATGGAACGCTGGCTGCGCGTGTCATAATAGGCTCTGAGCCTTTATATACCTGTGCACAGCAGCAGCCACCTTCAGTCTGCTGCTGGACAGCCAGCAGCAGCAGCAGCAGGAGAGGTATGTAATCAGGAGCCCTCCTGCTAAGGGTAGACAGCTGCTCGTTCCACCCCACCCCCCGCCTTAATTGGTTCTCCTCCCTTCCATCGGTGTTGAGGCGGGTGGGAACAGTAGGGGGTGAAGGTGCTGTGTTTAAAGAGGTGGAGTTATGCAGATCTAAAACGCGTGGATTGCAGCAGCAGCAAGCCGAAAAGTGCAGGCATGTAAGGGATCTAGAGGTTGACAACATGTCTTCTTAACGGGAGTCCAGGAGCTCATCTCCACAAATGGACTTTTCAGGATCCTTGGGTGGCTCCGTAGTTTGAAACCAATTCTGGTTATCGCTTCTCGGCCTTTTGGCTAAGATCAAGTGTAGTATCTGTTCTTATCAGTTTAATATCTGATACGTCCCCTATCTGGGGACCATATATTAAATGGATTTTTAGAACAGGGAGATGGAAAAAGAGCTTGCTCTGTCCACTCCACGCATTGACCTGGTATTGCAGTATCTCCAGGACCGGTGCACCCCTTCTTTAATGCAGTTTCTAAAATCAGAAAGAATTGAATTCAATGTTTTTTGTTCATTTTGCTTGTTTGTCGGATTTTGGGATGGACTCTTTGGCTTTGCTTTTCTTCTCCTCATTGGATTTTTCATGTTCAAAGTTGCAGAAGCCAGATTACAAGCTCATTTTGGTTCAACTTCAGCAACTGTGCATTGCATTGCCATGTAATGTGATGCAATGCTATCTTTCTAGCTCTCCCTTTTTACTTCCTTTTCGATAAACAGACATATTAGGCAAGCATTTTGGAGCTTTCACCTAAATAACTACAGGTGGTGAGATAAGCTGCACAATATAATTGACCTTTCAGTATATTGTTGCACACACACCATCTATTTAGCAAATGCCCTTGTTATCAACAGCAGCCTTTTAAACTCACCTGAGCTAACAGGTATGTGCGCTGGTTACTCTGCTGCGCTTAAAATTTCTTTTTTGGTTTGCTACAATGCCTTTTCTGAAACGTTGTCTCCTTCTGCTGGAACACTGACTTCTTTCATTTAATGCCTGCAGACTATAAAAGAGAACCCAACCCAAAAAGTTTGGTTGATTAGTCTGTGGCATTCTGTTAAACTGTTGCTTATGGCGGTCTCTGTGAGCTTCTCAGCGACATTCAGCCAGCCAGGTATCCTGCCTGCAGTAGATGGAATGTGGCAATGGAACGCTGGCTGCGCGTGTCATAATAGGCTCTGAGCCTTTATATACCTGTGCACAGCAGCAGCCACCTTCAGTCTGCTGCTGGACAGCCAGCAGCAGCAGCAGCAGGAGAGGTATGTAATCAGGAGCCCTCCTGCTAAGGGTAGACAGCTGCTCGTTCCACCCCACCCCCCGCCTTAATTGGTTCTCCTCCCTTCCAACGGTGTTGAGGCGGGTGGGAACAGCAGGGGGTGAAGGTGCTGTGTTTAAAGAGGTGGAGTTATGCAGATCTAAAACGCGTGGATTGCAGCAGCAGCAAGCCGAAAAGTGCAGGCATGTAAGGGATCTAGAGGTTGACAACATGTCTTCTTAACGGGAGTCCAGGATCTCATCTCCACAAATGGACTTTTCAGGATCCTTGGGTGGCTCCGTAGTTTGAAACCAATTCTGGTTATCGCTTCTCGGCCTTTTGGCTAAGATCAAGTGTAGTATCTGTTCTTATCAGTTTAATATCTGATACGTCCCCTATCTGGGGACCATATATTAAATGGATTTTTAGAACAGGGAGATGGAAAAAGAGCTTGCTCTGTCCACTCCACGCATTGACCTGGTATTGCAGTATCTCCAGGACCGGTGCACCCCTTCTTTAATGCAGTTTCTAAAATCAGAAAGAATTGAATTCAATGTTTTTTGTTCATTTTGCTTGTTTGTCGGATTTTGGGATGGACTCTTTGGCTTTGCTTTTCTTCTCCTCATTGGATTTTTCATGTTCAAAGTTGCAGAAGCCAGATTACAAGCTCATTTTGGTTCAACTTCAGCAACTGTGCATTG
Organism: Phyllobates terribilis; assembly: GCF_046119375.1. Classification (NCBI taxonomy): domain Eukaryota; kingdom Metazoa; phylum Chordata; class Amphibia; order Anura; family Dendrobatidae; genus Phyllobates; species Phyllobates terribilis. Next base: position 1,399,429 of record NW_027363153.1, on the reverse strand, counting down.
CATTGCCATGTAATGTGATGCAATGCTATCTTTCTAGCTCTCCCTTTTTACTTCCTTTTGGATAAACAGACATATTAGGCAAGCATTTTGGAGCTTTCACCTAAATAACTACAGGTGGTGAGATAAGCTGCACAATATAATTGACCTTTCAGTATATTGTTGCACACACACCATCTATTTAGCAAATGCCCTTGTTATCAACAGCAGCCTTTTAAACTCACCTGAGCTAACAGGTATGTGCGCTGGTTACTCTGCTGCGCTTAAAATTTCTTTTTTGGTTTGCTACAATGCCTTTTCTGAAACGTTGTCTCCTTCTGCTGGAACACTGACTTCTTTCATTTAATGCCTGCAGACTATAAAAGAGAACCCAACCCAAAAAGTTTGGTTGATTAGTCTGTGGCATTCTGTTAAACTGTTGCTTATGGCGGTCTCTGTGAGCTTCTCAGCGACATTCAGCCAGCCAGGTATCCTGCCTGCAGTAGATGGAATGTGGCAATGGAACGCTGGCTGCGCGTGTCATAATAGGCTCTGAGCCTTTATATACCTGTGCACAGCAGCAGCCACCTTCAGTCTGCTGCTGGACAGCCAGCAGCAGCAGCAGCAGGAGAGGTATGTAATCAGGAGCCCTCCTGCTAAGGGTAGACAGATGCTCGTTCCACCCCACCCCCCGCCTTAATTGGTTCTCCTCCCTTCCAACGGTGTTGAGGCGGGTGGGAACAGCAGGGGGTGAAGGTGCTGTGTTTAAAGAGGTGGAGTTATGCAGATCTAAAACGCGTGGATTGCAGCAGCAGCAAGCCGAAAAGTGCAGGCATGTAAGGGATCTAGAGGTTGACAACATGTCTTCTTAACGGGAGTCCAGGAGCTCATCTCCACAAATGGACTTTTCAGGATCCTTGGGTGGCTCCATAGTTTGAAACCAATTCTGGTTATCGCTTCTCGGCCTTTTGGCTAAGATCAAGTGTAGTATCTGTTCTTATCAGTTTAATATCTGATACGTCCCCTATCTGGGGACCATATATTAAATGGATTTTTAGAACAGGGAGATGGAAAAAGAGCTTGCTCTGTCCACTCCACGCATTGACCTGGTATTGCAGTATCTCCAGGACCGGTGCACCCCTTCTTTAATGCAGTTTCTAAAATCAGAAAGAATTGAATTCAATGTTTTTTGTTCATTTTGCTTGTTTGTCGGATTTTGGGATGGACTCTTTGGCTTTGCTTTTCTTCTCCTCATTGGATTTTTCATGTTCAAAGTTGCAGAAGCCAGATTACAAGCTCATTTTGGTTCAACTTCAGCAACTGTGCATTGCATTGCCATGTAATGTGATGCAATGCTATCTTTCTAGCTCTCCCTTTTTACTTCCTTTTGGATAAACAGACATATTAGGCAAGCATTTTGGAGCTTTCACCTAATTAACTACAGGTGGTGAGATAAGCTGCACAATATAATTGACCTTTCAGTATATTGTTGCACACACACCATCTATTTAGCAAATGCCCTTGTTATCAACAGCAGCCTTTTATACTCACCTGAGCTAACAGGTATGTGCGCTGGTTACTCTGCTGCGCTTAAAATTTCTTTTTTGGTTTGCTACAATGCCTTTTCTGAAACGTTGTCTCCTTCTGCTGGAACACTGACTTCTTTCATTTAATGCCTGCAGACTATAAAAGAGAACCCAACCCAAAAAGTTTGGTTGATTAGTCTGTGGCATTCTGTTAAACTGTTGCTTATGGCGGTCTCTGTGAGCTTCTCAGCGACATTCAGCCAGCCAGGTATCCTGCCTGCAGTAGATGGAATGTGGCAATGGAACGCTGGCTGCGCGTGTCATAATAGGCTCTGAGCCTTTATATACCTGTGCACAGCAGCAGCCACCTTCAGTCTGCTGCTGGACAGCCAGCAGCAGCAGCAGCAGGAGAGGTATGTAATCAGGAGCCCTCCTGCTAAGGGTAGACAGCTGCTCGTTCCACCCCACCCCCCGCCTTAATTGGTTCTCCTCCCTTCCAACGGTGTTGAGGCGGGTGGGAACAGCAGGGGGTGAAGGTGCTGTGTTTAAAGAGGTGGAGTTATGCAGATCTAAAACGCGTGGATTGCAGCAGCAGCAAGCCGAAAAGTGCAGGCATGTAAGGGATCTAGAGGTTGACAACATGTCTTCTTAACGGGAGTCCAGGAGCTCATCTCCACAAATGGACTTTTCAGGATCCTTGGGTGGCTCCGTAGTTTGAAACCAATTCTGGTTATCGCTTCTCGGCCTTTTGGCTAAGATCAAGTGTAGTATCTGTTCTTATCAGTTTAATATCTGATACGTCCCCTATCTGGGGACCATATATTAAATGGATTTTTAGAACAGGGAGATGGAAAAAGAGCTTGCTCTGTCCACTCCACGCATTGACCTGGTATTGCAGTATCTCCAGGACCGGTGCACCCCTTCTTTAATGCAGTTTCTAAAATCAGAAAGAATTGAATTCAATGTTTTTTGTTCATTTTGCTTGTTTGTCGGATTTTGGGATGGACTCTTTGGCTTTGCTTTTCTTCTCCTCATTGGATTTTTCATGTTCAAAGTTGCAGAAGCCAGATTACAAGCTCATTTTGGTTCAACTTCAGCAACTGTGCATTGCATTGCCATGTAATGTGATGCAATGCTATCTTTCTAGCTCTCCCTTTTTACTTCCTTTTGGATAAACAGACATATTAGGCAAGCATTTTGGAGCTTTCACCTAAATAACTACAGGTGGTGAGATAAGCTGCACAATATAATTGACCTTTCAGTATATTGTTGCACACACACCATCTATTTAGCAAATGCCCTTGTTATCAACAGCAGCCTTTTAAACTCACCTGAGCTAACAGGTATGTGCGCTGGTTACTCTGCTGTGCTTAAAATTTCTTTTTTGGTTTGCTACAATGCCTTTTCTGAAACGTTGTCTCCTTCTGCTGGAACACTGACTTCTTTCATTTAATGCCTGCAGACTATAAAAGAGAACCCAACCCAAAAAGTTTGGTTGATTAGTCTGTGGCATTCTGTTAAACTGTTGCTTATGGCGGTCTCTGTGAGTTTCTCAGCGACATTCAGCCAGCCAGGTATCCTGCCTGCAGTAGATGGAATGTGGCAATGGAACGCTGGCTGCGCGTGTCATAATAGGCTCTGAGCCTTTATATACCTGTGCACAGCAGCAGCCACCTTCAGTCTGCTGCTGGACAGCCAGCAGCAGCAGCAGCAGGAGAGGTATGTAATCAGGAGCCCTCCTGCTAAGGGTAGACAGCTGCTCGTTCCACCCCACCCCCCGCCTTAATTGGTTCTCCTCCCTTCCATCGGTGTTGAGGCGGGTGGGAACAGTAGGGGGTGAAGGTGCTGTGTTTAAAGAGGTGGAGTTATGCAGATCTAAAACACGTGGATTGCAGCAGCAGCAAGCCGAAAAGTGCAGGCATGTAAGGGATCTAGAGGTTGACAACATGTCTTCTTAACGGGAGTCCAGGAGCTCATCTCCACAAATGGACTTTTCAGGATCCTTGGGTGGCTCCGTAGTTTGAAACCAATTCTGGTTATCGCTTCTCGGCCTTTTGGCACGATCTATCAGGTTTACCTGTGTGGTCTTGCCTGTGAGGTGCTCTTGGTACCCTTTCTCTCGGCCTGGGGGGATCGTTCCTCTTCGGAGGGACTTAACCCCCCTGCTGCTATTGGGAGGAAGGATTAGTCCGGGAGCAACGGGAAGGGATCCCATGAAGGCTTGCGCCTTTCAGAGAGAAGAGTCGGTACGTTCCTGAGTGAAGGATGCCGGCAACGCTCACATATTCATCGGGTGATGCCCGGATGCGGAACACCGTGAGGATTGAAGTTGGAGCAGCATCGAGGATGGAGAAGAATTTGGACTACATCTGCCATAGGATTCTTCTTGGAGTTCTGGAGTTTCGGCGGGAAGACATATTCTGCTTCCAGGACAACGAGTACAAGGGGACATACACCATCACCTTCAAGAGCCAGGGATGCTGTCAGCAACTCGTACAAAAGGTAAACGAGAAAAACTACTTAGATGAGTTGGATGGACTAACCTTTTGTCTCTTGTATGCTTATGACGAGATCCCCATCGTGGTGCATTTCCCGAACCCCTTTGTGGAAGCTGCAGACATCTCGACCTACCTTACCCGCTATTGTGATGATCTGAGATACCTGGGTACTGTGAAGAACGCGGTAGGCTTCTGGTGCGGCAAGAGAAGGTATATGGCCCGTCTAAAGAGGGACCTTAGTGGAGTGGGAGGAATGCTACACCCTCCCTCAACCTTCGTAATCGGTAAGAGCAGAGGCTACTTATTTTATCCTGGAATGCCAGTATGTTGCAGGAACTGTGGACAAATGGGTCATACCCAAACGTCCTGCACGGGCAGGAAAGTAGACCGCTGCAATAATTGCAGCTGTTACGGACATTTAATGAAGGACTGTCCCGCTGGGAGGAAATGTAATCTCTGCGGTGAGGCGGGGCACATGTTCCGAGGATGCCCCAACAGGACCAGGACCAGGACCTACGCAGAAGCTGCATCTTCTGAAGCTGAGCCGATGCGCCCACCGGTCTTCACTGGCAGGCCGGCGTCGGAGGGCGGTTCGAAGGGCGAGAAGGCTGGGATGGAGCAGGGAGCCGGAGGCCCCTCTGGGGCGGCACCTGCATCGAAGTCCCTTAACGATGGGCGGACCTCGCATGGACCGGAGCGGGGGGGTCCTCCTTCTGGGAGGGTATCCTCCGTATCGATGGTTCCCGATACCGATCCTGTTGGGCTGGAGGGTGGTGCCCCTGTGCGGTTGGCTACAGGGGACCACGCAGCGATGGCCTCAGGATCTTCCAGGGCGATTAGCCAGCCAGATGAGGGGGCTTTGCTTCTAGGTGGCGAACATCAGGAAATCTGTGTTGCTGATCTTGTCCTGATGGACCAGTCTCCCCCCCTGGAGGAGGTGGAGGAAGAGGAGGACTGCACCAGTGACCTAGTGGAGTCTGCCCCGAAAAAGAGACGGAATGTCGAATCCCCAGCGTCTCCTGGAATGTGGCTGGGAACCGTGACCTACGAGGGGGCAACCGCCGGCTCACAGAATATCGAGTCGTTTGTGTCTTCTAGCCCGGATGTCCTGGAGCAATTTGATATACAGGGCTTTGAGTCAGGTGTCCTCATGGAAGATCCACCACCCTGACCTATGAATGCCCACAATAAGACTTGTCTCACTGAATGTGAGGTCATTAAAGAGCCCAGTTCGTAGGGCTGCTCTATTCAAGTATTTAGAAACCACTGACTTTGACATATGTTTATTACAGGAATGCGGGATACAACATGCACTAAATTATAATGATATCAAGACAGATTGGAGACTGGGGCCCTCCATCTGGTCTGGCTCCAATGACAACAAGTCAGCGGGGGTGGGCTTCCTCTGTCGTGGGAGAAATATTACTATAAATGCTGTCACAGAAATAGTACCAGGCAGAGTGGTTTTAGTGCATTTTAAATTTAATGGTTTTACCCTACGTGTAATGAATATTTATGCTCCCCCTGATAAGCAAGAGAGAATTAATTTATTTGGGATATTGCCATTGTACTGTACTGGGTCATCTCCCCTGATCGTAGGGGGTGATTTTAATTGTCTTTGTGCTAGTGAACAACGAGCAGGGGGTGACCCTTTACGCAAATTGGATAAGTCATGTCATCTATTGAAAGATTTTATAACTGATTTTAAATTATGCGATGCGTGGAGGTCACTCCTGCCGACGGACCCTGGTTATACGTGGTCCGGAAGAGGGGTGTCCTCCAGGATCGATTTTATTTTCCTATCAGATGATTTTAACCCTGTAAAATGTGTTTTAACATCAAATATATTTTCTGACCATAAGGGCTTGGAGGTGCATCTAGAATACCGGGATGAACAGAGGGTCAACAGGGGCCTCTGGCGTCTAAGTACTTACCTGCTGGAGGACCCTCTGATTCGACAAGACTTTGGTAAAGCCTATCAAGCCTGGCGGCGACAAAAACCTTCTGATGCCCCTATGGTAACCTGGTGGGAAAATTTGAAAAAAAAAGTCAGAATGTTTTTTATAAAAGCAGGGAGACGTAAAGCTAGAGAGAAAACAAGATGTTTTAGTGATCTTAACACCAAACTGCAAACACTTTTTAAATTCAAAGAGCTAGGGGTGGAGGTGGGAGATGATATTGCTAGCCTAAAAACTGAAATTCAGAACTGCATAGACACAAAGGGGAAAGAGATTATTTTTAACTCTAGAGTGCAGCACTTGGAGGAGGGGGAGAAGTGCTCTCGCTTCTTCTTCAAAAAAGTCATGGATAAAAGAGAAGTGATCACAAATCTAGAGGGTGAAACATCTATGCAGGGAATGTTGAATGCTACTTTTAACTTTTATAAGCATCTTTTTAGTAAAAAGTGTATAGATGAGTCCTTTTTATCTGATGCTCTTAATGATCTCGATTTTAAGTTAAATTTTACAGACCAGGAGTTTTTAGAACGCGATATTGTTTTAGAGGAATTATTTTATGTTTTTAAAAGTTTCTCTAAGGGTAAAGCACCTGGGTGTGACGGACTACCTGTAGAATTTTACCTTACTTTTTGGGACATTTTAAAAGAGGACCTTTTTATGCTTTTTAAAGAAGTTTTTATTTGTGAACAGTTGCCATTTTCGTGGAGGAGAGGAGTGGTGTCTTTGATATATAAAAAAGGTGACCGCAGTACTCTAGCGAATTGGAGACCCATAACTCTCCTAAATGTTGATTACAAGGTACTTGCTAAGGTGGTTGCAGACCGGCTCAGGAGTGTCATTGCCAAACTAATCCAGCCTGAGCAGGTTTGTAGTGTACCAGGCAGAAGTATTTCAGAGGTTTTAAACGTATTAAGGGATGTAATTTGGTATTCCAGAGACCGGGGTCAAAATGTAGCTCTTTTAGCCCTAGATTTTGAAAAAGCTTTCGATAGAGTCTCTCATAGATTTCTTTTTAGAGTTTTAAAAAGAATGGGTATCCCTAATATGCTTTTAAATTGTATTAAGATTTTATATAAAAATTGTTTTAGTCAAATTTCTCTTAATGGCTTTTTAACAGATGGAGTTCCCCTTGAGTCCGGAGTGAAGCAGGGATGCCCCTTGTCGCCCATCCTGTTCATCTGCGCCATGGAGCCCCTGCTGAGCGCAATAAGGAAAGACAAAGTGATTAGAGGGGTTCCTGTTCCAGGCGGAGGTGGCAGTGATGTGAGAGTCTTTGGCTACATGGATGACGTGACGGTTGTGTGCGTGGACCCTGCTTCCCTCCGGAGGGCGGTGTTGCGCATTGAATTTTTTTCCCAGGCATCCGGGTTTAAACTTAATTTAAATAAATCTGAATGTCTGACTTTGGGATCCTGGGACACCGCCCAACTCCCGCAGCTCACTATAAAACGAGACAATGTAAAAATTCTTGGAGTTGTTTTTAACGAGGAGAATGTGGGAACTCAAAGCTGGGAGAATGTCATAGAAAAAATGTCAAAGAAAATATCATTTTGGGGTTTGAGGTCCCTAACAATGGAGGGGAAAATTTTAATTATAAAATCAGTGTTGTTACCCCTCATACTGTATATAGCTATGGTGTACCCCCCCTCTGATGTTTTAATTAAAAAAATGACTAGGATGATCTTTATGTTTTTATGGAACTCCAAAATGGAAAAATTAAGGCGAGAAATAATGAGGAAGAATAAAATGAACGGCGGAAGGGATGTCCCCGATTTACATATTTATTTGTATTTAAATTATTTCTGCTTTTGTTTCAAACATTTTAATGGTAATAGTGCGCTAAGTTATTTTTTAAAATATACTTGTGGGATGATTTTTAAAAGATGGTTTAAGTTGTCGTTGAATTCCCCTGTTTTACTATGCCCCCCCAAACACCAAGCAATCTTAGAAAAGACTGTTCGATTTTATAGCCTTGGTGATTTTAATATGGACATTTTTAAAGACCGCAAGAAGCTTTTATCTTTTCTGAGGAGGAATGAAGATGTGACCCCCATAGTAAATTTCTCAGAAGAGAGATCGAAGCAAGTTTGGAAGAATGTCTTCGGGAAATTCTTAGCAAATGGACATAAGGACATCGCATGGATGGTGGTCCACCAGTGCCTCCCCACCAGAGAATTTCAACACAGGAGAGGCCTGGTGGCCAGAGCCAAATGCCCCAGAGACTCATGTGTTAATGACGAAACCACCTTGCACCTTATGTGGAATTGCCCATTTGCACAGGAACTTTGGCACAAAGTTGGGATTCTTTTAAAATGGACTTGCGGTTTAAGAGATTTTAACCATGAATATGTTTTATATGGCCTTTTTAAATGTCCGACCCCTCAACAGTATTGTATATGTTGGTGTATGATTAACTGTTTTAAAGACGCCCTTTGGAAGGCACGCAATATTTTACTTTTTAAACGTGATGCTATTTCTGTGAAGGATTGTCTTAAAATTGCTTTTAGCCAGATGTATATTTATTACTTGAGGGATGTCAAATGTATTGGGAGGAGGGATGCTAATCGTATATGGGGTTTTTATGGGTGGAATTCTGTGTTTTAATAATGTACTGTTTGTGTTGTTGTTTTTGATTGTAAACCATCTTTTACGCACTTAATAAATTATGTTGAAACCTGATCTGTTCTTATCAGTTTAATATCTGATACGTCCCCTATCTGGGGACCATATATTAAATGGATTTTTAGAACAGGGAGATGGAAAAAGAGCTTGCTCTGTCCACTCCACGCATTGACCTGGTATTGCAGTATCTCCAGGACCGGTGCACCCCTTCTTTAATGCAGTTTCTAAAATCAGAAAGAATTGAATTCAATGTTTTTTGTTCATTTTGCTTGTTTGTCGGATTTTGGGATGGACTCTTTGGCTTTGCTTTTCTTCTCCTCATTGGATTTTTCATGTTCAAAGTTGCAGAAGCCAGATTACAAGCTCATTTTGGTTCAACTTCAGCAACTGTGCATTGCATTGCCATGTAATGTGATGCAATGCTATCTTTCTAGCTCTCCCTTTTTACTTCCTTTTGGATAAACAGACATATTAGGCAAGCATTTTGGAGCTTTCACCTAATTAACTACAGGTGGTGAGATAAGCTGCACAATATAATTGACCTTTCAGTATATTGTTGCACACACACCATCTATTTAGCAAATGCCCTTGTTATCAACAGCAGCCTTTTAAACTCACCTGAGCTAACAGGTATGTGCGCTGGTTACTCTGCTGCGCTTAAAATTTCTTTTTTGGTTTGCTACAATGCCTTTTCTGAAACGTTGTCTCCTTCTGCTGGAACACTGACTTCTTTCATTTAATGCCTGCAGACTATAAAAGAGAACCCAACCCAAAAAGTTTGGTTGATTAGTCTGTGGCATTCTGTTAAACTGTTGCTTATGGCGGTCTCTGTGAGCTTCTCAGCGACATTCAGCCAGCCAGGTATCCTGCCTGCAGTAGATGGAATGTGGCAATGGAACGCTGGCTGCGCGTGTCATAATAGGCTCTGAGCCTTTATATACCTGTGCACAGCAGCAGCCACCTTCAGTCTGCTGCTGGACAGCCAGCAGCAGCAGCAGCAGGAGAGGTATGTAATCAGGAGCCCTCCTGCTAAGGGTAGACAGCTGCTCGTTCCACCCCACCCCCCGCCTTAATTGGTTCTCCTCCCTTCCAACGGTGTTGAGGCGGGTGGGAACAGCAGGGGGTGAAGGTGCTGTGTTTAAAGAGGTGGAGTTATGCAGATCTAAAACGCGTGGATTGCAGCAGCAGCAAGCCGAAAAGTGCAGGCATGTAAGGGATCTAGAGGTTAACAACATGTCTTCTTAACGGGAGTCCAGGAGCTCATCTCCACAAATGGACTTTTCAGGATCCTTGGGTGGCTCCATAGTTTGAAACCAATTCTGGTTATCGCTTCTCGGCCTTTTGGCTAAGATCAAGTGTAGTATCTGTTCTTATCAGTTTAATATCTGATACGTCCCCTATCTGGGGACCATATATTAAATGGATTTTTAGAACAGGGAGATGGAAAAAGAGCTTGCTCTGTCCACTCCACGCATTGACCTGGTATTGCAGTATCTCCAGGACCGGTGCACCCCTTCTTTAATGCAGTTTCTAAAATCAGAAAGAATTGAATTCAATGTTTTTTGTTCATTTTGCTTGTTTGTCGGATTTTGGGATGGACTCTTTGGCTTTGCTTTTCTTCTCCTCATTGGATTTTTCATGTTCAAAGTTGCAGAAGCCAGATTACAAGCTCATTTTGGTTCAACTTCAGCAACTGTGCATTGCATTGCCATGTAATGTGATGCAATGCTATCTTTCTAGCTCTCCCTTTTTACTTCCTTTTGGATAAACAGACATATTAGGCAAGCATTTTGGAGCTTTCACCTAATTAACTACAGGTGGTGAGATAAGCTGCACAATATAATTGACCTTTCAGTATATTGTTGCACACACACCATCTATTTAGCAAATGCCCTTGTTATCAACAGCAGCCTTTTAAACTCACCTGAGCTAACAGGTATGTGCGCTGGTTACTCTGCTGCGCTTAAAATTTCTTTTTTGGTTTGCTACAATGCCTTTTCTGAAACGTTGTCTCCTTCTGCTGGAACACTGACTTCTTTCATTTAATGCCTGCAGACTATAAAAGAGAACCCAACCCAAAAAGTTTGGTTGATTAGTCTGTGGCATTCTGTTAAACTGTTGCTTATGGCGGTCTCTGTGAGCTTCTCAGCGACATTCAGCCAGCCAGGTATCCTGCCTGCAGTAGATGGAATGTGGCAATGGAACGCTGGCTGCGCGTGTCATAATAGGCTCTGAGCCTTTATATACCTGTGCACAGCAGCAGCCACCTTCAGTCTGCTGCTGGACAGCCAGCAGCAGCAGCAGCAGGAGAGGTATGTAATCAGGAGCCCTCCTGCTAAGGGTAGACAGCTGCTCGTTCCACCCCACCCCCCGCCTTAATTGGTTCTCCTCCCTTCCAACGGTGTTGAGGCGGGTGGGAACAGCAGGGGGTGAAGGTGCTGTGTTTAAAGAGGTGGAGTTATGCAGATCTAAAACGCGTGGATTGCAGCAGCAGCAAGCCGAAAAGTGCAGGCATGTAAGGGATCTAGAGGTTGACAACATGTCTTCTTAACGGGAGTCCAGGAGCTCATCTCCACAAATGGACTTTTCAGGATCCTTGGGTGGCTCCGTAGTTTGAAACCAATTCTGGTTATCGCTTCTCGGCCTTTTGGCTAAGATCAAGTGTAGTATCTGTTCTTATCAGTTTAATATCTGATACGTCCCCTATCTGGGGACCATATATTAAATGGATTTTTAGAACAGGGAGATGGAAAAAGAGCTTGCTCTGTCCACTCCACGCATTGACCTGGTATTGCAGTATCTCCAGGACCGGTGCACCCCTTCTTTAATGCAGTTTCTAAAATCAGAAAGAATTGAATTCAATGTTTTTTGTTCATTTTGCTTGTTTGTCGGATTTTGGGATGGACTCTTTGGCTTTGCTTTTCTTCTCCTCATTGGATTTTTCATGTTCAAAGTTGCAGAAGCCAGATTACAAGCTCATTTTGGTTCAACTTCAGCAACTGTGCATTGCATTGCCATGTAATGTGATGCAATGCTATCTTTCTAGCTCTCCCTTTTTACTTCCTTTTGGATAAACAGACATATTAGGCAAGCATTTTGGAGCTTTCACCTAAATAACTACAGGTGGTGAGATAAGCTGCACAATATAATTGACCTTTCAGTATATTGTTGCACACACACCATCTATTTAGCAAATGCCCTTGTTATCAACAGCAGCCTTTTAAACTCACCTGAGCTAACAGGTATGTGCGCTGGTTACTCTGCTGCGCTTAAAATTTCTTTTTTGGTTTGCTACAATGCCTTTTCTGAAACGTTGTCTCCTTCTGCTGGAACACTGACTTCTTTCATTTAATGCCTGCAGACTATAAAAGAGAACCCAACCCAAAAAGTTTGGTTGATTAGTCTGTGGCATTCTGTTAAACTGTTGCTTATGGCGGTCTCTGTGAGCTTCTCAGCGACATTCAGCCAGCCAGGTATCCTGCCTGCAGTAGATGGAATGTGGCAATGGAACGCTGGCTGCGCGTGTCATAATAGGCTCTGAGCCTTTATATACCTGTGCACAGCAGCAGCCACCTTCAGTCTGCTGCTGGACAGCCAGCAGCAGCAGGAGAGGTATGTAATCAGGAGCCCTCCTGCTAAGGGTAGACAGCTGCTCGTTCCACCCCACCCCCCGCCTTAATTGGTTCTCCTCCCTTCCATCGGTGTTGAGGCGGGTGGGAACAGTAGGGGGTGAAGGTGCTGTGTTTAAAGAGGTGGAGTTATGCAGATCTAAAACGCGTGGATTGCAGCAGCAGCAAGCCGAAAAGTGCAGGCATGTAAGGGATCTAGAGGTTGACAACATGTCTTCTTAACGGGAGTCCAGGAGCTCATCTCCACAAATGGACTTTTCAGGATCCTTGGGTGGCTCCGTAGTTTGAAACCAATTCTGGTTATCGCTTCTCGGCCTTTTGGCTAAGATCAAGTGTAGTATCTGTTCTTATCAGTTTAATATCTGATACGTCCCCTATCTGGGGACCATATATTAAATGGATTTTTAGAACAGGGAGATGGAAAAAGAGCTTGCTCTGTCCACTCCACGCATTGACCTGGTATTGCAGTATCTCCAGGACCGGTGCACCCCTTCTTTAATGCAGTTTCTAAAATCAGAAAGAATTGAATTCAATGTTTTTTGTTCATTTTGCTTGTTTGTCGGATTTTGGGATGGACTCTTTGGCTTTGCTTTTCTTCTCCTCATTGGATTTTTCATGTTCAAAGTTGCAGAAGCCAGATTACAAGCTCATTTTGGTTCAACTTCAGCAACTGTGCATTGCATTGCCATGTAATGTGATGCAATGCTATCTTTCTAGCTCTCCCTTTTTACTTCCTTTTGGATAAACAGACATATTAGGCAAGCATTTTGGAGCTTTCACCTAAATAACTACAGGTGGTGAGATAAGCTGCACAATATAATTGACCTTTCAGTATATTGTTGCACACACACCATCTATTTAGCAAATGCCCTTGTTATCAACAGCAGCCTTTTAAACTCACCTGAGCTAACAGGTATGTGCGCTGGTTACTCTGCTGCGCTTAAAATTTCTTTTTTGGTTTGCTACAATGCCTTTTCTGAAACGTTGTCTCCTTCTGCTGGAACACTGACTTCTTTCATTTAATGCCTGCAGACTATAAAAGAGAACCCAACCCAAAAAGTTTGGTTGATTAGTCTGTGGCATTCTGTTAAACTGTTGCTTATGGCGGTCTCTGTGAGCTTCTCAGCGACATTCAGCCAGCCAGGTATCCTGCCTGCAGTAGATGGAATGTGGCAATGGAACGCTGGCTGCGCGTGTCATAATAGGCTCTGAGCCTTTATATACCTGTGCACAGCAGCAGCCACCTTCAGTCTGCTGCTGGACAGCCAGCAGCAGCAGCAGCAGGAGAGGTATGTAATCAGGAGCCCTCCTGCTAAGGGTAGACAGCTGCTCGTTCCACCCCACCCCCCGCCTTAATTGGTTCTCCTCCCTTCCAACGGTGTTGAGGCGGGTGGGAACAGCAGGGGGTGAAGGTGCTGTGTTTAAAGAGGTGGAGTTATGCAGATCTAAAACGCGTGGATTGCAGCAGCAGCAAGCCGAAAAGTGCAGGCATGTAAGGGATCTAGAGGTTGACAACATGTCTTCTTAACGGGAGTCCAGGAGCTCATCTCCACAAATGGACTTTTCAGGATCCTTGGGTGGCTCCGTAGTTTGAAACCAATTCTGGTTATCGCTTCTCGGCCTTTTGGCTAAGATCAAGTGTAGTATCTGTTCTTATCAGTTTAATATCTGATACGTCCCCTATCTGGGGACCATATATTAAATGGATTTTTAGAACAGGGAGATGGAAAAAGAGCTTGCTCTGTCCACTCCACGCATTGACCTGGTATTGCAGTATCTCCAGGACCGGTGCACCCCTTCTTTAATGCAGTTTCTAAAATCAGAAAGAATTGAATTCAATGTTTTTTGTTCATTTTGCTTGTTTGTCGGATTTTGGGATGGACTCTTTGGCTTTGCTTTTCTTCTCCTCATTGGATTTTTCATGTTCAAAGTTGCAGAAGCCAGATTACAAGCTCATTTTGGTTCAACTTCAGCAACTGTGCATTGCATTGCCATGTAATGTGATGCAATGCTATCTTTCTAGCTCTCCCTTTTTACTTCCTTTTGGATAAACAGACATATTAGGCAAGCATTTTGGAGCTTTCACCTAAATAACTACAGGTGGTGAGATAAGCTGCACAATATAATTGACCTTTCAGTATATTGTTGCACACACACCATCTATTTAGCAAATGCCCTTGTTATCAACAGCAGCCTTTTAAACTCACCTGAGCTAACAGGTATGTGCGCTGGTTACTCTGCTGCGCTTAAAATTTCTTTTTTGGTTTGCTACAATGCCTTTTCTGAAACGTTGTCTCCTTCTGCTGGAACACTGACTTCTTTCATTTAATGCCTGCAGACTATAAAAGAGAACCCAACCCAAAAAGTTTGGTTGATTAGTGTGTAGCATTCTGTTAAACTGTTGCTTATGGCGGTCTCTGTGAGCTTCTCAGCGACATTCAGCCAGCCAGGTATCCTGCCTGCAGTAGATGGAATGTGGCAATGGAACGCTGGCTGCGCGTGTCATAATAGGCTCTGAGCCTTTATATACCTGTGCACAGCAGCAGCCACCTTCAGTCTGCTGCTGGACAGCCAGCAGCAGCAGCAGCAGGAGAGGTATGTAATCAGGAGCCCTCCTGCTAAGGGTAGACAGCTGCTCGTTCCACCCCACCCCCCGCCTTAATTGGTTCTCCTCCCTTCCAACGGTGTTGAGGCGGGTGGGAACAGCAGGGGGTGAAGGTGCTGTGTTTAAAGAGGTGGAGTTATGCAGATCTAAAACGCGTGGATTGCAGCAGCAGCAAGCCGAAAAGTGCAGGCATGTAAGGGATCTAGAGGTTGACAACATGTCTTCTTAACGGGAGTCCAGGAGCTCATCTCCACAAATGGACTTTTCAGGATCCTTGGGTGGCTCCGTAGTTTGAAACCAATTCTGGTTATCGCTTCTCGGCCTTTTGGCTAAGATCAAGTGTAGTATCTGTTCTTATCAGTTTAATATCTGATACGTCCCCTATCTGGGGACCATATATTAAATGGATTTTTAGAACAGGGAGATGGAAAAAGAGCTTGCTCTGTCCACTCCACGCATTGACCTGGTATTGCAGTATCTCCAGGACCGGTGCACCCCTTCTTTAATGCAGTTTCTAAAATCAGAAAGAATTGAATTCAATGTTTTTTGTTCATTTTGCTTGTTTGTCGGATTTTGGGATGGACTCTTTGGCTTTGCTTTTCTTCTCCTCATTGGATTTTTCATGTTCAAAGTTGCAGAAGCCAGATTACAAGCTCATTTTGGTTCAACTTCAGCAACTGTGCATTGCATTGCCATGTAATGTGATGCAATGCTATCTTTCTAGCTCTCCCTTTTTACTTCCTTTTGGATAAACAGACATATTAGGCAAGCATTTTGGAGCTTTCACCTAAATAACTACAGGTGGTGAGATAAGCTGCACAATATAATTGACCTTTCAGTATATTGTTGCACACACACCATCTATTTAGCAAATGCCCTTGTTATCAACAGCAGCCTTTTAAACTCACCTGAGCTAACAGGTATGTGCGCTGGTTACTCTGCTGCGCTTAAAATTTCTTTTTTGGTTTGCTACAATGCCTTTTCTGAAACGTTGTCTCCTTCTGCTGGAACACTGACTTCTTTCATTTAATGCCTGCAGACTATAAAAGAGAACCCAACCCAAAAAGTTTGGTTGATTAGTCTGTGGCATTCTGTTAAACTGTTGCTTATGGCGGTCTCTGTGAGCTTCTCAGTGACATTCAGCCAGCCAGGTATCCTGCCTGCAGTAGATGGAATGTGGCAATGGAACGCTGGCTGCGCATGTCATAATAGGCTCTGAGCCTTTATATACCTGTGCACAGCAGCAGCCACCTTCAGTCTGCTGCTGGACAGCCAGCAGCAGCAGCAGCAGGAGAGGTATGTAATCAGGAGCCCTCCTGCTAAGGGTAGACAGCTGCTCGTTCCACCCCACCCCCCGCCTTAATTGGTTCTCCTCCCTTCCAACGGTGTTGAGGCGGGTGGGAACAGCAGGGGGTGAAGGTGCTGTGTTTAAAGAGGTGGAGTTATGCAGATCTAAAACGCGTGGATTGCAGCAGCAGCAAGCCGAAAAGTGCAGGCATGTAAGGGATCTAGAGGTTGACAACATGTCTTCTTAACGGGAGTCCAGGAGCTCATCTCCACAAATGGACTTTTCAGGATCCTTGGGTGGCTCCGTAGTTTGAAACCAATTCTGGTTATCGCTTCTCGGCCTTTTGGCTAAGATCAAGTGTAGTATCTGTTCTTATCAGTTTAATATCTGATACGTCCCCTATCTGGGGACCATATATTAAATGGATTTTTAGAACAGGGAGATGGAAAAAGAGCTTGCTCTGTCCACTCCACGCATTGACCTGGTATTGCAGTATCTCCAGGACCGGTGCACCCCTTCTTTAATGCAGTTTCTAAAATCAGAAAGAATTGAATTCAATGTTTTTTGTTCATTTTGCTTGTTTGTCGGATTTTGGGATGGACTCTTTGGCTTTGCTTTTCTTCTCCTCATTGGATTTTTCATGTTCAAAGTTGCAGAAGCCAGATTACAAGCTCCTTTTGGTTCAACTTCAGCAACTGTGCATTGCATTGCCATGTAATGTGATGCAATGCTATCTTTCTAGCTCTCCCTTTTTACTTCCTTTTGGATAAACAGACATATTAGGCAAGCATTTTGGAGCTTTCACCTAAATAACTACAGGTGGTGAGATAAGCTGCACAATATAATTGACCTTTCAGTATATTGTTGCACACACACCATCTATTTAGCAAATGCCCTTGTTATCAACAGCAGCCTTTTAAACTCACCTGAGCTAACAGGTATGTGCGCTGGTTACTCTGCTGCGCTTAAAATTTCTTTTTTGGTTTGCTACAATGCCTTTTCTGAAACGTTGTCTCCTTCTGCTGGAACACTGACTTCTTTCATTTAATGCCTGCAGACTATAAAAGAGAACCCAACCCAAAAAGTTTGGTTGATTAGTCTGTGGCATTCTGTTAAACTGTTGCTTATGGCGGTCTCTGTGAGCTTCTCAGTGACATTCAGCCAGCCAGGTATCCTGCCTGCAGTAGATGGAATGTGGCAATGGAACGCTGGCTGCGCATGTCATAATAGGCTCTGAGCCTTTATATACCTGTGCACAGCAGCAGCCACCTTCAGTCTGCTGCTGGACAGCCAGCAGCAGCAGCAGCAGGAGAGGTATGTAATCAGGAGCCCTCCTGCTAAGGGTAGACAGCTGCTCGTTCCACCCCACCCCCCGCCTTAATTGGTTCTCCTCCCTTCCAACGGTGTTGAGGCGGGTGGGAACAGCAGGGGGTGAAGGTGCTGTGTTTAAAGAGGTGGAGTTATGCAGATCTAAAACGCGTGGATTGCAGCAGCAGCAAGCCGAAAAGTGCAGGCATGTAAGGGATCTAGAGGTTGACAACATGTCTTCTTAACGGGAGTCCAGGAGCTCATCTCCACAAATGGACTTTTCAGGATCCTTGGGTGGCTCCGTAGTTTGAAACCAATTCTGGTTATCGCTTCTCGGCCTTTTGGCTAAGATCAAGTGTAGTATCTGTTCTTATCAGTTTAATATCTGATACGTCCCCTATCTGGGGACCATATATTAAATGGATTTTTAGAACAGGGAGATGGAAAAAGAGCTTGCTCTGTCCACTCCACGCATTGACCTGGTATTGCAGTATCTCCAGGACCGGTGCACCCCTTCTTTAATGCAGTTTCTAAAATCAGAAAGAATTGAATTCAATGTTTTTTGTTCATTTTGCTTGTTTGTCGGATTTTGGGATGGACTCTTTGGCTTTGCTTTTCTTCTCCTCATTGGATTTTTCATGTTCAAAGTTGCAGAAGCCAGATTACAAGCTCCTTTTGGTTCAACTTCAGCAACTGTGCATTGCATTGCCATGTAATGTGATGCAATGCTATCTTTCTAGCTCTCCCTTTTTACTTCCTTTTGGATAAACAGACATATTAGGCAAGCATTTTGGAGCTTTCACCTAAATAACTACAGGTGGTGAGATAAGCTGCACAATATAATTGACCTTTCAGTATATTGTTGCACACACACCATCTATTTAGCAAATGCCCTTGTTATCAACAGCAGCCTTTTAAACTCACCTGAGCTAACAGGTATGTGCGCTGGTTACTCTGCTGCGCTTAAAATTTCTTTTTTGGTTTGCTACAATGCCTTTTCTGAAACGTTGTCTCCTTCTGCTGGAACACTGACTTCTTTCATTTAATGCCTGCAGACTATAAAAGAGAACCCAACCCAAAAAGTTTGGTTGATTAGTCTGTGGCATTCTGTTAAACTGTTGCTTATGGCGGTCTCTGTGAGCTTCTCAGCGACATTCAGCCAGCCAGGTATCCTGCCTGCAGTAGATGGAATGTGGCAATGGAACGCTGGCTGCGCGTGTCATATTAGGCTCTGAGCCTTTATATACCTGTGCACAGCAGCAGCCACCTTCAGTCTGCTGCTGGACAGCCAGCAGCAGCAGCAGCAGGAGAGGTATGTAATCAGGAGCCCTCCTGCTAAGGGTAGACAGCTGCTCGTTCCACCCCACCCCCCGCCTTAATTGGTTCTCCTCCCTTCCAACGGTGTTGAGGCGGGTGGGAACAGCAGGGGGTGAAGGTGCTGTGTTTAAAGAGGTGGAGTTATGCAGATCTAAAACGCGTGGATTGCAGCAGCAGCAAGCCGAAAAGTGCAGGCATGTAAGGGATCTAGAGGTTGACAACATGTCTTCTTAACGGGAGTCCAGGAGCTCATCTCCACAAATGGACTTTTCAGGATCCTTGGGTGGCTCCGTAGTTTGAAACCAATTCTGGTTATCGCTTCTCGGCCTTTTGGCTAAGATCAAGTGTAGTATCTGTTCTTATCAGTTTAATATCTGATACGTCCCCTATCTGGGGACCATATATTAAATGGATTTTTAGAACAGGGAGATGGAAAAAGAGCTTGCTCTGTCCACTCCACGCATTGACCTGGTATTGCAGTATCTCCAGGACCGGTGCACCCCTTCTTTAATGCAGTTTCTAAAATCAGAAAGAATTGAATTCAATGTTTTTTGTTCATTTTGCTTGTTTGTCGGATTTTGGGATGGACTCTTTGGCTTTGCTTTTCTTCTCCTCATTGGATTTTTCATGTTCAAAGTTGCAGAAGCCAGATTACAAGCTCATTTTGGTTCAACTTCAGCAACTGTGCATTGCATTGCCATGTAATGTGATGCAATGCTATCTTTCTAGCTCTCCCTTTTTACTTCCTTTTGGATAAACAGACATATTAGGCAAGCATTTTGGAGCTTTCACCTAAATAACTACAGGTGGTGAGATAAGCTGCACAATATAATTGACCTTTCAGTATATTGTTGCACACACACCATCTATTTAGCAAATGCCCTTGTTATCAACAGCAGCCTTTTAAACTCACCTGAGCTAACAGGTATGTGCGCTGGTTACTCTGCTGCGCTTAAAATTTCTTTTTTGGTTTGCTACAATGCCTTTTCTGAAACGTTGTCTCCTTCTGCTGGAACACTGACTTCTTTCATTTAATGCCTGCAGACTATAAAAGAGAACCCAACCCAAAAAGTTTGGTTGATTAGTCTGTGGCATTCTGTTAAACTGTTGCTTATGGCGGTCTCTGTGAGCTTCTCAGCGACATTCAGCCAGCCAGGTATCCTGCCTGCAGTAGATGGAATGTGGCAATGGAACGCTGGCTGCGCGTGTCATAATAGGCTCTGAGCCTTTATATACCTGTGCACAGCAGCAGCCACCTTCAGTCTGCTGCTGGACAGCCAGCAGCAGCAGCAGCAGGAGAGGTATGTAATCAGGAGCCCTCCTGCTAAGGGTAGACAGCTGCTTGTTCCACCCCACCCCCCGCCTTAATTGGTTCTCCTCCCTTCCAACGGTGTTGAGGCGGGTGGGAACAGCAGGGGGTGAAGGTGCTGTGTTTAAAGAGGTGGAGTTATGCAGATCTAAAACGCGTGGATTGCAGCAGCAGCAAGCCGAAAAGTGCAGGCATGTAAGGGATCTAGAGGTTGACAACATGTCTTCTTAACGGGAGTCCAGGAGCTCATCTCCACAAATGGACTTTTCAGGATCCTTGGGTGGCTCCGTAGTTTGAAACCAATTCTGGTTATCGCTTCTCGGCCTTTTGGCTAAGATCAAGTGTAGTATCTTTCGAAAAGGCGGTTTTGGATGTTGGCCGCCCTAGTAGATTGATACATTATGCACACTGGGGTTTAGGCGCTTGTTAGTACGCCAGGTGGCTAATATAGTCATCTGGTGGAAAGCATGGCCCCCCAGGATCGACGCCATTGGGCCGGGGAAGATCGAAAGCCCGAAGTGTGAAGTGCCCCAGGAGTGGTGACCCTGGGGTGCCTTAACTCACTGGGATTGGGAACCCCACTTGAGTTTATGGCACATTTGCACAAGCACTTCAAATTTTCTTTCTTCGCACACACCCTTATTCCGGGCCTTCTGGCCTTAGGATGGGGAATTTTTCAATTCCCGGTCGAAGGTCCGGGCAGTATTATACTGTGAAACCTTCACTATTTATTTAATTTCTTTGTCACTGTGTGTCCACTTATTCACGTGTGTCACGTCCTACTAGGATTTTGTCGGGATGCGGTTCCCTTACGGGTTCCTCTCTTGGCAGGTCTAGGGGGGGAGTGTGTGGCCATCAGGTTCCGCTCCCCCCTGAACCCCCCTGGCTCTCCTCTTTCGGGAGGAGAGCGTTGTTGGCTCCCCTCTTCCGGGAGGGGAGCACAGTCTTTGGCTCGCAGTGCCTTGCTCGGGTGAGAACTCGGGCAGGTGCTGGGGGTAAGATTGGGTCGCCTCTGGCTTCGGCTGGAGGTGGCTTTTTGTCCCTGTTCCTCGCTGTGGCCTTTTGGCTCGGAGGGACGGGGAATGGTTTGGGGGACCCTTCTCCTTTTGGAGAGGGTTTCAAGAAGACCAGCATCCTAGTGCACTTTTTTTGTGGCACTTGTCACTTTTTTAAGCGCACTCGGGTTTTGTACACGAATTCGGGCTTTCGATAAAAAAAAAAAAATCTGTTCTTATCAGTTTAATATCTGATACGTCCCCTATCTGGGGACCATATATTAAATGGATTTTTAGAACAGGGAGATGGAAAAAGAGCTTGCTCTGTCCACTCCACGCATTGACCTGGTATTGCAGTATCTCCAGGACCGGTGCACCCCTTCTTTAATGCAGTTTCTAAAATCAGAAAGAATTGAATTCAATGTTTTTTGTTCATTTTGCTTGTTTGTCGGATTTTGGGATGGACTCTTTGGCTTTGCTTTTCTTCTCCTCATTGGATTTTTCATGTTCAAAGTTGCAGAAGCCAGATTACAAGCTCATTTTGGTTCAACTTCAGCAACTGTGCATTGCATTGCCATGTAATGTGATGCAATGCTATCTTTCTAGCTCTCCCTTTTTACTTCCTTTTGGATAAACAGACATATTAGGCAAGCATTTTGGAGCTTTCACCTAAATAACTACAGGTGGTGAGATAAGCTGCACAATATAATTGACCTTTCAGTATATTGTTGCACACACACCATCTATTTAGCAAATGCCCTTGTTATCAACAGCAGCCTTTTAAACTCACCTGAGCTAACAGGTATGTGCGCTGGTTACTCTGTTGCGCTTAAAATTTCTTTTTTGGTTTGCTACAATGCCTTTTCTGAAACGTTGTCTCCTTCTGCTGGAACACTGACTTCTTTCATTTAATGCCTGCAGACTATAAAAGAGAACCCAACCCAAAAAGTTTGGTTGATTAGTCTGTGGCATTCTGTTAAACTGTTGCTTATGGCGGTCTCTGTGAGCTTCTCAGCGACATTCAGCCAGCCAGGTATCCTGCCTGCAGTAGATGGAATGTGGCAATGGAACGCTGGCTGCGCGTGTCATAATAGGCTCTGAGCCTTTATATACCTGTGCACAGCAGCAGCCACCTTCAGTCTGCTGATGGACAGCCAGCAGCAGCAGCAGCAGGAGAGGTATGTAATCAGGAGCCCTCCTGCTAAGGGTAGACAGCTGCTCGTTCCACCCCACCCCCCGCCTTAATTGGTTCTCCTCCCTTCCAACGGTGTTGAGGCGGGTGGGAACAGCAGGGGGTGAAGGTGCTGTGTTTAAAGAGGTGGAGTTATGCAGATCTAAAACGCGTGGATTGCAGCAGCAACAAGCCGAAAAGTGCAGGCATGTAAGGGATCTAGAGGTTGACAACATGTCTTCTTAACGGGAGTCCAGGAGCTCATCTCCACAAATGGACTTTTCAGGATCCTTGGGTGGCTCCGTAGTTTGAAACCAATTCTGGTTATCGCTTC
Source organism: Phyllobates terribilis (assembly GCF_046119375.1). Lineage (NCBI taxonomy): Eukaryota > Metazoa > Chordata > Amphibia > Anura > Dendrobatidae > Phyllobates > Phyllobates terribilis. Next base: position 1,376,893 of record NW_027363153.1, on the reverse strand, counting down.
TCGGCCTTTTGGCTAAGATCAAGTGTAGTATCTTTTGAAAAGGCGGTTTTGGATGTTGGCCGCCCTAGTAGATTGATACATTATGCACACTGGGGTTTAGGCGCTTGTTAGTACGCCAGGTGGCTAATATAGTCATCTGGTGGAAAGCATGGCCCCCCAGGATCGACGCCATTGGGCCGGGGAAGATCGAAAGCCCGAAGTGTGAAGTGCCCCAGGAGTGGTGACCCTGGGGTGCCTTAACTCACTGGGATTGGGAACCCCACTTGAGTTTATGGCACATTTGCACAAGCACTTCAAATTTTCTTTCTTCGCACACACCCTTATTCCGGGCCTTCTGGCCTTAGGATGGGGAATTTTTCAATTCCCGGTCGAAGGTCCGGGCAGTATTATACTGTGAAACCTTCACTATTTATTTAATTTCTTTGTCACTGTGTGTCCACTTATTCACGTGTGTCACGTCCTACTAGGATTTTGTCGGGATGCGGTTCCCTTACGGGTTCCTCTCTTGGCAGGTCTAGGGGGGGAGTGTGTGGCCATCAGGTTCCGCTCCCCCCTGAACCCCCCTGGCTCTCCTCTTTCGGGAGGAGAGCGTTGTTGGCTCCCCTCTTCCGGGAGCGGAGCACAGTCTTTGGCTACCAGTGCCTTGCTCGGGTGAGAACTCGGGCAGGTGCTGGGGGTAAGATTGGGTCGCCTCTGGCTTCGGCTGGAGGTGGCTTTTTGTCCCTGTTCCTCGCTGTGGCCTTTTGGCTCGGAGGGACGGGGAATGGTTTGGGGGACCCTTCTCCTTTTGGAGAGGGTTTCAAGAAGACCAGCATCCTAGTGCACTTTTTTTGTGGCACTTGTCACTTTTTTAAGCGCACTCGGGTTTTGTACACGAATTCGGGCTTTCGAAGAAAAAAAAAAAGAAAAAATCTGTTCTTATCAGTTTAATATGTGATACGTCCCCTATCTGGGGACCATATATTAAATGGATTTTTAGAACAGGGAGATGGAAAAAGAGCTTGCTCTGTCCACTCCACGCATTGACCTGGTATTGCAGTATCTCCAGGACCGGTGCACCCCTTCTTTAATGCAGTTTCTAAAATCAGAAAGAATTGAATTCAATGTTTTTTGTTCATTTTGCTTGTTTGTCGGATTTTGGGATGGACTCTTTGGCTTTGCTTTTCTTCTCCTCATTGGATTTTTCATGTTCAAAGTTGCAGAAGCCAGATTACAAGCTCATTTTGGTTCAACTTCAGCAACTGTGCATTGCATTGCCATGTAATGTGATGCAATGCTATCTTTCTAGCTCTCCCTTTTTACTTCCTTTTGGATAACCAGACATATTAGGCAAGCATTTTGGAGCTTTCACCTAAATAACTACAGGTGGTGAGATAAGCTGCACAATATAATTGACCTTTCAGTATATTGTTGCACACACACCATCTATTTAGCAAATGCCCTTGTTATCAACAGCAGCCTTTTAAACTCACCTGAGCTAACAGGTATGTGCGCTGGTTACTCTGCTGAGCTTAAAATTTCTTTTTTGGTTTGCTACAATGCCTTTTCTGAAACGTTGTCTCCTTCTGCTGAAACACTGACTTATTTCATTTAATGCCTGCAGACTATAAAAGAGAACCCAACCCAAAAAGTTTGGTTGATTAGTCTGTGGCATTCTGTTAAACTGTTGCTTATGGCGGTCTCTGTGAGCTTCTCAGCGACATTCAGCCAGCCAGGTATCCTGCCTGCAGTAGATGGAATGTGGCAATGGAACGCTGGCTGCGCGTGTCATAATAGGCTCTGAGCCTTTATATACCTGTGCACAGCAGCAGCCACCTTCAGTCTGCTGCTGGACAGCCAGCAGCAGCAGCAGCAGGAGAGGTATGTAATCAGGAGCCCTCCTGCTAAGGGTAGACAGCTGCTCGTTCCACCCCACCCCCCGCCTTAATTGGTTCTCCTCCCTTCCAACGGTGTTGAGGCGGGTGGGAACAGCAGGGGGTGAAGGTGCTGTGTTTAAAGAGGTGGAGTTATGCAGATCTAAAACGTGTGGATTGCAGCAGCAGCAAGCCGAAAAGTGCAGGCATGTAAGGGATCTAGAGGTTGACAACATGTCTTCTTAACGGGAGTCCAGGAGCTCATCTCCACAAATGGACTTTTCAGGATCCTTGGGTGGCTCCGTAGTTTGAAACCAATTCTGGTTATCGCTTCTCGGCCTTTTGGCTAAGATCAAGTGTAGTATCTGTTCTTATCAGTTTAATATCTGATACGTCCCCTATCTGGGGACCATATATTAAATGGATTTTTAGAACAGGGAGATGGAAAAAGAGCTTGCTCTGTCCACTCCACGCATTGACCTGGTATTGCAGTATCTCCAGGACCGGTGCACCCCTTCTTTAATGCAGTTTCTAAAATCAGAAAGAATTGAATTCAATGTTTTTTGTTCATTTTGCTTGTTTGTCGGATTTTGGGATGGACTCTTTGGCTTTGCTTTTCTTCTCCTCATTGGATTTTTCATGTTCAAAGTTGCAGAAGCCAGATTACAAGCTCATTTTGGTTCAACTTCAGCAACTGTGCATTGCATTGCCATGTAATGTGATGCAATGCTATCTTTCTAGCTCTCCCTTTTTACTTCCTTTTGGATAAACAGACATATTAGGCAAGCATTTTGGAGCTTTCACCTAAATAACTACAGGTGGTGAGATAAGCTGCACAATATAATTGACCTTTCAGTATATTGTTGCACACACACCATCTATTTAGCAAATGCCCTTGTTATCAACAGCAGCCTTTTAAACTCACCTGAGCTAACAGGTATGTGCGCTGGTTACTCTGCTGCGCTTAAAATTTCTTTTTTGGTTTGCTACAATGCCTTTTCTGAAACGTTGTCTCCTTCTGCTGGAACACTGACTTCTTTCATTTAATGCCTGCAGACTATAAAAGAGAACCCAACCCAAAAAGTTTGGTTGATTAGTCTGTGGCATTCTGTTAAACTGTTGCTTATGGCGGTCTCTGTGAGCTTCTCAGCGACATTCAGCCAGCCAGGTATCCTGCCTGCAGTAGATGGAATGTGGCAATGGAACGCTGGCTGCGCGTGTCATAATAGGCTCTGAGCCTTTATATACCTGTGCACAGCAGCAGCCACCTTCAGTCTGCTGCTGGACAGCCAGCAGCAGCAGCAGCAGGAGAGGTATGTAATCAGGAGCCCTCCTGCTAAGGGTAGACAGCTGCTCGTTCCACCCCACCCCCCGCCTTAATTGGTTCTCCTCCCTTCCAACGGTGTTGAGGCGGGTGGGAACAGCAGGGGGTGAAGGTGCTGTGTTTAAAGAGGTGGAGTTATGCAGATCTAAAACGCGTGGATTGCAGCAGCAGCAAGCCGAAAAGTGCAGGCATGTAAGGGATCTAGAGGTTGACAACATGTCTTCTTAACGGGAGTCCAGGAGCTCATCTCCACAAATGGACTTTTCAGGATCCTTGGGAGGCTCCGTAGTTTGAAACCAATTCTGGTTATCGCTTCTCGGCCTTTTGGCTCAGACCTAGTGTTTGGACAAGAGGTTCCTTGTGTACTAGCCCTCGGCCTTCCAGCATCGCCACTTCGGTGGCTTAAGCTGGATGCTGCTATAGGGGGAGAGTGAGGAGGAAACGAGAAGGCGATTCCTGAAGCGACCATGGGTGTCAAGCTTCGCTTTGCTGGGACCGGGGATCCCCGGGTCAAGAATGCTTTCCGTATCGAGGTCTCTGAGGAGAAGAAGGACCATTTCTCGTTGTCATACCTGGTCAACGCCATTTTCTATGAAATCCTGAAGATCCAGAAGTCGGAGATCATCTGTTTGCAGGAGTTCAGAAGGGAGCATAGGTACGTCTTGGTGCTTTCTTCTATGGCGGCTTGCCAAAACCTTTTCAAAACTCTTCAAGTCCTTTCAGAGCACCCTCAGCTGGATGGACTTATCTTCACTGTACTCTACTCTAAGGGGGATATCCCGGTGGTAGTATTCATGCACAACCCCTTTATCTCCCGGGATGATATCACTGCATTCCTGAGAAGACACTGCATTTTTGTGCAATTCTCCCATAAAATCTTAAATGGAGAAGGGCTGTGGACTGGGAAGTATAAATACTTTGTGAGGTTTGGGATAGACCCTCATGGTCCTGGAGGTATTCACTATCCTCCCCTGAACTTTACAATTGGAAGAGACTCTGGATATCTGTTTTTTCCCGAGGCGCCATTGTTCTGCAGGAGATGCAACATGTTCGGGCATATCCAGGATTTCTGCAAGCAATTGCCAAACTGTAGAAAGTGCAATAAGTACGGTCATCTGGCGAAGGATTGTTCCAACCCGGTGGTATGTGATGCCTGCGGGGAGGAAGGACATGTGATTCGGGATTGTAAGGCTAAAGTCAAGCCTAGGTCCTTCTCCGAAGTGACCAAAGGTAAGCCTACTGTCCCTGCTGTTACCCCACAGGTGACTACTGTAGAGATCAATGAGGAGACGGAGCCCCCTGAGGTTGAAGATCTGGTGGGTGAGACCCAGAACCTGTTGGACCCTCCGGCCCCTGCTGGGCCAGGTATGGAGATCTCCGAGTTGGATGTGGACCTCCCTCATCAGTCCGAAATATGTGGTGAGGGTGACATGGATGTGTCTCTAGCTCGAACCCCTGCATTGTCCTGGGGTGCTACAGACGAAGAGGTGGCCAGGGATGGTGGCCAAGGAGACTTTACTTCTGGGAGGTCTTTTGATGATGATGATACTCCTGAACTGGCCAATAAAAAACCCAGACGAGAGTACTCACCTGCCAGCGGAGGGTGCGACAGTCCTGCAAGTGACCGCATTTACCCGCAGGATGTCTTCTCCCCTGATGCTCCTTACCTTGGCATCCCTGAGAGCATCAACACCTTTGGGGTGCTTTCCCAGTCTGATGATAATGGATGAGTATGGTGTGATCAACATTGAGTCATGTATTTCTTTTCATTACTTAATGTCTTGCCAATCTGGTTGGGATGTAGTGTCCCTAAATGTAAGGCAGATCAGATCTAAAATCAGAAGAACAACTGTTCTGGACTACCTGAAACATTTAGGTGCTGATGTTTTTTGCCTTCAGGAGTGTGGGATTCAGGATGCTCCTTGTGACAAAGACTGGCCTTACGGACAGCATATCTGGTCAGGGTCTAATCATAATAAAAATGATGGGGTGGGGATATTAGTTGGGAATAAAGAAATCTCTATTGATAGTTATATTGTGGTGGAGGTGGGCCGATGTTTAATTGCATTTTTGAGTTATAGAGGGTGGCGGGTCAGAATTATTAATTTATATTGCCCTACAGGGAAGGAAGAGCGGCTTGCTCTTCTTGAAAAATTAAGTTTTTTTCTTCCAGGGAAATCTCCCACTATTTTTGTTGGGGACGTTAATTGTGTCACAGAAGGAAAGTGTGACATAACAGGAAAGAAATTGTCCCATTTAATTTGTGATTTTTCCTTTTTAGATGCAGCAGTTGTTGTTCTTGGCATGCCACCACCGCCGACATACCATGCTGACCGTGGTGAGATTCATTCCAGAATTGATTTAATGTTATTTTCTAAAAATATGGTATGTTTGGATTTTTCTCAACAAAAGGTACCTTTTTCGGACCATGAATGTTTGAGAGGCGTGTTTTGTGCGAATGGTGACCAAGTGTATGGCGGTGGGGTATGGAAGTTGAATGCAAGGCTGTTAGAGGATGATGAGGTGATGAATGAGTTTAATGTAAAGTATGAAAGATGGAGAATGCGTAAGAAGGATTTTGTGTGTGTTCTTGACTGGTGGGACTGGGTGAAAGTGCAATTTAAAACTTTCTTCAAAAAGTGGGGCTATAGAAAAGCTGCCAGATATAGGAATAGGTTTAATGACCTTAATAGACGGATTGACTGGTTGAGAAAGTGTGTTGCAAGTGGTTTGGAGATGTCTGATCAACTTACTGAGGCTAAGAATGAATTGAAGCGTGTGTTGGATGAGAAAGGAAAGGAAATTATATATCGTACTAAAATTGAGCACCTGGAGAAAAATGAGAAGTGTACGAGGTTCTTTTTTAAAAAAATGAATGGTAGGAAGACTGATATGAATGAAGTTGTGAATGAAAGTGGAACCAACTGTATGGGTGAGGATGTGCTGAAAGAAGTGAATAGGTTTTATAGCAAGTTGTATGATGAGAAATGGATTGACTCTGGGCTTGTGTCATATGTTCTGAATGGTGTGGAGAAAAAACTTGATTCTGAGGAGCGTGATCTGTTGTGTGAGGATGTAGTTCTGGATGAAGTGAAGAATGTGGTGTGGAGTGCTAAAAAGAGTAAGACTCCTGGGAAAGATGGTATACCTGTAGAGTTGTATGTGAAAGCATGGGAAGTTTTGGGAACAGATTTGACTGAGGTATGTAAGTATATGTGGGTGAATGGTAGGTTGTGTGAATCAATGAAAGAAGGAGTGGTTGTGCTTGTGTATAAAAAGGGTGAGAGGAAACGTTTGGAAAACTGGAGACCAATAACACTGCTGAATTCGGATTATAAGGTCTACAGTAAGTTACTGGCAAATCGTATGCGTGAAGTGATTGGTAGTGTTGTGGAGGAGGACCAAGTATGTGCAGTGCCTGGAAGAAGTATGAGTGATAACTTGTTATTGTTGAGAGATATGATTGGGGATTGCAAGGATAGAAAGCAGAAATGTATGACTTTAGCTATTGATTTTGAGAAGGCGTTTGACAGGGTTTCGCATGTGTTTTTGTTTAAAGTACTGGAAAGAATGGGGTTTCCTAGAGAATTTGTGAATTGTGTAAAATCATTGTATGATTGTGTGTCAAGTGAGTTCTTGGTTAATGGGTGGCTGTGTGACAAAGTGAAGATTAGGTCAGGAGTAAGGCAGGGGTGTCCTATGTCCCCCGTCTTATTTGTATGTGTAATAGAACCATTGTTATGTTTGATTAGACGGGATAAAATGATGAGAGGTTTGTTGGTGCCTGGTAGTGGTGGTAAGCATGTGAAAGTGTTAGGTTATATGGATGATGTTGTGGTTGTGAGTGAAAGTATGGCTTCTTTGAGTAGAATTAAATTGCTTTTGGATTTTTTTGTTGGTGCGTCTGGTTTTAGGGTAAATTGGAATAAATGTAGTTTTAAATGTTTTGGAGATAGTAGAATTCGTATGGATGGTGTAAAGTGTGAAGAGGGTGCAATCAAGATTTTGGGCGTATTATTTAATGATGACTTAAAAGGGAATGAAAGTTGGGAAGAGTGTGGTATGCGGGTTGAACGTAAATTGAATTTTTGGCGAATGAGAGAATTGACTCTGCGTGGTAAGGTGTTAATTATCAAAGCAGTGATTCTCCCTATCCTGCTTTATGTGGCGACTGTTTTTCCTTCTCCTTACAGGAAAATTAAGAGAATAGAGAAGTTGGTATTCACATTCCTGTGGTGTAGTAAGATGGAGAAGTTGAAGCGGGAGAGCCTTTTTAAGGCTTGCCAGCATGGTGGGCTGGCCTTTCCCAATATTGAAGTTTTTTTAGGCCTTAATTATATTAAGACTGTGGTTATTTTGCTGGGTAAAGGCAATAAAGGTGCTTTTATGGCTAATTATTCTGCTGGATGGATGTTGTATGGGTTATGCTGGAGGAAGAGAGATGCGAGTGTGCCTGTGGCCTTTAAGTGTCCTGTTTGGTATGAGGTGATTGAGAAATTTGTGAGAAAGCATGATTTGTTGAGTGTGGGAATGAATGATTTTAGAATGACCAAGAATGTGGTGAAAAGAATGAGTGCAAATGAGGTAGAGTGTAATATTGTTGGGCTGAGAGGGAATGAGGTTTCAGATGCATGGAAGAAGTTAGATACGTATGGGATGTCAAACAAACAGAAGGATGTGGTGTGGATGACTTTACATAATATTTTACCTGTGAGAGAAGTGCAGAAGAAAAGAGAGTTGATAAGAACAGATGTGTGTCCGAGAGTGGGATGTGGTGGTTGTGAGACTGTGAGGCATGTTATGTGGGATTGTGAGTACGCGTACAGTGTGTGGAAGTGTGTAGGTGGATTGTGTAAGGGTTTAGCAGGCGTGAATTTTGTGGATTGGCGTGTGGCGATGTTTGGAATTGGTGCGTGTAGTCGGTCTAAAGATAGAATTTTATGGTTGATAATGGCTTGTGTGATGGAGAGTTTGTGGGATGCAAGGAACCTTGGACTTTTCAAAAGGAAATCTTTATCAGTGAATGAATGTGTTAGACTTATTCTTTCAAGACTATACCTGATATATAAGTTGGACAGCAGAGGCGGTGGTGGCACAGATGCCGAAGGGATTTGGAAATTTAAAAAGTGGCATTACCTTATCAAATACCAGTGATTTTTTTCTTTGTGATTCCTTGAAGTTTCTGCATTTGTGTTACGTAAAGGATGTTCCCTTGTGATTATATCTCATCTTATACTACTGCTAAATAAATAGAACCATGATGATGAGAAGTTTTAAGTAGCAAATTTTGGAGAAATTCATACTGTTTGCTAAAAAACTAAACTGAATGGTTTAAAAAAAAAAAAAAAAAAAAAAAAAAAAATCTGTTCTTATCAGTTTAATATCTGATACGTCCCCTATCTGGGGACCATATATTAAATGGATTTTTAGAACAGGGAGATGGAAAAAGAGCTTGCTCTGTCCACTCCACGCATTGACCTGGTATTGCAGTATCTCCAGGACCGGTGCACCCCTTCTTTAATGCAGTTTCTAAAATCAGAAAGAATTGAATTCAATGTTTTTTGTTCATTTTGCTTGTTTGTCGGATTTTGGGATGGACTCTTTGGCTTTGCTTTTCTTCTCCTCATTGGATTTTTCATGTTCAAAGTTGCAGAAGCCAGATTACAAGCTCATTTTGGTTCAACTTCAGCAACTGTGCATTGCATTGCCATGTAATGTGATGCAATGCTATCTTTCTAGCTCTCCCTTTTTACTTCCTTTTGGATAAACAGACATATTAGGCAAGCATTTTGGAGCTTTCACCTAAATAACTACAGGTGGTGAGATAAGCTGCACAATATAATTGACCTTTCAGTATATTGTTGCACACACACCATCTATTTAGCAAATGCCCTTGTTATCAACAGCAGCCTTTTAAACTCACCTGAGCTAACAGGTATGTGCGCTGGTTACTCTGCTGCGCTTAAAATTTCTTTTTTGGTTTGCTACAATGCCTTTTCTGAAACGTTGTCTCCTTCTGCTGGAACACTGACTTCTTTCATTTAATGCCTGCAGACTATAAAAGAGAACCCAACCCAAAAAGTTTGGTTGATTAGTCTGTGGCATTCTGTTAAACTGTTGCTTATGGCGGTCTCTGTGAGCTTCTCAGCGACATTCAGCCAGCCAGGTATCCTGCCTGCAGTAGATGGAATGTGGCAATGGAACGCTGGCTGCGCGTGTCATAATAGGCTCTGAGCCTTTATATACCTGTGCACAGCAGCAGCCACCTTCAGTCTGCTGCTGGACAGCCAGCAGCAGCAGCAGCAGGAGAGGTATGTAATCAGGAGCCCTCCTGCTAAGGGTAGACAGCTGCTCGTTCCACCCCACCCCCCGCCTTAATTGGTTCTCCTCCCTTCCAACGGTGTTGAGGCGGGTGGGAACAGCAGGGGGTGAAGGTGCTGTGTTTAAAGAGGTGGAGTTATGCAGATCTAAAACGCGTGGATTGCAGCAGCAGCAAGCCGAAAAGTGCAGGCATGTAAGGGATCTAGAGGTTGACAACATGTCTTCTTAACGGGAGTCCAGGAGCTCATCTCCACAAATGGACTTTTCAGGATCCTTGGGTGGCTCCGTAGTTTGAAACCAATTCTGGTTATCGCTTCTCGGCCTTTTGGCTAAGATCAAGTGTAGTATCTGTTCTTATCAGTTTAATATCTGATACGTACCCTATCTGGGGACCATATATTAAATGGATTTTTAGAACAGGGAGATGGAAAAAGAGCTTGCTCTGTCCACTCCACGCATTGACCTGGTATTGCAGTATCTCCAGGACCGGTGCACCCCTTCTTTAATGCAGTTTCTAAAATCAGAAAGAATTGAATTCAATGTTTTTTGTTCATTTTGCTTGTTTGTCGGATTTTGGGATGGACTCTTTGGCTTTGCTTTTCTTCTCCTCATTGGATTTTTCATGTTCAAAGTTGCAGAAGCCAGATTACAAGCTCATTTTGGTTCAACTTCAGCAACTGTGCATTGCATTGCCATGTAATGTGATGCAATGCTATCTTTCTAGCTCTCCCTTTTTACTTCCTTTTGGATAAACAGACATATTAGGCAAGCATTTTGGAGCTTTCACCTAAATAACTACAGGTGGTGAGATAAGCTGCACAATATAATTGACCTTTCAGTATATTGTTGCACACACACCATCTATTTAGCAAATGCCCTTGTTATCAACAGCAGCCTTTTAAACTCACCTGAGCTAACAGGTATGTGCGCTGGTTACTCTGCTGCGCTTAAAATTTCTTTTTTGGTTTGCTACAATGCCTTTTCTGAAACGTTGTCTCCCTCTGCTGGAACACTGACTTCTTTCATTTAATGCCTGCAGACTATAAAAGAGAACCCAACCCAAAAAGTTTGGTTGATTAGTCTGTGGCATTCTGTTAAACTGTTGCTTATGGCGGTCTCTGTGAGCTTCTCAGCGACATTCAGCCAGCCAGGTATCCTGCCTGCAGTAGATGGAATGTGGCAATGGAACGCTGGCTGCGCGTGTCATAATAGGCTCTGAGCCTTTATATACCTGTGCACAGCAGCAGCCACCTTCAGTCTGCTGCTGGACAGCCAGCAGCAGCAGCAGCAGGAGAGGTATGTAATCAGGAGCCCTCCTGCTAAGGGTAGACAGCTGCTCGTTCCACCCCACCCCCCGCCTTAATTGGTTCTCCTCCCTTCCAACGGTGTTGAGGCGGGTGGGAACAGCAGGGGGTGAAGGTGCTGTGTTTAAAGAGGTGGAGTTATGCAGATCTAAAACGCGTGGATTGCAGCAGCAGCAAGCCGAAAAGTGCAGGCATGTAAGGGATCTAGAGGTTGACATGTCTTCTTAACGGGAGTCCAGGAGCTCATCTCCACAAATGGACTTTTCAGGATCCTTGGGTGGCTCCGTAGTTTGAAACCAATTCTGGTTATCGCTTCTCGGCCTTTTGGCTAAGATCGTATGACTGTACCTTGATTGGTGCGAGTCTCCTGGAGGAATCCGGACCCTTTTGTGGAGGATTTTCTGCTTTTTCCTGTGGTATTCCATACCGACAGAATCCAAGATGTCTTTTGTGAAGAACACCATCCGTTTGTCCGTGGATCCATCTGACCAGAACAAGAACAACGTGGTTTTCATTGTCCAAGACATCGTTGAAGGCAAAGCTGGAGCAAGACGTTCTGAGATCTTCAGTGTCAACGAATTTTCACGTCAAGGTAATTATGACGTTACCTTTATGGACCAGGATGTTTGCCTTAATGTCTTTGAATGGCTCCGTGGTCACTCTAGTGACCCCTGCTTGGAAGGAGTTAGATGGGAACCTTTGTTTGGTCTGCAAGAAAAGGAGGTGACTGTGACTGTCTATAACCCTTTTACAGACCCTGAGCTGCTGGAGTGCTTCCTCTCTCGCTACTGTGAATATGTGCGGAAGGGAGTGAAGCAAGTCAATTGTCTAGGAATCTTTAACTGCCAGTATAAATTCCGTGTGAAATTGAAAAGGGATCCTGACAGTGTGGGGGGCTTTAGACACCCTCCATCAAATTTTTCCGTTGCAGGCCATAGAGGTTTCCTCTTTTACCCAGGCCAGCCCATGTTTTGCCGTAGATGCTTTTCTTTCGGACATACCATGGTAACATGCATTAAAGGGCAGTGTTGCCGAAATTGCAGAAAGGAGGGGCATATGGCCAACCAGTGTCCAGAGGCCAAGTCCTGTGATGTCTGTGGGAGTAGTGATCACATGTATAAGGACTGTCCTATGAGTGCACCTAGACGTTCTGATAAAGAACAGAAGGAGGAGGAGCTGGAGAGGAGGCAGATGGCAAGCGCACTGAAAGTGCTGGAAAGATTGGAGAGGGAGGAGAGAGAGGGAAGGAGGCGGGAAACTGGTAGAGCCTCTCCCTCTACGGCGCCAGAGGAGGTGTCCCTGAGACCATGTTCTTCTTCTGCTGAAGAAATGAGGAAGAAGCGGAGGGAAGAAAAGGAGTTCTGGAGGGAAGTGGCAAAGGTGGAGAAAAAGGCAGTGTCTGCGAGAATATCTAGGAAAGTGGTGGAAGCAGAGCTGCCTGAGATGATGACTTTTGGAGAGGCAATGGACGCAACAGGATGTGAAGTGCAAATCTCGGAACCCGACAGTCCTGAACACCCTTCGGGTCCTGAAAACATTGAAGATTTTTCTTCGGAGGATGATAGGGGTGCAAAGAAGAGTCGTAGGGAGGATGGTGGGGGCAGTGATGATGCAGATTTTAGTGAGCCTCAGAGGAAGATCAGAACTGCCAGAATGAGGAGTGTGGCTGGTGAAGCCAGCGGGTCGGAAACCAGCTGTTCTGTTCTGATGGCGGAGGAGGATAGTGGTGGTGCTGGATAGTGTCACCATATAATATTGTAAATGTTTTTTCTTTTTGTCCTCTTGTGAGCTTTGGTTTAGGCCAAAGGCTATTTCTTTGTGTAATTGGTGAAGGAGTAGAAGTATTATGGGATTTACCATAGTGTCCCAAAACGTAAGAGTGTTTAAAAGTAAAGTAAGAAGAGCTGCTATTTTTGAGTTTTTAGCTATGCAAAATGCATCTATTTTTTGTTTACAAGAATGTGGGGTAGTGGATGGTGTGAAAGGGGATGAATGGTCTTATGGAGCGTCTGTGTGGTCGGGGAGTGCATGTAATAAGAATGATGGTGTGGGTATTTTGGTTAAAGGAAGGGAGGTTGTTTTGAGTGATTATTTGGTTATTGAGGTGGGGAGATGTATCCTTGCTAATTTTGTATACAAGAATGTAAAGTTTTGTGTTATTAATGTTTATGCGCCAGTTGAAAAAAATGAGCGCAAAAATTTATTTGAAAAAATTAAGCTTTTTGTTCCAGGAAGAATACCTGTGGTAATTGTGGGTGATATGAACTGTGATGTGGGGAGAGTGAATGTGGATGTGTCTGGGAAAGCATTATTGGAGTTAGTGAATGATTTTGGGTTGTGTGATATGCAGCGCGTGTGTAACATGAATCCTTTGTTGAACACTTTCTTTTCTGAGAGTGGTAGGGTACAATCCAGATTGGATTATTGTTTTATTTCTAAAAATATGGTTTCTGTTAATTATAGGCAGGAAAACGTTCTTTTTTCAGATCATGTGTGTATGTTGTGTGAGTTGGATATAAAAGTTGATGGAGTGTTTGGGAGAGGATTGTGGAAGTTAAATGTTAAACTGTTAGAGAATGAAGATGTGAGAAAGGAGTATGAAAGGCGGTATGAAGAATGGTGTAAGCATAAAAATGAGTTTGGGAATGTTTGTGAGTGGTGGGACTGGGTGAAGAAACAAACAAAAATGTTCTTTAAAAATTTAGGATACAAGTATGCAGCAATTAAAAGAGAGAGTTTTGTTAAACTGAACGCGCGGTTGAGCGTTTTGTATAAGTTAAGGGAAGGAGGAGTTGAGGTGGAGGAGGATATTTTAGAGGTAAAAAAGGAGATTAGTGAGTTTTTGTTGGAGAGAGGGAGAAGCATAGTGTTTAGGGCAAAGATTGATAAGATGGAGCAGGATGAGAAATGTTCTCGGTTTTTCTTTAAAAAAGTTTTTGGAAAGAAACAGAGTATGAGCGTGGTGTATGGAGCAGATGGAAGTGAGGTGAGTGGAGAGGATATGTGTGAAGAGGTGGCTAAGTTTTATGAGGATCTGTATGCAGTGAAACAGAGGGATGAATGTTTGGAGAATGATGTTTTGAGTGTGTTAGAGAGTAAGTTGAGTGAAGCAGAAAGAGAGAGAGTGATGGGTGAGGTGACTGGTGATGAGGTATGGAAGGTTATGTGTAGTATGGCTTTGAATAAGACGCCGGGGGAGGATGGCCTCCCAGTAGAATTTTATCATGTGATGTGGGGTGTGATTGGTAAGGACTTTGTGGATGTATGTAAGTATATGTGGGGAAACATGGAGGTGACTGAGAGTATGCGTGCAGGTTTGGTTGTGTTAATTCCTAAGAAAGGGGATTTGAAAAGTCTGAGGAATTGGAGGCCAATAACGTTACTTAATTGTGATTATAAAATCTATGCAAAACTTATGGCTAATAGGATGCGTGATGTGATAGAGAGTGTGATTGGGGATGAGCAGTGTTGTGCGGTACCTGGGAGGCGGATTCATGAGTGTGTGTGTATGTTAAGAGATTGTCTATGGGATTGCATGGGTCGTAAGAAGAGTGTATTTTTGTTAAGTTTGGATTTTGAAAAGGCTTATGATAGGTTGTCGCATGGTTTTTTGTTCAGAGTGTTGTTAAAAATGGGTTTTCCGGCTGATTTTGTTGGGCGAGTGAGAAGTTTGTATGCGGGTGTTTATAGCTGTGTTTTAATGAATGGGTATGTGGGTAGGAAAGTGAATGTGTTTTCGGGTGTGCGACAGGGGTGTCCTTTGTCCCCTGTAGCATTTATTTGTGCAATTGAGCCATTGTTGTGTATGCTGAGGAAAGATAAGGTAATTCGTGGTGTGCAAGTGCCGGGAGGTGGAGGAAAAGAATGGAAGGTGAGTGGTTATATGGATGACGTGTGTGTATTATGTGATTCTGAATGTTCGGTGAGGCGGGTGAAGTTGTTAGTGTCTATTTTTTGTGGTGCATCTGCGTTTAAAGTGAATTGGGAAAAGAGTGAGTGTAAGGGTTTTGGAGGCAGAAGTTTAAGTAGGGATGTAGGTGTGAATGTAGTGAATGGACCTATTAAAGTTTTGGGTGTGAAGTTTTCAGAGAGTTTGGATGGGAAAGAAAGTTGGGATGATGCGAAAGGAAAAGTTGAGCAGAAGTTGAATTTTTGGAAATTGAGGAGTTTATCCTTTTTTGGGAAGATTTTAATTGTTAAGAGTGTGGTGTTGCCAATATTTTTATATATTGCGGTAGTATTTCCACCAGGATATATGTGTATGAGAAGCTTGAATAGAATTTTATTTGTTTTTTTGTGGAACTCGAAAATGGAGAGAGCTAGGAGAGAAATTTTGGTTAAAAGAGTGGAAAAAGGTGGTTTGGGTTTTCCGAATTTGGACGTGTTTTTTGGTGTGAATATCGTTGTGTTTGTTTTGAAAGTGATTAGGGCGGATGGAAAGTTTTCATCTATGTGTAGGTATTTATTTGGAGCGTATTTGTTTCGTTTAAAGTGGCAAGA
This sequence comes from Phyllobates terribilis, assembly GCF_046119375.1. Lineage (NCBI taxonomy): Eukaryota > Metazoa > Chordata > Amphibia > Anura > Dendrobatidae > Phyllobates > Phyllobates terribilis. The sequence continues at coordinate 1,361,591 of NW_027363153.1, read as the reverse complement.
AAGGGATTTGCGATGTCCGATTGCTTTTGAGGTGCCTGTATGGTATGTGTGGGTTTATAAGTTTTTGGTGAGGTATGAACTGTGTGATGCAGATGTGAGATTGCTGGAGAATAAGAAGGCTGTGTATAGGATGATTGAATGTAGAGAGGTAGAATGTGGAATAAATATGGTTAGGGGTGGTGATGTGCAGAAGGTTTGGAAGAAAGTGCGGATGAGTGGTATGACCAACAAACAGAGTGAAGTTGTGTGGCAGTCTTTACATGGAGTATTACCTGTGAGAGAATTTCAGAGGAATAGAGGTTTGGTGAGGAGTGAAATGTGTCCAAGAAATGGCTGTGGTGGAAGGGAAAGTGTGTTGCATGTTTTTTTGGAATTGCCAGTATGCTAGAGATGTGATTGGGAGAATGGGGCCTTTGTGTAAAGAATTGTGTGGTGTGAATTTGTTGTCTTTTGAGTTGTTTATGTTTGGTTTGGGAATATGTGATGTGACGAAGGAAAGAGTCTTGTGGTTGATGCTTGCATGTATAAAGGAAGTGTTATGGGATGTGAGGAATGTGTATGTGTTTAAAAGGAAGGAAATTGCTGTAAAGGATAGTGTGAAGGTGATTTTGGGGAAGATGTATGTGTGTTTCCTATGGGACAAAAAGAGGAGAGGGGAAGTGGATGCGGAGGGAATATGGAAAGTTAAAAAGTGGAGATATATTGTTAGTACCTCTTGATTTTTGTTATTGTTGTTTTGAAATATGAAATAAATATTTCCGATGATGATGGGGACAGCAAATTGCGTATTGGATTTGACGCAGCTGTTTTGATGGAATTTTCCTTTGTCTGGTTTCCATAGACTGTGGAATTTCCTCGTCTGAGGAGAAAAAAAAAAAAAAAAAAAAAAAAAATCTGTTCTTATCAGTTTAATATCTGATACGTCCCCTATCTGGGGACCATATATTAAATGGATTTTTAGAACAGGGAGATGGAAAAAGAGCTTGCTCTGTCCACTCCACGCATTGACCTGGTATTGCAGTATCTCCAGGACCGGTGCACCCCTTCTTTAATGCAGTTTCTAAAATCAGAAAGAATTGAATTCAATGTTTTTTGTTCATTTTGCTTGTTTGTCGGATTTTGGGATGGACTCTTTGGCTTTGCTTTTCTTCTCCTCATTGGATTTTTCATGTTCAAAGTTGCAGAAGCCAGATTACAAGCTCATTTTGGTTCAACTTCAGCAACTGTGCATTGCATTGCCATGTAATGTGATGCAATGCTATCTTTCTAGCTCTCCCTTTTTACTTCCTTTTGGATAAACAGACATATTAGGCAAGCATTTTGGAGCTTTCACCTAAATAACTACAGGTGGTGAGATAAGCTGCACAATATAATTGACCTTTCAGTATATTGTTGCACACACACCATCTATTTAGCAAATGCCCTTGTTATCAACAGCAGCCTTTTAAACTCACCTGAGCTAACAGGTATGTGCGCTGGTTACTCTGCTGCGCTTAAAATTTCTTTTTTGGTTTGCTACAATGCCTTTTCTGAAACGTTGTCTCCCTCTGCTGGAACACTGACTTCTTTCATTTAATGCCTGCAGACTATAAAAGAGAACCCAACCCAAAAAGTTTGGTTGATTAGTCTGTGGCATTCTGTTAAACTGTTGCTTATGGCGGTCTCTGTGAGCTTCTCAGCGACATTCAGCCAGCCAGGTATCCTGCCTGCAGTAGATGGAATGTGGCAATGGAACGCTGGCTGCGCGTGTCATAATAGGCTCTGAGCCTTTATATACCTGTGCACAGCAGCAGCCACCTTCAGTCTGCTGCTGGACAGCCAGCAGCAGCAGCAGCAGGAGAGGTATGTAATCAGGAGCCCTCCTGCTAAGGGTAGACAGCTGCTCGTTCCACCCCACCCCCCGCCTTAATTGGTTCTCCTCCCTTCCAACGGTGTTGAGGCGGGTGGGAACAGCAGGGGGTGAAGGTGCTGTGTTTAAAGAGGTGGAGTTATGCAGATCTAAAACGCGTGGATTGCAGCAGCAGCAAGCCGAAAAGTGCAGGCATGTAAGGGATCTAGAGGTTGACAACATGTCTTCTTAACGGGAGTCCAGGAGCTCATCTCCACAAATGGACTTTTCAGGATCCTTGGGTGGCTCCGTAGTTTGAAACCAATTCTGGTTATCGCTTCTCGGCCTTTTGGCTAAGATCAAGTGTAGTATCTTTTGAAAAGGCAGTTTTGTCCTTGGGCTGCCCTAGTAAATTGATGCATATTACACACTGGTTTGGTGCACTTGTTAGTACGCCAGGTGGCTCATAGAGTTATCTGATGGAAAACATGGCCCTCCAGGATCGAAGTCACTAGGCTGGGTAAGTGTGAGGGCTTTGGAGCAATGTGCCCCAGGAGTAGGCGCCCTGGTGGGAGTCCAAGCTTACTGGGACTGGGAACCCCAGAAAGACTTGGCTTCGTAGCACGCCGCACCTTTGCCAATCATACTTTCTGAGCAACCCCCCCTATTCCTGGCCTACGGGCTAGGAAGGGGAATTTTTATAAACCCGGTCGGAGGTCCGGTCAGCTTTGGGCTGAGAAACCAACACAGGCTCCAGCTCCACTAGGGTGGCAGCCTAGATGGAAGCTGGGAGCACGAAAACGGCTCTTCTCCGGCTTCGGCTAGGGAGAGCATCGGAGATCCCTGACCCTCGCTGTGGCCTTCTGGCTCGGAGGGATGGGGATGGTTTATTGGGGACGATCTCCTCCGGGAAGGGTCCACATGAATCCTCGCCTCGTGCGCTGTTTTGGTGTGACTTCGGTCACATTTTTCAGTGCCTTGGATGCAGCTTCAATCAAAAAAATCTGTTCTTATCAGTTTAATATCTGATACGTCCCCTATCTGGGGACCATATATTAAATGGATTTTTAGAACAGGGAGATGGAAAAAGAGCTTGCTCTGTCCACTCCACGCATTGACCTGGTATTGCAGTATCTCCAGGACCGGTGCACCCCTTCTTTAATGCAGTTTCTAAAATCAGAAAGAATTGAATTCAATGTTTTTTGTTCATTTTGCTTGTTTGTCGGATTTTGGGATGGACTCTTTGGCTTTGCTTTTCTTCTCCTCATTGGATTTTTCATGTTCAAAGTTGCAGAAGCCAGATTACAAGCTCATTTTGGTTCAACTTCAGCAACTGTGCATTGCATTGCCATGTAATGTGATGCAATGCTATCTTTCTAGCTCTCCCTTTTTACTTCCTTTTGGATAAACAGACATATTAGGCAAGCATTTTGGAGCTTTCACCTAAATAACTACAGGTGGTGAGATAAGCTGCACAATATAATTGACCTTTCAGTATATTGTTGCACACACACCATCTATTTAGCAAATGCCCTTGTTATCAACAGCAGCCTTTTAAACTCACCTGAGCTAACAGGTATGTGCGCTGGTTACTCTGCTGCGCTTAAAATTTCTTTTTTGGTTTGCTACAATGCCTTTTCTGAAACGTTGTCTCCTTCTGCTGGAACACTGACTTCTTTCATTTAATGCCTGCAGACTATAAAAGAGAACCCAACCCAAAAAGTTTGGTTGATTAGTCTGTGGCATTCTGTTAAACTGTTGCTTATGGCGGTCTCTGTGAGCTTCTCAGCGACATTCAGCCAGCCAGGTATCCTGCCTGCAGTAGATGGAATGTGGCAATGGAACGCTGGCTGCGCGTGTCATAATAGGCTCTGAGCCTTTATATACCTGTGCACAGCAGCAGCCACCTTCAGTCTGCTGCTGGACAGCCAGCAGCAGCAGCAGCAGGAGAGGTATGTAATCAGGAGCCCTCCTGCTAAGGGTAGACAGCTGCTCGTTCCACCCCACCCCCCGCCTTAATTGGTTCTCCTCCCTTCCAACGGTGTTGAGGCGGGTGGGAACAGCAGGGGGTGAAGGTGCTGTGTTTAAAGAGGTGGAGTTATGCAGATCTAAAACGCGTGGATTGCAGCAGCAGCAAGCCGAAAAGTGCAGGCATGTAAGGGATCTAGAGGTTGACAACATGTCTTCTTAACGGGAGTCCAGGAGCTCATCTCCACAAATGGACTTTTCAGGATCCTTGGGTGGCTCCGTAGTTTGAAACCAATTCTGGTTATCGCTTCTCGGCCTTTTGGCTAAGATCAAGTGTAGTATCTGTTCTTATCAGTTTAATATCTGATACGTCCCCTATCTGGGGACCATATATTAAATGGATTTTTAGAACAGGGAGATGGAAAAAGAGCTTGCTCTGTCCACTCCACGCATTGACCTGGTATTGCAGTATCTCCAGGACCGGTGCACCCCTTCTTTAATGCAGTTTCTAAAATCAGAAAGAATTGAATTCAATGTTTTTTGTTCATTTTGCTTGTTTGTCGGATTTTGGGATGGACTCTTTGGCTTTGCTTTTCTTCTCCTCATTGGATTTTTCATGTTCAAAGTTGCAGAAGCCAGATTACAAGCTCATTTTGGTTCAACTTCAGCAACTGTGCATTGCATTGCCATGTAATGTGATGCAATGCTATCTTTCTAGCTCTCCCTTTTTACTTCCTTTTGGATAAACAGACATATTAGGCAAGCATTTTGGAGCTTTCACCTAAATAACTACAGGTGGTGAGATAAGCTGCACAATATAATTGACCTTTCAGTATATTGTTGCACACACACCATCTATTTAGCAAATGCCCTTGTTATCAACAGCAGCCTTTTAAACTCACCTGAGCTAACAGGTATGTGCGCTGGTTACTCTGCTGCGCTTAAAATTTCTTTTTTGGTTTACTACAATGCCTTTTCTGAAACGTTGTCTCCCTCTGCTGGAACACTGACTTCTTTCATTTAATGCCTGCAGACTATAAAAGAGAACCCAACCCAAAAATTTTGGTTGATTAGTCTGTGGCATTCTGTTAAACTGTTGCTTATGGCGGTCTCTGTGAGCTTCTCAGCGACATTCAGCCAGCCAGGTATCCTGCCTGCAGTAGATGGAATGTGGCAATGGAACGCTGGCTGCGCGTGTCATAATAGGCTCTGAGCCTTTATATACCTGTGCACAGCAGCAGCCACCTTCAGTCTGCTGCTGGACAGCCAGCAGCAGCAGCAGCAGGAGAGGTATGTAATCAGGAGCCCTCCTGCTAAGGGTAGACAGCTGCTCGTTCCACCCCACCCCCCGCCTTAATTGGTTCTCCTCCCTTCCAACGGTGTTGAGGCGGGTGGGAACAGCAGGGGGTGAAGGTGCTGTGTTTAAAGAGGTGGAGTTATGCAGATCTAAAACGCGTGGATTGCAGCAGCAGCAAGCCGAAAAGTGCAGGCATGTAAGGGATCTAGAGGTTGACAACATGTCTTCTTAACGGGAGTCCAGGAGCTCATCTCCACAAATGGACTTTTCAGGATCCTTGGGTGGCTCCGTAGTTTGAAACCAATTCTGGTTATCGCTTCTCGGCCTTTTGGCTAAGATCAAGTGTAGTATCTGTTCTTATCAGTTTAATATCTGATACGTCCCCTATCTGGGGACCATATATTAAATGGATTTTTAGAACAGGGAGATGGAAAAAGAGCTTGCTCTGTCCACTCCACGCATTGACCTGGTATTGCAGTATCTCCAGGACCGGTGCACCCCTTCTTTAATGCAGTTTCTAAAATCAGAAAGAATTGAATTCAATGTTTTTTGTTCATTTTGCTTGTTTGTCGGATTTTGGGATGGACTCTTTGGCTTTGCTTTTCTTCTCCTCATTGGATTTTTCATGTTCAAAGTTGCAGAAGCCAGATTACAAGCTCATTTTGGTTCAACTTCAGCAACTGTGCATTGCATTGCCATGTAATGTGATGCAATGCTATCTTTCTAGCTCTCCCTTTTTACTTCCTTTTGGATAAACAGACATATTAGGCAAGCATTTTGGAGCTTTCACCTAAATAACTACAGGTGGTGAGATAAGCTGCACAATATAATTGACCTTTCAGTATATTGTTGCACACACACCATCTATTTAGCAAATGCCCTTGTTATCAACAGCAGCCTTTTAAACTCACCTGAGCTAACAGGTATGTGCGCTGGTTACTCTGCTGCGCTTAAAATTTCTTTTTTGGTTTGCTACAATGCCTTTTCTGAAACGTTGTCTCCTTCTGCTGGAACACTGACTTCTTTCATTTAATGCCTGCAGACTATAAAAGAGAACCCAACCCAAAAAGTTTGGTTGATTAGTCTGTGGCATTCTGTTAAACTGTTGCTTATGGCGGTCTCTGTGAGCTTCTCAGCGACATTCAGCCAGCCAGGTATCCTGCCTGCAGTAGATGGAATGTGGCAATGGAACGCTGGCTGCGCGTGTCATAATAGGCTCTGAGCCTTTATATACCTGTGCACAGCAGCAGCCACCTTCAGTCTGCTGCTGGACAGCCAGCAGCAGCAGCAGCAGGAGAGGTATGTAATCAGGAGCCCTCCTGCTAAGGGTAGACAGCTGCTCGTTCCACCCCACCCCCCGCCTTAATTGGTTCTCCTCCCTTCCAACGGTGTTGAGGCGGGTGGGAACAGCAGGGGGTGAAGGTGCTGTGTTTAAAGAGGTGGAGTTATGCAGATCTAAAACGCGTGGATTGCAGCAGCAGCAAGCCGAAAAGTGCAGGCATGTAAGGGATCTAGAGGTTGACAACATGTCTTCTTAACGGGAGTCCAGGAGCTCATCTCCACAAATGGACTTTTCAGGATCCTTGGGTGGCTCCGTAGTTTGAAACCAATTCTGGTTATCGCTTCTCGGCCTTTTGGCTAAGATCAAGTGTAGTATCTGTTCTTATCAGTTTAATATCTGATACGTCCCCTATCTGGGGACCATATATTAAATGGATTTTTAGAACAGGGAGATGGAAAAAGAGCTTGCTCTGTCCACTCCACGCATTGACCTGGTATTGCAGTATCTCCAGGACCGGTGCACCCCTTCTTTAATGCAGTTTCTAAAATCAGAAAGAATTGAATTCAATGTTTTTTGTTCATTTTGCTTGTTTGTCGGATTTTGGGATGGACTCTTTGGCTTTGCTTTTCTTCTCCTCATTGGATTTTTCATGTTCAAAGTTGCAGAAGCCAGATTACAAGCTCATTTTGGTTCAACTTCAGCAACTGTGCATTGCATTGCCATGTAATGTGATGCAATGCTATCTTTCTAGCTCTCCCTTTTTACTTCCTTTTGGATAAACAGACATATTAGGCAAGCATTTTGGAGCTTTCACCTAAATAACTACAGGTGGTGAGATAAGCTGCACAATATAATTGACCTTTCAGTATATTGTTGCACACACACCATCTATTTAGCAAATGCCCTTGTTATCAACAGCAGCCTTTTAAACTCACCTGAGCTAACAGGTATGTGCGCTGGTTACTCTGCTGCGCTTAAAATTTCTTTTTTGGTTTGCTACAATGCCTTTTCTGAAACGTTGTCTCCTTCTGCTGGAACACTGACTTCTTTCATTTAATGCCTGCAGACTATAAAAGAGAACCCAACCCAAAAAGTTTGGTTGATTAGTCTGTGGCATTCTGTTAAACTGTTGCTTATGGCGGTCTCTGTGAGCTTCTCAGCGACATTCAGCCAGCCAGGTATCCTGCCTGCAGTAGATGGAATGTGGCAATGGAACGCTGGCTGCGCGTGTCATAATAGGCTCTGAGCCTTTATATACCTGTGCACAGCAGCAGCCACCTTCAGTCTGCTGCTGGACAGCCAGCAGCAGCAGCAGCAGGAGAGGTATGTAATCAGGAGCCCTCCTGCTAAGGGTAGACAGCTGCTCGTTCCACCCCACCCCCCGCCTTAATTGGTTCTCCTCCCTTCCAACGGTGTTGAGGCGGGTGGGAACAGCAGGGGGTGAAGGTGCTGTGTTTAAAGAGGTGGAGTTATGCAGATCTAAAACGCGTGGATTGCAGCAGCAGCAAGCCGAAAAGTGCAGGCATGTAAGGGATCTAGAGGTTGACAACATGTCTTCTTAACGGGAGTCCAGGAGCTCATCTCCACAAATGGACTTTTCAGGATCCTTGGGTGGCTCCGTAGTTTGAAACCAATTCTGGTTATCGCTTCTCGGCCTTTTGGCTAAGATCAAGTGTAGTATCTGTTCTTATCAGTTTAATATCTGATACGTCCCCTATCTGGGGACCATATATTAAATGGATTTTTAGAACAGGGAGATGGAAAAAGAGCTTGCTCTGTCCACTCCACGCATTGACCTGGTATTGCAGTATCTCCAGGACCGGTGCACCCCTTCTTTAATGCAGTTTCTAAAATCAGAAAGAATTGAATTCAATGTTTTTTGTTCATTTTGCTTGTTTGTCGGATTTTGGGATGGACTCTTTGGCTTTGCTTTTCTTCTCCTCATTGGATTTTTCATGTTCAAAGTTGCAGAAGCCAGATTACAAGCTCATTTTGGTTCAACTTCAGCAACTGTGCATTGCATTGCCATGTAATGTGATGCAATGCTATCTTTCTAGCTCTCCCTTTTTACTTCCTTTTGGATAAACAGACATATTAGGCAAGCATTTTGGAGCTTTCACCTAAATAACTACAGGTGGTGAGATAAGCTGCACAATATAATTGACCTTTCAGTATATTGTTGCACACACACCATCTATTTAGCAAATGCCCTTGTTATCAACAGCAGCCTTTTAAACTCACCTGAGCTAACAGGTATGTGCGCTGGTTACTCTGCTGCGCTTAAAATTTCTTTTTTGGTTTGCTACAATGCCTTTTCTGAAACGTTGTCTCCCTCTGCTGGAACACTGACTTCTTTCATTTAATGCCTGCAGACTATAAAAGAGAACCCAACCCAAAAAGTTTGGTTGATTAGTCTGTGGCATTCTGTTAAACTGTTGCTTATGGCGGTCTCTGTGAGCTTCTCAGCGACATTCAGCCAGCCAGGTATCCTGCCTGCAGTAGATGGAATGTGGCAATGGAACGCTGGCTGCGCGTGTCATAATAGGCTCTGAGCCTTTATATACCTGTGCACAGCAGCAGCCACCTTCAGTCTGCTGCTGGACAGCCAGCAGCAGCAGCAGCAGGAGAGGTATGTAATCAGGAGCCCTCCTGCTAAGGGTAGACAGCTGCTCGTTTCACCCCACCCCCCGCCTTAATTGGTTCTCCTCCCTTCCAACGGTGTTGAGGCGGGTGGGAACAGCAGGGGGTGAAGGTGCTGTGTTTAAAGAGGTGGAGTTATGCAGATCTAAAATGCGTGGATTGCAGCAGCAGCAAGCCGAAAAGTGCAGGCATGTAAGGGATCTAGAGGTTGACAACATGTCTTCTTAACGGGAGTCCAGGAGCTCATCTCCACAAATGGACTTTTCAGGATCCTTGGGTGGCTCCGTAGTTTGAAACCAATTCTGGTTATCGCTTCTCGGCCTTTTGGCTAAGATCAAGTGTAGTATCTGTTCTTATCAGTTTAATATCTGATACGTCCCCTATCTGGGGACCATATATTAAATGGATTTTTAGAACAGGGAGATGGAAAAAGAGCTTGCTCTGTCCACTCCACGCATTGACCTGGTATTGCAGTATCTCCAGGACCGGTGCACCCCTTCTTTAATGCAGTTTCTAAAATCAGAAAGAATTGAATTCAATGTTTTTTGTTCATTTTGCTTGTTTGTCGGATTTTGGGATGGACTCTTTGGCTTTGCTTTTCTTCTCCTCATTGGATTTTTCATGTTCAAAGTTGCAGAAGCCAGATTACAAGCTCATTTTGGTTCAACTTCAGCAACTGTGCATTGCATTGCCATGTAATGTGATGCAATGCTATCTTTCTAGCTCTCCCTTTTTACTTCCTTTTGGATAAACAGACATATTAGGCAAGCATTTTGGAGCTTTCACCTAAATAACTACAGGTGGTGAGATAAGCTGCACAATATAATTGACCTTTCAGTATATTGTTGCACACACACCATCTATTTAGCAAATGCCCTTGTTATCAACAGCAGCCTTTTAAACTCACCTGAGCTAACAGGTATGTGCGCTGGTTACTCTGCTGCGCTTAAAATTTCTTTTTTGGTTTGCTACAATGCCTTTTCTGAAACGTTGTCTCCTTCTGCTGGAACACTGACTTCTTTCATTTAATGCCTGCAGACTATAAAAGAGAACCCAACCCAAAAAGTTTGGTTGATTAGTCTGTGGCATTCTGTTAAACTGTTGCTTATGGCGGTCTCTGTGAGCTTCTCAGCGACATTCAGCCAGCCAGGTATCCTGCCTGCAGTAGATGGAATGTGGCAATGGAACGCTGGCTGCGCGTGTCATAATAGGCTCTGAGCCTTTATATACCTGTGCACAGCAGCAGCCACCTTCAGTCTGCTGCTGGACAGCCAGCAGCAGCAGCAGCAGGAGAGGTATGTAATCAGGAGCCCTCCTGCTAAGGGTAGACAGCTGCTCGTTCCACCCCACCCCCCGCCTTAATTGGTTCTCCTCCCTTCCAACGGTGTTGAGGCGGGTGGGAACAGCAGGGGGTGAAGGTGCTGTGTTTAAAGAGGTGGAGTTATGCAGATCTAAAACGCGTGGATTGCAGCAGCAGCAAGCCGAAAAGTGCAGGCATGTAAGGGATCTAGAGGTTGACAACATGTCTTCTTAACGGGAGTCCAGGAGCTCATCTCCACAAATGGACTTTTCAGGATCCTTGGGTGGCTCCGTAGTTTGAAACCAATTCTGGTTATCGCTTCTCGGCCTTTTGGCTAAGATCAAGTGTAGTATCTGTTCTTATCAGTTTAATATCTGATACGTCCCCTATCTGGGGACCATATATTAAATGGATTTTTAGAACAGGGAGATGGAAAAAGAGCTTGCTCTGTCCACTCCACGCATTGACCTGGTATTGCAGTATCTCCAGGACCGGTGCACCCCTTCTTTAATGCAGTTTCTAAAATCAGAAAGAATTGAATTCAATGTTTTTTGTTCATTTTGCTTGTTTGTCGGATTTTGGGATGGACTCTTTGGCTTTGCTTTTCTTCTCCTCATTGGATTTTTCATGTTCAAAGTTGCAGAAGCCAGATTACAAGCTCATTTTGGTTCAACTTCAGCAACTGTGCATTGCATTGCCATGTAATGTGATGCAATGCTATCTTTCTAGCTCTCCCTTTTTACTTCCTTTTGGATAAACAGACATATTAGGCAAGCATTTTGGAGCTTTCACCTAAATAACTACAGGTGGTGAGATAAGCTGCACAATATAATTGACCTTTCAGTATATTGTTGCACACACACCATCTATTTAGCAAATGCCCTTGTTATCAACAGCAGCCTTTTAAACTCACCTGAGCTAACAGGTATGTGCGCTGGTTACTCTGCTGCGCTTAAAATTTCTTTTTTGGTTTGCTACAATGCCTTTTCTGAAACGTTGTCTCCTTCTGCTGGAACACTGACTTCTTTCATTTAATGCCTGCAGACTATAAAAGAGAACCCAACCCAAAAAGTTTGGTTGATTAGTCTGTGGCATTCTGTTAAACTGTTGCTTATGGCGGTCTCTGTGAGCTTCTCAGCGACATTCAGCCAGCCAGGTATCCTGCCTGCAGTAGATGGAATGTGGCAATGGAACGCTGGCTGCGCGTGTCATAATAGGCTCTGAGCCTTTATATACCTGTGCACAGCAGCAGCCACCTTCAGTCTGCTGCTGGACAGCCAGCAGCAGCAGCAGCAGGAGAGGTATGTAATCAGGAGCCCTCCTGCTAAGGGTAGACAGCTGCTCGTTCCACCCCACCCCCCGCCTTAATTGGTTCTCCTCCCTTCCAACGGTGTTGAGGCGGGTGGGAACAGCAGGGGGTGAAGGTGCTGTGTTTAAAGAGGTGGAGTTATGCAGATCTAAAACGCGTGGATTGCAGCAGCAGCAAGCCGAAAAGTGCAGGCATGTAAGGGATCTAGAGGTTGACAACATGTCTTCTTAACGGGAGTCCAGGAGCTCATCTCCACAAATGGACTTTTCAGGATCCTTGGGTGGCTCCGTAGTTTGAAACCAATTCTGGTTATCGCTTCTCGGCCTTTTGGCTAAGATCAAGTGTAGTATCTGTTCTTATCAGTTTAATATCTGATACGTCCCCTATCTGGGGACCATATATTAAATGGATTTTTAGAACAGGGAGATGGAAAAAGAGCTTGCTCTGTCCACTCCACGCATTGACCTGGTATTGCAGTATCTCCAGGACCGGTGCACCCCTTCTTTAATGCAGTTTCTAAAATCAGAAAGAATTGAATTCAATGTTTTTTGTTCATTTTGCTTGTTTGTCGGATTTTGGGATGGACTCTTTGGCTTTGCTTTTCTTCTCCTCATTGGATTTTTCATGTTCAAAGTTGCAGAAGCCAGATTACAAGCTCATTTTGGTTCAACTTCAGCAACTGTGCATTGCATTGCCATGTAATGTGATGCAATGCTATCTTTCTAGCTCTCCCTTTTTACTTCCTTTTGGATAAACAGACATATTAGGCAAGCATTTTGGAGCTTTCACCTAAATAACTACAGGTGGTGAGATAAGCTGCACAATATAATTGACCTTTCAGTATATTGTTGCACACACACCATCTATTTAGCAAATGCCCTTGTTATCAACAGCAGCCTTTTAAACTCACCTGAGCTAACAGGTATGTGCGCTGGTTACTCTGCTGCGCTTAAAATTTCTTTTTTGGTTTGCTACAATGCCTTTTCTGAAACGTTGTCTCCTTCTGCTGGAACACTGACTTCTTTCATTTAATGCCTGCAGACTATAAAAGAGAACCCAACCCAAAAAGTTTGGTTGATTAGTCTGTGGCATTCTGTTAAACTGTTGCTTATGGCGGTCTCTGTGAGCTTCTCAGCGACATTCAGCCAGCCAGGTATCCTGCCTGCAGTAGATGGAATGTGGCAATGGAACGCTGGCTGCGCGTGTCATAATAGGCTCTGAGCCTTTATATACCTGTGCACAGCAGCAGCCACCTTCAGTCTGCTGCTGGACAGCCAGCAGCAGCAGCAGCAGGAGAGGTATGTAATCAGGAGCCCTCCTGCTAAGGGTAGACAGCTGCTCGTTCCACCCCACCCCCCGCCTTAATTGGTTCTCCTCCCTTCCAACGGTGTTGAGGCGGGTGGGAACAGCAGGGGGTGAAGGTGCTGTGTTTAAAGAGGTGGAGTTATGCAGATCTAAAACGCGTGGATTGCAGCAGCAGCAAGCCGAAAAGTGCAGGCATGTAAGGGATCTAGAGGTTGACAACATGTCTTCTTAACGGGAGTCCAGGAGCTCATCTCCACAAATGGACTTTTCAGGATCCTTGGGTGGCTCCGTAGTTTGAAACCAATTCTGGTTATCGCTTCTCGGCCTTTTGGCTAAGATCAAGTGTAGTATCTGTTCTTATCAGTTTAATATCTGATACGTCCCCTATCTGGGGACCATATATTAAATGGATTTTTAGAACAGGGAGATGGAAAAAGAGCTTGCTCTGTCCACTCCACGCATTGACCTGGTATTGCAGTATCTCCAGGACCGGTGCACCCCTTCTTTAATGCAGTTTCTAAAATCAGAAAGAATTGAATTCAATGTTTTTTGTTCATTTTGCTTGTTTGTCGGATTTTGGGATGGACTCTTTGGCTTTGCTTTTCTTCTCCTCATTGGATTTTTCATGTTCAAAGTTGCAGAAGCCAGATTACAAGCTCATTTTGGTTCAACTTCAGCAACTGTGCATTGCATTGCCATGTAATGTGATGCAATGCTATCTTTCTAGCTCTCCCTTTTTACTTCCTTTTGGATAAACAGACATATTAGGCAAGCATTTTGGAGCTTTCACCTAAATAACTACAGGTGGTGAGATAAGCTGCACAATATAATTGACCTTTCAGTATATTGTTGCACACACACCATCTATTTAGCAAATGCCCTTGTTATCAACAGCAGCCTTTTAAACTCACCTGAGCTAACAGGTATGTGCGCTGGTTACTCTGCTGCGCTTAAAATTTCTTTTTTGGTTTGCTACAATGCCTTTTCTGAAACGTTGTCTCCTTCTGCTGGAACACTGACTTCTTTCATTTAATGCCTGCAGACTATAAAAGAGAACCCAACCCAAAAAGTTTGGTTGATTAGTCTGTGGCATTCTGTTAAACTGTTGCTTATGGCGGTCTCTGTGAGCTTCTCAGCGACATTCAGCCAGCCAGGTATCCTGCCTGCAGTAGATGGAATGTGGCAATGGAACGCTGGCTGCGCGTGTCATAATAGGCTCTGAGCCTTTATATACCTGTGCACAGCAGCAGCCACCTTCAGTCTGCTGCTGGACAGCCAGCAGCAGCAGCAGGAGAGGTATGTAATCAGGAGCCCTCCTGCTAAGGTTAGACAGCTGCTCGTTCCACCCCACCCCCCGCCTTAATTGGTTCTCCTCCCTTCCAACGGTGTTGAGGCGGGTGGGAACAGCAGGGGGTGAAGGTGCTGTGTTTAAAGAGGTGGAGTTATGCAGATCTAAAACGCGTGGATTGCAGCAGCAGCAAGCCGAAAAGTGCAGGCATGTAAGGGATCTAGAGGTTGACAACATGTCTTCTTAACGGGAGTCCAGGAGCTCATCTCCACAAATGGACTTTTCAGGATCCTTGGGTGGCTCCGTAGTTTGAAACCAATTCTGGTTATCGCTTCTCGGCCTTTTGGCTAAGATCAAGTGTAGTATCTGTTCTTATCAGTTTAATATCTGATACGTCCCCTATCTGGGGACCATATATTAAATGGATTTTTAGAACAGGGAGATGGAAAAAGAGCTTGCTCTGTCCACTCCACGCATTGACCTGGTATTGCAGTATCTCCAGGACCGGTGCACCCCTTCTTTAATGCAGTTTCTAAAATCAGAAAGAATTGAATTCAATGTTTTTTGTTCATTTTGCTTGTTTGTCGGATTTTGGGATGGACTCTTTGGCTTTGCTTTTCTTCTCCTCATTGGATTTTTCATGTTCAAAGTTGCAGAAGCCAGATTACAAGCTCATTTTGGTTCAACTTCAGCAACTGTGCATTGCATTGCCATGTAATGTGATGCAATGCTGTCTTTCTAGCTCTCCCTTTTTACTTCCTTTTGGATAAACAGACATATTAGGCAAGCATTTTGGATCTTTCACCTAAATAACTACAGGTGGTGAGATAAGCTGCACAATATAATTGACCTTTCAGTATATTGTTGCACACACACCATCTATTTAGCAAATGCCCTTGTTATCAACAGCAGCCTTTTAAACTCACCTGAGCTAACAGGTATGTGCGCTGGTTACTCTGCTGCGCTTAAAATTTCTTTTTTGGTTTGCTACAATGCCTTTTCTGAAACGTTGTCTCCTTCTGCTGGAACACTGACTTCTTTCATTTAATGCCTGCAGACTATAAAAGAGAACCCAACCCAAAAAGTTTGGTTGATTAGTCTGTGGCATTCTGTTAAACTGTTGCTTATGGCGGTCTCTGTGAGCTTCTCAGCGACATTCAGCCAGCCAGGTATCCTGCCTGCAGTAGATGGAATGTGGCAATGGAACGCTGGCTGCGCGTGTCATAATAGGCTCTGAGCCTTTATATACCTGTGCACAGCAGCAGCCACCTTCAGTCTGCTGCTGGACAGCCAGCAGCAGCAGCAGCAGGAGAGGTATGTAATCAGGAGCCCTCCTGCTAAGGGTAGACAGCTGCTCGTTCCACCCCACCCCCCGCCTTAATTGGTTCTCCTCCCTTCCAACGGTGTTGAGGCGGGTGGGAACAGCAGGGGGTGAAGGTGCTGTGTTTAAAGAGGTGGAGTTATGCAGATCTAAAACGCGTGGATTGCAGCAGCAGCAAGCCGAAAAGTGCAGGCATGTAAGGGATCTAGAGGTTGACAACATGTCTTCTTAACGGGAGTCCAGGAGCTCATCTCCACAAATGGATTTTTCAGGATCCTTGGGTGGCTCCGTAGTTTGAAACCAATTCTGGTTATCGCTTCTCGGCCTTTTGGCTAAGATCAAGTGTAGTATCTGTTCTTATCAGTTTAATATCTGATACGTCCCCTATCTGGGGACCATATATTAAATGGATTTTTAGAACAGGGAGATGGAAAAAGAGCTTGCTCTGTCCACTCCACGCATTGACCTGGTATTGCAGTATCTCCAGGACCGGTGCACCCCTTCTTTAATGCAGTTTCTAAAATCAGAAAGAATTGAATTCAATGTTTTTTGTTCATTTTGCTTGTTTGTCGGATTTTGGGATGGACTCTTTGGCTTTGCTTTTCTTCTCCTCATTGGATTTTTCATGTTCAAAGTTGCAGAAGCCAGATTACAAGCTCATTTTGGTTCAACTTCAGCAACTGTGCATTGCATTGCCATGTAATGTGATGCAATGCTATCTTTCTAGCTCTCCCTTTTTACTTCCTTTTGGATAAACAGACATATTAGGCAAGCATTTTGGAGCTTTCACCTAAATAACTACAGGTGGTGAGATAAGCTGCACAATATAATTGACCTTTCAGTATATTGTTGCACACACACCATCTATTTAGCAAATGCCCTTGTTATCAACAGCAGCCTTTTAAACTCACCTGAGCTAACAGGTATGTGCGCTGGTTACTCTGCTGCGCTTAAAATTTCTTTTTTGGTTTGCTACAATGCCTTTTCTGAAACGTTGTCTCCTTCTGCTGGAACACTGACTTCTTTCATTTAATGCCTGCAGACTATAAAAGAGAACCCAACCCAAAAAGTTTGGTTGATTAGTCTGTGGCATTCTGTTAAACTGTTGCTTATGGCGGTCTCTGTGAGCTTCTCAGCGACATTCAGCCAGCCAGGTATCCTGCCTGCAGTAGATGGAATGTGGCAATGGAACGCTGGCTGCGCGTGTCATAATAGGCTCTGAGCCTTTATATACCTGTGCACAGCAGCAGCCACCTTCAGTCTGCTGCTGGACAGCCAGCAGCAGCAGCAGCAGGAGAGGTATGTAATCAGGAGCCCTCCTGCTAAGGGTAGACAGCTGCTCGTTCCACCCCACCCCCCGCCTTAATTGGTTCTCCTCCCTTCCAACGGTGTTGAGGCGGGTGGGAACAGCAGGGGGTGAAGGTGCTGTGTTTAAAGAGGTGGAGTTATGCAGATCTAAAACGCGTGGATTGCAGCAGCAGCAAGCCGAAAAGTGCAGGCATGTAAGGGATCTAGAGGTTGACAACATGTCTTCTTAACGGGAGTCCAGGAGCTCATCTCCACAAATGGACTTTTCAGGATCCTTGGGTGGCTCCGTAGTTTGAAACCAATTCTGGTTATCGCTTCTCGGCCTTTTGGCTAAGATCAAGTGTAGTATCTGTTCTTATCAGTTTAATATCTGATACGTCCCCTATCTGGGGACCATATATTAAATGGATTTTTAGAACAGGGAGATGGAAAAAGAGCTTGCTCTGTCCACTCCACGCATTGACCTGGTATTGCAGTATCTCCAGGACCGGTGCACCCCTTCTTTAATGCAGTTTCTAAAATCAGAAAGAATTGAATTCAATGTTTTTTGTTCATTTTGCTTGTTTGTCGGATTTTGGGATGCACTCTTTGGCTTTGCTTTTCTTCTCCTCATTGGATTTTTCATGTTCAAAGTTGCAGAAGCCAGATTACAAGCTCATTTTGGTTCAACTTCAGCAACTGTGCATTGCATTGCCATGTAATGTGATGCAATGCTATCTTTCTAGCTCTCCCTTTTTACTTCCTTTTGGATAAACAGACATATTAGGCAAGCATTTTGGAGCTTTCACCTAAATAACTACAGGTGGTGAGATAAGCTGCACAATATAATTGACCTTTCAGTATATTGTTGCACACACACCATCTATTTAGCAAATGCCCTTGTTATCAACAGCAGCCTTTTAAACTCACCTGAGCTAACAGGTATGTGCGCTGGTTACTCTGCTGCGCTTAAAATTTCTTTTTTGGTTTGCTACAATGCCTTTTCTGAAACGTTGTCTCCTTCTGCTGGAACACTGACTTCTTTCATTTAATGCCTGCAGACTATAAAAGAGAACCCAACCCAAAAAGTTTGGTTGATTAGTCTGTGGCATTCTGTTAAACTGTTGCTTATGGCGGTCTCTGTGAGCTTCTCAGCGACATTCAGCCAGCCAGGTATCCTGCCTGCAGTAGATGGAATGTGGCAATGGAACGCTGGCTGCGCGTGTCATAATAGGCTCTGAGCCTTTATATACCTGTGCACAGCAGCAGCCACCTTCTGTCTGCTGCTGGACAGCCAGCAGCAGCAGCAGCAGGAGAGGTATGTAATCAGGAGCCCTCCTGCTAAGGGTAGACAGCTGCTCGTTCCACCCCACCCCCCGCCTTAATTGGTTCTCCTCCCTTCCAACGGTGTTGAGGCGGGTGGGAACAGCAGGGGGTGAAGGTGCTGTGTTTAAAGAGGTGGAGTTATGCAGATCTAAAACGCGTGGATTGCAGCAGCAGCAAGCCGAAAAGTGCAGGCATGTAAGGGATCTAGAGGTTGACAACATGTCTTCTTAACGGGAGTCCAGGAGCTCATCTCCACAAATGGACTTTTCAGGATCCTTGGGTGGCTCCGTAGTTTGAAACCAATTCTGGTTATCGCTTCTCGGCCTTTTGGCTAAGATCAAGTGTAGTATCTGTTCTTATCAGTTTAATATCTGATACGTCCCCTATCTGGGGACCATATATTAAATGGATTTTTAGAACAGGGAGATGGAAAAAGAGCTTGCTCTGTCCACTCCACGCATTTACCTGGTATTGCAGTATCTCCAGGACCGGTGCACCCCTTCTTTAATGCAGTTTCTAAAATCAGAAAGAATTGAATTCAATGTTTTTTGTTCATTTTGCTTGTTTGTCGGATTTTGGGATGGACTCTTTGGCTTTGCTTTTCTTCTCCTCATTGGATTTTTCATGTTCAAAGTTGCAGAAGCCAGATTACAAGCTCATTTTGGTTCAACTTCAGCAACTGTGCATTGCATTGCCATGTAATGTGATGCAATGCTATCTTTCTAGCTCTCCCTTTTTACTTCCTTTTGGATAAACAGACATATTAGGCAAGCATTTTGGAGCTTTCACCTAAATAACTACAGGTGGTGAGATAAGCTGCACAATATAATTGACCTTTCAGTATATTGTTGCACACACACCATCTATTTAGCAAATGCCCTTGTTATCAACAGCAGCCTTTTAAACTCACCTGAGCTAACAGGTATGTGCGCTGGTTACTCTGCTGCGCTTAAAATTTCTTTTTTGGTTTGCTACAATGCCTTTTCTGAAACGTTGTCTCCTTCTGCTGGAACACTGACTTCTTTCATTTAATGCCTGCAGACTATAAAAGAGAACCCAACCCAAAAAGTTTGGTTGATTAGTCTGTGGCATTCTGTTAAACTGTTGCTTATGGCGGTCTCTGTGAGCTTCTCAGCGACATTCAGCCAGCCAGGTATCCTGCCTGCAGTAGATGGAATGTGGCAATGGAACGCTGGCTGCGCGTGTCATAATAGGCTCTGAGCCTTTATATACCTGTGCACAGCAGCAGCCACCTTCAGTCTGCTGCTGGACAGCCAGCAGCAGCAGCAGCAGGAGAGGTATGTAATCAGGAGCCCTCCTGCTAAGGGTAGACAGCTGCTCGTTCCACCCCACCCCCCGCCTTAATTGGTTCTCCTCCCTTCCAACGGTGTTGAGGCGGGTGGGAACAGCAGGGGGTGAAGGTGCTGTGTTTAAAGAGGTGGAGTTATGCAGATCTAAAACGCGTGGATTGCAGCAGCAGCAAGCCGAAAAGTGCAGGCATGTAAGGGATCTAGAGGTTGACAACATGTCTTCTTAACGGGAGTCCAGGAGCTCATCTCCACAAATGGACTTTTCAGGATCCTTGGGTGGCTCCGTAGTTTGAAACCAATTCTGGTTATCGCTTCTCGGCCTTTTGGCTAAGATCAAGTGTAGTATCTGTTCTTATCAGTTTAATATCTGATACGTCCCCTATCTGGGGACCATATATTAAATGGATTTTTAGAACAGGGAGATGGAAAAAGAGCTTGCTCTGTCCACTCCACGCATTGACCTGGTATTGCAGTATCTCCAGGACCGGTGCACCCCTTCTTTAATGCAGTTTCTAAAATCAGAAAGAATTGAATTCAATGTTTTTTGTTCATTTTGCTTGTTTGTCGGATTTTGGGATGGACTCTTTGGCTTTGCTTTTCTTCTCCTCATTGGATTTTTCATGTTCAAAGTTGCAGAAGCCAGATTACAAGCTCATTTTGGTTCAACTTCAGCAACTGTGCATTGCATTGCCATGTAATGTGATGCAATGCTATCTTTCTAGCTCTCCCTTTTTACTTCCTTTTGGATAAACAGACATATTAGGCAAGCATTTTGGAGCTTTCACCTAAATAACTACAGGTGGTGAGATAAGCTGCACAATATAATTGACCTTTCAGTATATTGTTGCACACACACCATCTATTTAGCAAATGCCCTTGTTATCAACAGCAGCCTTTTAAACTCACCTGAGCTAACAGGTATGTGCGCTGGTTACTCTGCTGCGCTTAAAATTTCTTTTTTGGTTTGCTACAATGCCTTTTCTGAAACGTTGTCTCCTTCTGCTGGAACACTGACTTCTTTCATTTAATGCCTGCAGACTATAAAAGAGAACCCAACCCAAAAAGTTTGGTTGATTAGTCTGTGGCATTCTGTTAAACTGTTGCTTATGGCGGTCTCTGTGAGCTTCTCAGCGACATTCAGCCAGCCAGGTATCCTGCCTGCAGTAGATGGAATGTGGCAATGGAACGCTGGCTGCGCGTGTCATAATAGGCTCTGAGCCTTTATATACCTGTGCACAGCAGCAGCCACCTTCAGTCTGCTGCTGGACAGCCAGCAGCAGCAGCAGCAGGAGAGGTATGTAATCAGGAGCCCTCCTGCTAAGGGTAGACAGCTGCTCGTTCCACCCCACCCCCCGCCTTAATTGGTTCTCCTCCCTTCCAACGGTGTTGAGGCGGGTGGGAACAGCAGGGGGTGAAGGTGCTGTGTTTAAAGAGGTGGAGTTATGCAGATCTAAAACGCGTGGATTGCAGCAGCAGCAAGCCGAAAAGTGCAGGCATGTAAGGGATCTAGAGGTTGACAACATGTCTTCTTAACGGGAGTCCAGGAGCTCATCTCCACAAATGGACTTTTCAGGATCCTTGGGTGGCTCTGTAGTTTGAAACCAATTCTGGTTATCGCTTCTCGGCCTTTTGGCTAAGATCAAGTGTAGTATCTGTTCTTATCAGTTTAATATCTGATACGTCCCCTATCTGGGGACCATATATTAAATGGATTTTTAGAACAGGGAGATGGAAAAAGAGCTTGCTCTGTCCACTCCACGCATTGACCTGGTATTGCAGTATCTCCAGGACCGGTGCACCCCTTCTTTAATGCAGTTTCTAAAATCAGAAAGAATTGAATTCAATGTTTTTTGTTCATTTTGCTTGTTTGTCGGATTTTTGATGGACTCTTTGGCTTTGCTTTTCTTCTCCTCATTGGATTTTTCATGTTCAAAGTTGCAGAAGCCAGATTACAAGCTCATTTTGGTTCAACTTCAGCAACTGTGCATTGCATTGCCATGTAATGTGATGCAATGCTATCTTTCTAGCTCTCCCTTTTTACTTCCTTTTGGATAAACAGACATATTAGGCAAGCATTTTGGAGCTTTCACCTAAATAACTACAGGTGGTGAGATAAGCTGCACAATATAATTGACCTTTCAGTATATTGTTGCACACACACCATCTATTTAGCAAATGCCCTTGTTATCAACAGCAGCCTTTTAAACTCACCTGAGCTAACAGGTATGTGCGCTGGTTACTCTGCTGCGCTTAAAATTTCTTTTTTGGTTTGCTACAATGCCTTTTCTGAAACGTTGTCTCCTTCTGCTGGAACACTGACTTCTTTCATTTAATGCCTGCAGACTATAAAAGAGAACCCAACCCAAAAAGTTTGGTTGATTAGTCTGTGGCATTCTGTTAAACTGTTGCTTATGGCGGTCTCTGTGAGCTTCTCAGCGACATTCAGCCAGCCAGGTATCCTGCCTGCAGTAGATGGAATGTGGCAATGGAACGCTGGCTGCGCGTGTCATAATAGGCTCTGAGCCTTTATATACCTGTGCACAGCAGCAGCCACCTTCAGTCTGCTGCTGGACAGCCAGCAGCAGCAGCAGCAGGAGAGGTATGTAATCAGGAGCCCTCCTGCTAAGGGTAGACAGCTGCTCGTTCCACCCCACCCCCCGCCTTAATTGGTTCTCCTCCCTTCCAACGGTGTTGAGGCGGGTGGGAACAGCAGGGGGTGAAGGTGCTGTGTTTAAAGAGGTGGAGTTATGCAGATCTAAAACGCGTGGATTGCAGCAGCAGCAAGCCGAAAAGTGCAGGCATGTAAGGGATCTAGAGGTTGACAACATGTCTTCTTAACGGGAGTCCAGGAGCTCATCTCCACAAATGGACTTTTCAGGATCCTTGGGTGGCTCCGTAGTTTGAAACCAATTCTGGTTATCGCTTCTCGGCCTTTTGGCTAAGATCAAGTGTAGTATCTGTTCTTATCAGTTTAATATCTGATACGTCCCCTATCTGGGGACCATATATTAAATGGATTTTTAGAACAGGGAGATGGAAAAAGAGCTTGCTCTGTCCACTCCACGCATTGACCTGGTATTGCAGTATCTCCAGGACCGGTGCACCCCTTCTTTAATGCAGTTTCTAAAATCAGAAAGAATTGAATTCAATGTTTTTTGTTCATTTTGCTTGTTTGTCGGATTTTGGGATGGACTCTTTGGCTTTGCTTTTCTTCTCCTCATTGGATTTTTCATGTTCAAAGTTGCAGAAGCCAGATTACAAGCTCATTTTGGTTCAACTTCAGCAACTGTGCATTGCATTGCCATGTAATGTGATGCAATCTAGCTCTCCCTTTTTACTTCCTTTTGGATAAACAGACATATTAGGCAAGCATTTTGGAGCTTTCACCTAAATAACTACAGGTGGTGAGATAAGCTGCACAATATAATTGACCTTTCAGTATATTGTTGCACACACACCATCTATTTAGCAAATGCCCTTGTTATCAACAGCAGCCTTTTAAACTCACCTGAGCTAACAGGTATGTGCGCTGGTTACTCTGCTGCGCTTAAAATTTCTTTTTTGGTTTGCTACAATGCCTTTTCTGAAACGTTGTCTCCTTCTGCTGGAACACTGACTTCTTTCATTTAATGCCTGCAGACTATAAAAGAGAACCCAACCCAAAAAGTTTGGTTGATTAGTCTGTGGCATTCTGTTAAACTGTTGCTTATGGTGGTCTCTGTGAGCTTCTCAGCGACATTCAGCCAGCCAGGTATCCTGCCTGCAGTAGATGGAATGTGGCAATGGAACGCTGGCTGCGCGTGTCATAATAGGCTCTGAGCCTTTATATACCTGTGCACAGCAGCAGCCACCTTCAGTCTGCTGCTGGACAGCCAGCAGCAGCAGCAGCAGGAGAGGTATGTAATCAGGAGCCCTCCTGCTAAGGGTAGACAGCTGCTCGTTCCACCCCACCCCCCGCCTTAATTGGTTCTCCTCCCTTCCAACGGTGTTGAGGCGGGTGGGAACAGCAGGGGGTGAAGGTGCTGTGTTTAAAGAGGTGGAGTTATGCAGATCTAAAACGCGTGGATTGCAGCAGCAGCAAGCCGAAAAGTGCAGGCATGTAAGGGATCTAGAGGTTGACAACATGTCTTCTTAACGGGAGTCCAGGAGCTCATCTCCACAAATGGACTTTTCAGGATCCTTGGGTGGCTCCGTAGTTTGAAACCAATTCTGGTTATCGCTTCTCGGCCTTTTGGCTAAGATCAAGTGTAGTATCTGTTCTTATCAGTTTAATATCTGATACGTCCCCTATCTGGGGACCATATATTAAATGGATTTTTAGAACAGGGAGATGGAAAAAGAGCTTGCTCTGTCCACTCCACGCATTGACCTGGTATTGCAGTATCTCCAGGACCGGTGCACCCCTTCTTTAATGCAGTTTCTAAAATCAGAAAGAATTGAATTCAATGTTTTTTGTTCATTTTGCTTGTTTGTCGGATTTTGGGATGGACTCTTTGGCTTTGCTTTTCTTCTCCTCATTGGATTTTTCATGTTCAAAGTTGCAGAAGCCAGATTACAAGCTCATTTTGGTTCAACTTCAGCAACTGTGCATTGCATTGCCATGTAATGTGATGCAATGCTATCTTTCTAGCTCTCCCTTTTTACTTCCTTTTGGATAAACAGACATATTAGGCAAGCATTTTGGAGCTTTCACCTAAATAACTACAGGTGGTGAGATAAGCTGCACAATATAATTGACCTTTCAGTATATTGTTGCACACACACCATCTATTTAGCAAATGCCCTTGTTATCAACAGCAGCCTTTTAAACTCACCTGAGCTAACAGGTATGTGCGCTGGTTACTCTGCTGCGCTTAAAATTTCTTTTTTGGTTTGCTACAATGCCTTTTCTGAAACGTTGTCTCCTTCTGCTGGAACACTGACTTCTTTCATTTAATGCCTGCAGACTATAAAAGAGAACCCAACCCAAAAAGTTTGGTTGATTAGTCTGTGGCATTCTGTTAAACTGTTGCTTATGGCGGTCTCTGTGAGCTTCTCAGCGACATTCAGCCAGCCAGGTATCCTGCCTGCAGTAGATGGAATGTGGCAATGGAACGCTGGCTGCGCGTGTCATAATAGGCTCTGAGCCTTTATATACCTGTGCACAGCAGCAGCCACCTTCAGTCTGCTGCTGGACAGCCAGCAGCAGCAGCAGCAGGAGAGGTATGTAATCAGGAGCCCTCCTGCTAAGGGTAGACAGCTGCTCGTTCCACCCCACCCCCCGCCTTAATTGGTTCTCCTCCCTTCCAACGGTGTTGAGGCGGGTGGGAACAGCAGGGGGTGAAGGTGCTGTGTTTAAAGAGGTGGAGTTATGCAGATCTAAAACGCGTGGATTGCAGCAGCAGCAAGCCGAAAAGTGCAGGCATGTAAGGGATCTCGAGGTTGACAACATGTCTTCTTAACGGGAGTCCAGGAGCTCATCTCCACAAATGGACTTTTCAGGATCCTTGGGTGGCTCCGTAGTTTGAAACCAATTCTGGTTATCGCTTCTCGGCCTTTTGGCTAAGATCAAGTGTAGTATCTGTTCTTATCAGTTTAATATCTGATACGTCCCCTATCTGGGGACCATATATTAAATGGATTTTTAGAACAGGGAGATGGAAAAAGAGCTTGCTCTGTCCACTCCACGCATTGACCTGGTATTGCAGTATCTCCAGGACCGGTGCACCCCTTCTTTAATGCAGTTTCTAAAATCAGAAAGAATTGAATTCAATGTTTTTTGTTCATTTTGCTTGTTTGTCGGATTTTGGGATGGACTCTTTGGCTTTGCTTTTCTTCTCCTCATTGGATTTTTCATGTTCAAAGTTGCAGAAGCCAGATTACAAGCTCATTTTGGTTCAACTTCAGCAACTGTGCATTGCATTGCCATGTAATGTGATGCAATGCTATCTTTCTAGCTCTCCCTTTTTACTTCCTTTTGGATAAACAGACATATTAGGCAAGCATTTTGGAGCTTTCACCTAAATAACTACAGGTGGTGAGATAAGCTGCACAATATAATTGACCTTTCAGTATATTGTTGCACACACACCATCTATTTAGCAAATGCCCTTGTTATCAACAGCAGCCTTTTAAACTCACCTGAGCTAACAGGTATGTGCGCTGGTTACTCTGCTGCGCTTAAAATTTCTTTTTTGGTTTGCTACAATGCCTTTTCTGAAACGTTGTCTCCTTCTGCTGGAACACTGACTTCTTTCATTTAATGCCTGCAGACTATAAAAGAGAACCCAACCCAAAAAGTTTGGTTGATTAGTCTGTGGCATTCTGTTAAACTGTTGCTTATGGCGGTCTCTGTGAGCTTCTCAGCGACATTCAGCCAGCCAGGTATCCTGCCTGCAGTAGATGGAATGTGGCAATGGAACGCTGGCTGCGCGTGTCATAATAGGCTCTGAGCCTTTATATACCTGTGCACAGCAGCAGCCACCTTCAGTCTGCTGCTGGACAGCCAGCAGCAGCAGCAGCAGGAGAGGTATGTAATCAGGAGCCCTCCTGCTAAGGGTAGACAGCTGCTCGTTCCACCCCACCCCCCGCCTTAATTGGTTCTCCTCCCTTCCAACGGTGTTGAGGCGGGTGGGAACAGCAGGGGGTGAAGGTGCTGTGTTTAAAGAGGTGGAGTTATGCAGATCTAAAACGCGTGGATTGCAGCAGCAGCAAGCCGAAAAGTGCAGGCATGTAAGGGATCTAGAGGTTGACAACATGTCTTCTTAACGGGAGTCCAGGAGCTCATCTCCACAAATGGACTTTTCAGGATCCTTGGGTGGCTCCGTAGTTTGAAACCAATTCTGGTTATCGCTTCTCGGCCTTTTGGCTAAGATCAAGTGCTTTATTGCAGGAGATCGTGGTTGAAGGGCACTCGGGTACCCCTCTCCTTGGCCTGGCAGGATCGTCCACTTTGGTGGACTTAACCTGCTTGCTGCTATTAGGGAGAGGGCTTAGTCCCAGGGTAACGAGTTGCGATCCCCCAGCTTCCAGGTGTTTTTCGCTGCAAGAACACTGGGAGCGCAGATTGCAAGCGGCTGCAACTTGCAACCTTGTTGCGTTTTTCCATGGAGGTTGACCCTAACCTCGTGCCTCTTTATGCGAGGCTAAAAAACTCTATCCGAGTTCACTTCACGGCGGGTGGCTCGGATATGAGGAAATTAGGGTATGTAGTCCAGGACGTGCTCAGGAACCTTCTTGGCGTACAAAGGAATGAAATTCTCTCCATCCAGGATTATCCCAGAAGAGGTGACTATGACATCACATTCACCGGAGAAGGTATTTTTAGAGATGTACTAGAAAAGTTAAAAAAAGTTGAAAATAGTCCTGTTTTGAAAGGGATACAAATTGTTGAGCACGTCCTGGATGAGGTAAGACTGGTTATTGTAAAAATATTTTCGCCCTTTGTTTCTGCTCCAGAAGTAATGTCATTTCTAGCAATTCATTTTAAAAGTGTTAAATGTATTGGGAAGATATTAAACGAATATAACATATGGACATCTAAGTGGAAATTCCTTGTGAAGTGTACAAGAGATCCAAATACACCAGGTGGTATACGGCTCCCCCCTGCCCGTTTCAAAATTGGGCAAACAAATGGGGATTTCTTCTTTTCTGGGATGCCAGTATATTGCAGAAATTGTGGGCGCTATGGTCATTCAAAAGAAAACTGTCATGTATCATGTAGAAATTGTGCTAGTGAAGAACATGAGACAAAAGAATGCCCTAAGGAAAAGAAATGCAGTTTTTGCCAGACTCCAGGTCACTTTTATTTTTCTTGCCCTCACAGATTTCGGGAAGATGAGCAAAAGGGGAAGTCCAAGACGTCCGATCAAGGACCAAAAGATCAGACCACCCCTCAGGAGGAGGAACAACAACCTGGAGCATCTGGAGACAATAAGGGCGTACCAAATAGTGAAGTGTCTCCAGAGTCTATGACAGGTAAAATACCAAATCCCAAAACCTGGCTGCAGGACCTGCGGGAGTCCAAAAGGAGGGCTGAGAAGGAGCAGAAGGGCACTACTGGTAAGGTCAAAAGGGACCGGCAAAAGGCCGACACAGAAGCCCATGCCCAGTCTGGGTCTCCTAGTGCTGAGGGCGCTGAGTGGATAAAGGTGGGTCCTAAGAAAAAGAAAAAGGGTGGTTCGGAGGAGGCAGCAGGAGGTGAACAGATGGACACTTCTCCAGAAGGGGACGTGGACGCTGGACCCTCAGGGGTTTCGGTCTCCGCTGCTACAGGTGGGGACCGGGATCTTGCTGCCTCTGAAGAGTCAGAGGCTCTGCCTTGTGCGCAACCTCCTCCTATAGGACGACCTTCTACAGGTCAAACAGGGGCGGCGGAACCCCTCGGGGACCCACCTGATGAGGAACTGCATGGCCAGCCAATGGAGACCCAGCGGGTTCTGCCAGCCAGCCCTCCGAGCTATGCCAGTGTAGCGTCGGGTTTATATAAATGTGGTAATCTTTCCTCCTCCACGGAGACTCTCGTGACGATACTATCAGATGAGGAGGGAGGCGTAAGCCCAGTGGTCTGATCAGGTTCATCGGACAGGTAAATCCGTTGCTCTTAGTTACCTAAGTAAAATTTCTACATTTTCTAATGATGGCTGAACTGAAAGGTATTTCCCTCAACGTGAGAGGCATAAAATCTAACACGAGAAGAACTGCTCTTTTTAATTTTTTTACGTGTTTTACTGCATCTGTATTTTTTCTGCAAGAATGTAATATCCCACATGAAATGTCATATCAAAAATATAAAGATGAGTGGAAGTGTGGGCCATCTGTCTGGTCCGGATCGAATGCTGCAGGATCAGCGGGTGTAGCCATACTTTTTAAAGGGAACGTTTTAATTGATTTTATTCAGGAAATTTTACCAGGTCGTATTTTATTAGTGAAAGCTTTTATTGATGGTATTAGATGGCAGTTTTTAAATTTTTATGGATCCCCAGAGAAAAATGAAAGAGCCGAAATGCTTGATCTTTTACCATTATTTATTAATAACTCTGAACCTTTTATCTTAGCAGGGGATTTTAATTGTGTTTTTAAAGGTGAAAACCGGCGCTCCAGCTCTGTAAGCAGGAACTACGATAAAACCTCAGGTATGCTACATGATATAGTCAAAGATGCTAAATTGATAGACATATATAAAGAGTGTCATAATGACAGCACAGAGGACGCCGGTTTCACTTGGAGCAATGCTAATTGTAGCTCTAGGATTGATTTTATTTTTGGTTCAGATAAAACAATACCTGCCAAATGTGAAGTTTTAACTAATATATTTTCAGACCATAAACTTTTATCCTTTACCATAAAAGTAAATGACAACAAAAAATGTGGTAAGAAAAGCTGGAAAATGAATGTATCCCTTTTAACCGACCCGCAGATTTTATCAGATTTTATTGAGTTTTATAGGAAATGTAGAAAAGGGAAAAAAACAAATGAGACTATGAGTGTATGGTGGGATAGAATGAAAGTAAAAATAAAAGACTTTTTTATTAAAAAGAGTATATGTAGAGCCAAAGAAAAATATGAAGAATATAGAATTTTAAATACCCGCCTACAAACATTATTTAAGCTCAGAGACAATGGGATAGATGTACAACTTGATATTTCAAACTTAAAAGAAGAGATTTCAAAATGGCTAGAACAAAAAGGAAAAGAGATCATTTTTCGTTCTAGAGTACAACATATAGAAGAAAATGAAAAGTGTTCCAGATATTTTTTTAGGAAAAATAAAAAAGAAAAAGTGATAATTGACCATATAGATGGTGAGAATAATATAAAAAATATGCTGGGTAAAGTTTAGGTTTTTTTTTCTAATCTATTTAATGGAAAAAATATAGATAATAAATTAATGGATGATTCGCTGCAAGGACTAACAGCTGTTTTAGATCCCGCATCCCAAGAGTTTTTATCCCAAGTTTTAATGGAACAAGAAGTGTTAAAAACTATTAAAAGTTTTAAAACTGGAAAGGTCCCTGGTCCTGATGGCATCCCAATAGAATTTTATGTATGTTTTTATGATATTTTAAAAGATGATTTGTTTTATTTGTTTACTGAGGTTTTTAATAATAAGGTTTTATTAAATTCCTGGAAGAAAGGTGAAGTCTCCCTCCTATACAAAAAAGGCGATAAATCAAAATTAGAAAACTGGAGACCAATAACACTTTTAAATTGTGACTATAAAATAATGGCTAAAATTTGTGCAAATCGTCTAAAAGAAGTCATCAGCAAAGTTATTCATTCTAATCAAGTGTGTGGGGTGCCGGGGCGCAGTATATGGGACAATCTGAATTTAGTGAAAGACTGTATTGAGGATGTGAAAGACAGAAAGGGGAAAATGGCGATTTTATCTATTGATTTTGAAAAAGCATTTGACCGTGTCTCACACTTTTATCTTTTTAAAGTTTTAGAGAAAATGGGCATACCAGAAGGGTTTTTACTATCGCTTAAAGCATTTTACAAGGATTGTACAAGTAAGATTTTAGTGAATGGTTTTAAGACACAAGAGGTATTTTTACGGTCAGGGGTGAAACAGGGATGCCCTCTGTCCCCCCTACTGTTTATCTGTGCACTGGAACCAATGTTATGTGCAATACGCCAAAATAAACAGATATGCGGTGTCCCTCTGCCTGGAAGCGGTGGTTTGGAGGCCAAGGTTGTAGGCTACATGGATGACGTGGCGGTCTTGTGTACAGATGCACCATCACTTACGGCCACTCTCCATCAAGTGCAATCCTTTTGTCTAGCTTCTGGTTTTAAAATCAATTTTAATAAGTGTAACATTTTAAGTGTTGGGGGGATGATTTTACGTGATGTACCAATTAATGTCTCCGAATCCATTTCCATTTTAGGTATATCATTCACTGAAAATAATGATGGTTATAATAGTTGGGAAACAGTTACACAGAAAGTAAATACGAAAATATGTATGTGGAACATGAGGAGACTTACAATGGAGGGTAAAGTATTGGTTTTAAAGATGGTGATTTTACCTCTTTTATTGTATCTTAGCATGGTTTTCCCCCCGCCTGTTAATGTTTTAAAAAAGATAACCAAAACCTGTTTTACCTTCTTTTGGAACTCAAAAATGGAAAAGCTGAAAAGAGAAATCGTGATGAAATCAAAAGTAAAAGGTGGTAAAGATTTTCCAGATTTTAATAGGTTTCTTTTAATCCATCTGTTCGTTTACTGTTTTAATGCCCTTTTTAAGAATCACTATTGGTCCTTTTTTATGCGTTTTAATACAGGATTTTTTATGAGAAAGTTTGGATGGTATGAAGTTAATATATCTGTGCCCCATGCTTTTAATTTGTCAACGCATTATGAGATTTTAAGGAAAATAGTGTCCGATTTTAATTTAGGGACTAAGAAAATAGAGGAATTAAGAAATAGTAAGAAACTAATTAAAGAAATACGTAAAAGTGAGGAAATATGTAATGTTGACAGATATGATGATGACAAATCTATGTCTATCTGGAAAATGATTAACGTTTTTTATCTTTTTAATGAACAGAGAGATCTGGCTTGGAGTTGCATGCACCGCTGTCTTCCTTGCCGGGCATTCCAATACAGAAGAGGATTTGTGAGGTCTGCCATCTGCCCAAGAGCCGGATGCCAAGACGAGGAAACGGTGGAACATCTATTATGGACATGTAATTTTGCAAAGGATTTCTGGAGAAGACTGCTCCCCCTACTGGAAAGGGTGGCAGACCTCAAGGACTTTACATATAAAACTGTGCTATACGGACTTATGGAATGCCCCACAATGGACCAGTACACAATGGCTTGGAAGACAGTGAACTGCGCCAAGTCATCTCTCTGGAAAGCGCGCAACATTGCTATTTTTAAACAAGATGTTTTATCAGTGAATGATGTTTTAAGTTTATGTTTATGTGAAATGTATACTTATTATTTAATTGACAAAAAGAAGAATGTACATATTTCCAAAAAATGGCTTGTTGACCAATGGAACCTAATTATTTAAAATCTTTGTATTTTTTTGTTTTGTAAATTTCATTTGTCTTTTAACGTTTGGTATTTGTGTAATTATGCTTGTAATTTGTTAAAGTTTTAATAAACGGTTTTATCCCTCTGCAGGGGATAGCCAAATTAAAAAAAAAAAAAAAATCTGTTCTTATCAGTTTAATATCTGATACGTCCCCTATCTGGGGACCATATATTAAATGGATTTTTAGAACAGGGAGATGGAAAAAGAGCTTGCTCTGTCCACTCCACGCATTGACCTGGTATTGCAGTATCTCCAGGACCGGTGCACCCCTTCTTTAATGCAGTTTCTAAAATCAGAAAGAATTGAATTCAATGTTTTTTGTTCATTTTGCTTGTTTGTCGGATTTTGGGATGGACTCTTTGGCTTTGCTTTTCTTCTCCTCATTGGATTTTTCATGTTCAAAGTTGCAGAAGCCAGATTACAAGCTCATTTTGGTTCAACTTCAGCAACTGTGCATTGCATTGCCATGTAATGTGATGCAATGCTATCTTTCTAGCTCTCCCTTTTTACTTCCTTTTGGATAAACAGACATATTAGGCAAGCATTTTGGAGCTTTCACCTAAATAACTACAGGTGGTGAGATAAGCTGCACAATATAATTGACCTTTCAGTATATTGTTGCACACACACCATCTATTTAGCAAATGCCCTTGTTATCAACAGCAGCCTTTTAAACTCACCTGAGCTAACAGGTATGTGCGCTGGTTACTCTGCTGCGCTTAAAATTTCTTTTTTGGTTTGCTACAATGCCTTTTCTGAAACGTTGTCTCCTTCTGCTGGAACACTGACTTCTTTCATTTAATGCCTGCAGACTATAAAAGAGAACCCAACCCAAAAAGTTTGGTTGATTAGTCTGTGGCATTCTGTTAAACTGTTGCTTATGGCGGTCTCTGTGAGCTTCTCAGCGACATTCAGCCAGCCAGGTATCCTGCCTGCAGTAGATGGAATGTGGCAATGGAACGCTGGCTGCGCGTGTCATAATAGGCTCTGAGCCTTTATATACCTGTGCACAGCAGCAGCCACCTTCAGTCTGCTGCTGGACAGCCAGCAGCAGCAGCAGCAGGAGAGGTATGTAATCAGGAGCCCTCCTGCTAAGGGTAGACAGCTGCTCGTTCCACCCCACCCCCCGCCTTAATTGGTTCTCCTCCCTTCCAACGGTGTTGAGGCGGGTGGGAACAGCAGGGGGTGAAGGTGCTGTGTTTAAAGAGGTGGAGTTATGCAGATCTAAAACGCGTGGATTGCAGCAGCAGCAAGCCGAAAAGTGCAGGCATGTAAGGGATCTAGAGGTTGACAACATGTCTTCTTAACGGGAGTCCAGGAGCTCATCTCCACAAATGGACTTTTCAGGATCCTTGGGTGGCTCCGTAGTTTGAAACCAATTCTGGTTATCGCTTCTCGGCCTTTTGGCTAAGATCAAGTGTAGTATCTGTTCTTATCAGTTTAATATCTGATACGTCCCCTATCTGGGGACCATATATTAAATGGATTTTTAGAACAGGGAGATGGAAAAAGAGCTTGCTCTGTCCACTCCACGCATTGACCTGGTATTGCAGTATCTCCAGGACCGGTGCACCCCTTCTTTAATGCAGTTTCTAAAATCAGAAAGAATTGAATTCAATGTTTTTTGTTCATTTTGCTTGTTTGTCGGATTTTGGGATGGACTCTTTGGCTTTGCTTTTCTTCTCCTCATTGGATTTTTCATGTTCAAAGTTGCAGAAGCCAGATTACAAGCTCATTTTGGTTCAACTTCAGCAACTGTGCATTGCATTGCCATGTAATGTGATGCAATGCTATCTTTCTAGCTCTCCCTTTTTACTTCCTTTTGGATAAACAGACATATTAGGCAAGCATTTTGGAGCTTTCACCTAAATAACTACAGGTGGTGAGATAAGCTGCACAATATAATTGACCTTTCAGTATATTGTTGCACACACACCATCTATTTAGCAAATGCCCTTGTTATCAACAGCAGCCTTTTAAACTCACCTGAGCTAACAGGTATGTGCGCTGGTTACTCTGCTGCGCTTAAAATTTCTTTTTTGGTTTGCTACAATGCCTTTTCTGAAACGTTGTCTCCTTCTGCTGGAACACTGACTTCTTTCATTTAATGCCTGCAGACTATAAAAGAGAACCCAACCCAAAAAGTTTGGTTGATTAGTCTGTGGCATTCTGTTAAACTGTTGCTTATGGCGGTCTCTGTGAGCTTCTCAGCGACATTCAGCCAGCCAGGTATCCTGCCTGCAGTAGATGGAATGTGGCAATGGAACGCTGGCTGCGCGTGTCATAATAGGCTCTGAGCCTTTATATACCTGTGCACAGCAGCAGCCACCTTCAGTCTGCTGCTGGACAGCCAGCAGCAGCAGCAGCAGGAGAGGTATGTAATCAGGAGCCCTCCTGCTAAGGGTAGACAGCTGCTCGTTCCACCCCACCCCCCGCCTTAATTGGTTCTCCTCCCTTCCAACGGTGTTGAGGCGGGTGGGAACAGCAGGGGGTGAAGGTGCTGTGTTTAAAGAGGTGGAGTTATGCAGATCTAAAACGCGTGGATTGCAGCAGCAGCAAGCCGAAAAGTGCAGGCATGTAAGGGATCTAGAGGTTGACAACATGTCTTCTTAACGGGAGTCCAGGAGCTCATCTCCACAAATGGACTTTTCAGGATCCTTGGGTGGCTCCGTAGTTTGAAACCAATTCTGGTTATCGCTTCTCGGCCTTTTGGCTAAGATCAAGTGTAGTATCTGTTCTTATCAGTTTAATATCTGATACGTCCCCTATCTGGGGACCATATATTAAATGGATTTTTAGAACAGGGAGATGGAAAAAGAGCTTGCTCTGTCCACTCCACGCATTGACCTGGTATTGCAGTATCTCCAGGACCGGTGCACCCCTTCTTTAATGCAGTTTCTAAAATCAGAAAGAATTGAATTCAATGTTTTTTGTTCATTTTGCTTGTTTGTCGGATTTTGGGATGGACTCTTTGGCTTTGCTTTTCTTCTCCTCATTGGATTTTTCATGTTCAAAGTTGCAGAAGCCAGATTACAAGCTCATTTTGGTTCAACTTCAGCAACTGTGCATTGCATTGCCATGTAATGTGATGCAATGCTATCTTTCTAGCTCTCCCTTTTTACTTCCTTTTTAATAAACAGACATATTAGGCAAGCATTTTGGAGCTTTCACCTAAATAACTACAGGTGGTGAGATAAGCTGCACAATATAATTGACCTTTCAGTATATTGTTGCACACACACCATCTATTTAGCAAATGCCCTTGTTATCAACAGCAGCCTTTTAAACTCACCTGAGCTAACAGGTATGTGCGCTGGTTACTCTGCTGCGCTTAAAATTTCTTTTTTGGTTTTCTACAATGCCTTTTCTGAAACGTTGTCTCCTTCTGCTGGAACACTGACTTCTTTCATTTAATGCCTGCAGACTATAAAAGAGAACCCAACCCAAAAAGTTTGGTTGATTAGTCTGTGGCATTCTGTTAAACTGTTGCTTATGGCGGTCTCTGTGAGCTTCTCAGCGACATTCAGCCAGCCAGGTATCCTGCCTGCAGTAGATGGAATGTGGCAATGGAACGCTGGCTGCGCGTGTCATAATAGGCTCTGAGCCTTTATATACCTGTGCACAGCAGCAGCCACCTTCAGTCTGCTGCTGGACAGCCAGCAGCAGCAGCAGCAGGAGAGGTATGTAATCAGGAGCCCTCCTGCTAAGGGTAGACAGCTGCTCGTTCCACCCCACCCCCCGCCTTAATTGGTTCTCCTCCCTTCCAACGGTGTTGAGGCGGGTGGGAACAGCAGGGGGTGAAGGTGCTGTGTTTAAAGAGTTGGAGTTATGCAGATCTAAAACGCGTGGATTGCAGCAGCAGCAAGCCGAAAAGTGCAGGCATGTAAGGGATCTAGAGGTTGACAACATGTCTTCTTAACGGGAGTCCAGGAGCTCATCTCCACAAATGGACTTTTCAGGATCCTTGGGTGGCTCCGTAGTTTGAAACCAATTCTGGTTATCGCTTCTCGGCCTTTTGGCTAAGATCAAGTGTAGTATCTGTTCTTATCAGTTTAATATCTGATACGTCCCCTATCTGGGGACCATATATTAAATGGATTTTTAGAACAGGGAGATGGAAAAAGAGCTTGCTCTGTCCACTCCACGCATTGACCTGGTATTGCAGTATCTCCAGGACCGGTGCACCCCTTCTTTAATGCAGTTTCTAAAATCAGAAAGAATTGAATTCAATGTTTTTTGTTCATTTTGCTTGTTTGTCGGATTTTGGGATGGACTCTTTGGCTTTGCTTTTCTTCTCCTCATTGGATTTTTCATGTTCAAAGTTGCAGAAGCCAGATTACAAGCTCATTTTGGTTCAACTTCAGCAACTGTGCATTGCATTGCCATGTAATGTGATGCAATGCTATCTTTCTAGCTCTCCCTTTTTACTTCCTTTTGGATAAACAGACATATTAGGCAAGCATTTTGGAGCTTTCACCTAAATAACTACAGGTGGTGAGATAAGCTGCACAATATAATTGACCTTTCAGTATATTGTTGCACACACACCATCTATTTAGCAAATGCCCTTGTTATCAACAGCAGCCTTTTAAACTCACCTGAGCTAACAGGTATGTGCGCTGGTTACTCTGCTGCGCTTAAAATTTCTTTTTTGGTTTGCTACAATGCCTTTTCTGAAACGTTGTCTCCTTCTGCTGGAACACTGACTTCTTTCATTTAATGCCTGCAGACTATAAAAGAGAACCCAACCCAAAAAGTTTGGTTGATTAGTCTGTGGCATTCTGTTAAACTGTTGCTTATGGCGGTCTCTGTGAGCTTCTCAGCGACATTCAGCCAGCCAGGTATACTGCCTGCAGTAGATGGAATGTGGCAATGGAACGCTGGCTGCGCGTGTCATAATAGGCTCTGAGCCTTTATATACCTGTGCACAGCAGCAGCCACCTTCAGTCTGCTGCTGGACAGCCAGCAGCAGCAGCAGCAGGAGAGGTATGTAATCAGGAGCCCTCCTGCTAAGGGTAGACAGCTGCTCGTTCCACCCCACCCCCCACCTTAATTGGTTCTCCTCCCTTCCAACGGTGTTGAGGCGGGTGGGAACAGCAGGGGGTGAAGGTGCTGTGTTTAAAGAGGTGGAGTTATGCAGATCTAAAACGCGTGGATTGCAGCAGCAGCAAGCCGAAAAGTGCAGGCATGTAAGGGATCTAGAGGTTGACAACATGTCTTCTTAACGGGAGTCCAGGAGCTCATCTCCACAAATGGACTTTTCAGGATCCTTGGGTGGCTCCGTAGTTTGAAACCAATTCTGGTTATCGCTTCTCGGCCTTTTGGCTAAGATCAAGTGTAGTATCTGTTCTTATCAGTTTAATATCTGATACGTCCCCTATCTGGGGACCATATATTAAATGGATTTTTAGAACAGGGAGATGGAAAAAGAGCTTGCTCTGTCCACTCCACGCATTGACCTGGTATTGCAGTATCTCCAGGACCGGTGCACCCCTTCTTTAATGCAGTTTCTAAAATCAGAAAGAATTGAATTCAATGTTTTTTGTTCATTTTGCTTGTTTGTCGGATTTTGGGATGGACTCTTTGGCTTTGCTTTTCTTCTCCTCATTGGATTTTTCATGTTCAAAGTTGCAGAAGCCAGATTACAAGCTCATTTTGGTTCAACTTCAGCAACTGTGCATTGCATTGCCATGTAATGTGATGCAATGCTATCTTTCTAGCTCTCCCTTTTTACTTCCTTTTGGATAAACAGACATATTAGGCAAGCATTTTGGAGCTTTCACCTAAATAACTACAGGTGGTGAGATAAGCTGCACAATATAATTGACCTTTCAGTATATTGTTGCACACACACCATCTATTTAGCAAATGCCCTTGTTATCAACAGCAGCCTTTTAAACTCACCTGAGCTAACAGGTATGTGCGCTGGTTACTCTGCTGCGCTTAAAATTTCTTTTTTGGTTTGCTACAATGCCTTTTCTGAAACGTTGTCTCCTTCTGCTGGAACACTGACTTCTTTCATTTAATGCCTGCAGACTATAAAAGAGAACCCAACCCAAAAAGTTTGGTTGATTAGTCTGTGGCATTCTGTTAAACTGTTGCTTATGGCGGTCTCTGTGAGCTTCTCAGCGACATTCAGCCAGCCAGGTATCCTGCCTGCAGTAGATGGAATGTGGCAATGGAACGCTGGCTGCGCGTGTCATAATAGGCTCTGAGCCTTTATATACCTGTGCACAGCAGCAGCCACCTTCAGTCTGCTGCTGGACAGCCAGCAGCAGCAGCAGCAGGAGAGGTATGTAATCAGGAGCCCTCCTGCTAAGGGTAGACAGCTGCTCGTTCCACCCCACCCCCCGCCTTAATTGGTTCTCCTCCCTTCCAACGGTGTTGAGGCGGGTGGGAACAGCAGGGGGTGAAGGTGCTGTGTTTAAAGAGGTGGAGTTATGCAGATCTAAAACGCGTGGATTGCAGCAGCAGCAAGCCGAAAAGTGCAGGCATGTAAGGGATCTAGAGGTTGACAACATGTCTTCTTAACGGGAGTCCAGGAGCTCATCTCCACAAATGGACTTTTCAGGATCCTTGGGTGGCTCCGTAGTTTGAAACCAATTCTGGTTATCGCTTCTCGGCCTTTTGGCTAAGATCAAGTGTAGTATCTGTTCTTATCAGTTTAATATCTGATACGTCCCCTATCTGGGGACCATATATTAAATGGATTTTTAGAACAGGGAGATGGAAAAAGAGCTTGCTCTGTCCACTCCACGCATTGACCTGGTATTGCAGTATCTCCAGGACCGGTGCACCCCTTCTTTAATGCAGTTTCTAAAATCAGAAAGAATTGAATTCAATGTTTTTTGTTCATTTTGCTTGTTTGTCGGATTTTGGGATGGACTCTTTGGCTTTGCTTTTCTTCTCCTCATTGGATTTTTCATGTTCAAAGTTGCAGAAGCCAGATTACAAGCTCATTTTGGTTCAACTTCAGCAACTGTGCATTGCATTGCCATGTAATGTGATGCAATGCTATCTTTCTAGCTCTCCCTTTTTACTTCCTTTTGGATAAACAGACATATTAGGCAAGCATTTTGGAGCTTTCACCTAAATAACTACAGGTGGTGAGATAAGCTGCACAATATAATTGACCTTTCAGTATATTGTTGCACACACACCATCTATTTAGCAAATGCCCTTGTTATCAACAGCAGCCTTTTAAACTCACCTGAGCTAACAGGTATGTGCGCTGGTTACTCTGCTGCGCTTAAAATTTCTTTTTTGGTTTGCTACAATGCCTTTTCTGAAACGTTGTCTCCTTCTGCTGGAACACTGACTTCTTTCATTTAATGCCTGCAGACTATAAAAGAGAACCCAACCCAAAAAGTTTGGTTGATTAGTCTGTGGCATTCTGTTAAACTGTTGCTTATGGCGGTCTCTGTGAGCTTCTCAGCGACATTCAGCCAGCCAGGTATCCTGCCTGCAGTAGATGGAATGTGGCAATGGAACGCTGGCTGCGCGTGTCATAATAGGCTCTGAGCCTATGCAGCCAGCAGCAGCAGCAGCAGGAGAGGTATGTAATCAGGAGCCCTCCTGCTAAGGGTAGACAGCTGCTCGTTCCACCCCACCCCCCGCCTTAATTGGTTCTCCTCCCTTCCAACGGTGTTGAGGCGGGTGGGAACAGCAGGGGGTGAAGGTGCTGTGTTTAAAGAGGTGGAGTTATGCAGATCTAAAACGCGTGGATTGCAGCAGCAGCAAGCCGAAAAGTGCAGGCATGTAAGGGATCTAGAGGTTGACAACATGTCTTCTTAACGGGAGTCCAGGAGCTCATCTCCACAAATGGACTTTTCAGGATCCTTGGGTGGCTCCGTAGTTTGAAACCAATTCTGGTTATCGCTTCTCGGCCTTTTGGCTTAGATCTTGTATCTGGTCAGAAGGATCCTATAGTGTCTCCCCCTCGGCCTTGCAGCATCGCCACTTAGGTGGCTTAAGCTGCCTGCTGCTATTGGGGGGGGTCCAGAGGAAACGAGAGGTGATAATGGGCGTCAAGATTCGCTATGCCGGGACCGATGATATTCGGGTCAAAAATGCTTTTCGCATTGATATTGAGGAGTCGAAGAGGAATTTCTTTAACCTGCGGTTCTTGGTGGAAGTCGTCATCTTCAAGATTTTGAATGTTGGTCGTGGAGACATCATTTGCCTACAGGAGTTCCCAAAGAATGGCCGGTACGTTTTAGTCCTTGATCGTATGGCAGCTTGCCAGAATCTTTTCAAGACTCTAAAGGATCAGCAAGCCTTGGATCATCCGGCTCTTGATGGGCTTACATTCACGGTATTGTATACTAAGGGGGAAGTGCCAGTTGTTGTGTTTATGCACAACCCCCTTGTGGATGTGGAGGACATTACTAGATTCCTGAACCTTCATTGCAGCTATGTGTCCTACTCACACAAGGTGAGGAATGAGGTGGGCTTGTGGACTGGCAAACACAAGTTTTTTGTTCGGTTCCAGGAGGACCCCCAGGGACCTGGGGGTATCCACTACCCTCCCCTCAGTTTTGCCATCAGGAGGGATAGAGGGTATATGTTTTTTCCTGGTGCTCCGCGTTTTTGCAGGAAGTGTAAATCCTTTGGACACTACCAAGAGGACTGCACGGTGGAGAAGTTTTGTGGGAAATGCAATAAAGAGGGTCATCTGGCAATGGAGTGTACTAACTCCATGGTTTGTAATGCATGTGGCGAGGAGGGACACGCTTTCAAGGACTGTCCCCATCGTTCCAGGTCATATGCAGAGGCCGTGTCCCCACGTCCTACTACTGCCGCCACTATTGGTGAGGCGATCGAGGCAGTAAGGGACTTCATGGAAGAGATGGAGCAAGCACCCGATCCTGCTGGTGGAAGCGCTGTTGAGATAGAGCCTGCAGATATGTCAATTCTGCTTGATATGAGTGGTGAGGGAGAAGTGAGCGGTTCACTCTCCACAACGCCGGTGTTGGCTTTGGAAAGCTCAGAGGCAATTCATGAAGGTGGTGGTGGCCAGGGTGACTTCACCGGGGCTGTGGTGAGGCCCCCTGATGAGGACTCTGATGTGTCTTCTGCAAAGAAGTTCCGGCCAGATTTTTCACCTGCCAGTATTGGGAGCATCAGCCCCTTAAGTGATAGGAGCTATCCCGAGAGCTACAGTGCCTCTCCTAGGAGGTCTTTTTTGGAGGAGGGGGCCAGC
This sequence comes from Phyllobates terribilis, assembly GCF_046119375.1. Lineage (NCBI taxonomy): Eukaryota > Metazoa > Chordata > Amphibia > Anura > Dendrobatidae > Phyllobates > Phyllobates terribilis. The sequence continues at coordinate 1,320,903 of NW_027363153.1, read as the reverse complement.
ATTCTCTGCTTAACATCAGGAATCGAGTTTCAAGACGAGAAAGGTTGACTCTTCGGTGGGGGGTATGTTCTTTTTTACCGAATATGGTTAAAAAATGGGCTCCAACGTGGGCTGTAGTGTACTGTCAATAAATGTAAGGCTTATAAAATCTAAGCCTAGAAGATTGGCTATACTGGAAGAACTAAAAAATCTTGGAGCAAATATTTACTGTCTGCAAGAGTGCGGAATTGAAGAGTCACCTCCTGAAAAGGACTGGGTATATGGGCATAGTATTTGGTCAGGTTCAATGACAAACAAAAATGATGGTGTGGGGATTTTGTTGGGGAATAGGGATTTAAGTTTTGAAAATTATATGGTGGTGGAGCCAGGTCGTTGTATAATGGCAGTGGTTAAGGGGAGAGGGTGGAGGGTGAAAATTGTTAACGTGTATTGTCCAATTAACAAAGGGGATAGGTTAGCACTATTAGAGAAAATACGTTTATTTTTGCCTGGAAGGATTCCAATATTATTAGTTGGTGATTTCAATTGTGTTTCTGAAGGGGAAATTGATGTCACGGGTAAGGTCCTTAATCAAATTACATCTGATTTTTCTTTTTTAGATGCAGCGGAATTTTTGAGTAAGCCACCACCGGCCACATATAGAGCTGATAGGGGAGGAATAGTGTCCAGGATTGACCGCATGCTGTATACAAATAGAGGTTTGGTGTGTAAATTTTTTAAACAGCATGTTTTTTCTTTCACAGACCATGAATGTTTGTGGGGTATGTTTGAAGGTGATAAAAAAATGGTGCATGGTGTTGGGGTATGGAAGCTAAATGTTAGGTTGTTAGAGGATGTTAGGGTTATGAGAGACTTCGAAAGTAAGTATGAATGGTGGAGGTCTAGGAAAAATAATTTTGTGGATGTGACTGTATGGTGGGATTGGGTGAAAGTGGAAATTAAGAATTTTTTTAGGAGGTGGGGTTATAAAAAAGCAGCAATTGAAAGAGGCAGATTTAAAGATTTAAATATGAGGATTGAGTGGTTACATAAAATGAGTATGAAAGGAATTGATGTTAGTGATCAACTCAGAGGAGCGAGAGATGAGATGAAGCGTGTTTTGGAAAAGCGTGGGAAGGAAATTATTTTTAGGACGAGAGTTGAGCATTTGGATATGGATGAGAAGTGTATGAGGTACTTTTTTAAAAAAATGTGCAGTAAAAAAGATGAGTTGGATGAGGTTGTAAATGATAATGGTATGACTGTGGTTGGAAGGGAAGTGTTGGATGAGGTACATAGTTTCTATAGTAGTTTATTTGAGTCTAAATGGGTGGATGGGGGTTTGAAAGAGCATGTGTTAGGTATGTTGGAGAGTCAGCTTGAATCAGGGGAACGTGAGTGTTTGAGTGAGGATATTGTTTTTGATGAGGTTAAAAAGGCGGTGGATGGTGCGAAAAAGAATAAAACACCTGGGAAAGATGGGTTGCCTGTGGAGTTTTATGTAAAAGCATGGGATGTGATTGGTGTTGATTTTGTGGAGGTATGTCAATATATGTGGATGAATGGTGTACTTTGTAATTCCATGAAAGAAGGAGTAGTTGTTTTACTATATAAGAAGGGTGAGAAAAAGAATTTGCGTAATTGGAGGCCGATTACATTACTCAATGCAGATTATAAAGTCTTTAGCAAAATTCTGGCTAACCGTATGCGTGGGGTGATTGGAAGTGTGGTTGGTGATGATCAAGTGTGCGCGGTGCCAGGTAGGTGTATGACTGATAACCTCTTGTTGTTGAGAGACGTAATTGGAGATTGTATGTTTAGGAAGGGGAAATGTATGGTTTTTTGTGTGGATTTTGAGAAAGCTTTTGATAGAGTGTCGCATGCGTTTATGTTTGAGGTGTTAGTTAGGATGGGTTTTCCTAGTGTTTTTGTGAATGCCATAAGGTGTTTGTATGATGGTGTGGTGAGTGAAGTGTTAGTGAATGGATGTTTGAGTGAGAAGGTGTGCATAAAATCAGGGGTCAGGCAGGGGTGTCCGTTGTCCCCTGTCCTGTTTATAAGTGTGATTGAGCCCCTGTTGTGCATGATTCGGAAAGAGAAAGTGATGAATGGTCTTCTGATCCCAGGGAGTGGTGGAAAGACTGTAAAGGTAATGGGGTATATGGACGATGTTGTTGTGGTGAGTGATAATATGGCTGCTATGAATCGAGCAAGGTTGCTTTTAGATTTCTTTTGTGGTGCATCTGGTTTTAGGGTGAATTGGGGGAAGTGTAGCTTTAAGTGTTTCGGGGATTCGAGTGTTAGGATGGATGGTGTGATATGTGAAGAAGGTGCTATTAAGGTTTTGGGGGTGTGGTTTAACAAAGATCTGAAAGGGAATGAGAGTTGGGATGAATGCGGTAAGAGGATTGAACAGAAGTTAAATTTTTGGAGGTTACGGGACTTGACATTGTCAGGCAAAGTCCTTATTATTAAGTCAGTGATTCTTCCTATGTTACTTTTTGTGTCAGTGGTTTTTCCAGCCCCTTATAGGGGTTTTAGGCGGATTGAGAAGCTAATTTTTACGTTTTATTGGGGAAGTAAGATGGAAAAACTTAAAAGGGAATATTTGTGTAAGTTACGTGAACATGGGGGAATGGATTTCCCAAATTTTGAATTTTGTCTTGGTTTAAATTATATTAAAACGGTGGTTGTTCTGTTAGGTAGGGATAACAAGACGGCTTTTATGATTAAATATATGGCTGGATGGATGTTGTTTGGGTTGAAATGGATGAGAAGGGATGCAAGAGTGCCTGTTTCGTTTAAATGTCCAGTGTGGTATGAGTTTGTTGAAAAATTTGTTGTCAAGCATGATTTGTTGGATGTTCCTATGGGTGATTTCAAAGTGATAAGGAATGTAAGGAGAAGGATGCGTGTTAGAGAGTTTGAATGTAACATTAGGGGCTTGAGATCGAGTGAAGCGTTGTGTGTATGGAGGAACCTGAGTATAAAAGGAATATCGAATAGGCAGCGTGATATCGTATGGATGAGTTTGCATGAGATTTTGCCTGTGAGAGAGGTACAGAAGAGGAGGGATCTGATTAGAACAGAGGTATGTCCGAGGGATGGATGTGGGGCGAGTGAAACTGTTATGCATTTGGTTTGGAATTGTGATTATGCTCAGAGTGTTTGGAAGGGAGTGGGTGGTTTATGCAAGGAACTAGCGGGCGTGAATTTTATAAATTGGAGAGTGGTAATGTTTGGGATGGGTGCAAGTAGCCGGGTGAAAGAGAGATTGTTGTGGTTGATAATGGCATGTGTAATAGAAAGTCTGTGGGACGTTAGGAATTTGTGTTTATTTAAAAGGAAAATAATCTCAGTTAATAATTGTGTTAGGATGGTTTTGTCAAGGTTATACATAGTTTATTTATGGGACAGCCGTGGCGGTGGTGGCTCTGATTCAGAAGGTTTTTGGAAAGTAAAAAAATGGAGGTCACTGGTAAAGTACCAGTAAGTCCTTGTTTAAGTGTTGTGATCTGTCTTTTTTTATGATAATGGTATGTTTTATAGTTTTTTGTCCATTCAAAAGGTATTACAACTGTTTCAGTATAAAGTTATAAATATGAAATAAAGAAAGTACCATTATGATGTAAGACTGGGCAACGTAGTATGAGTTTTTATACTATTGATTGTTGCTTGAAAAATTTTACTGAATGGTATAAAAAAAAAAAAAAAAATCTGTTCTTATCAGTTTAATGTCTGATACGTCCCCTATCTGGGGACCATATATTAAATGGATTTTTAGAACAGGGAGATGGAAAAAGAGCTTGCTCTGTCCACTCCACGCATTGACCTGGTATTGCAGTATCTCCAGGACCGGTGCACCCCTTCTTTAATGCAGTTTCTAAAATCAGAAAGAATTGAATTCAATGTTTTTTGTTCATTTTGCTTGTTTGTCGGATTTTGGGATGGACTCTTTGGCTTTGCTTTTCTTCTCCTCATTGGATTTTTCATGTTCAAAGTTGCAGAAGCCAGATTACAAGCTCATTTTGGTTCAACTTCAGCAACTGTGCATTGCATTGCCATGTAATGTGATGCAATGCTATCTTTCTAGCTCTCCCTTTTTACTTCCTTTTGGATAAACAGACATATTAGGCAAGCATTTTGGAGCTTTCACCTAAATAACTACAGGTGGTGAGATAAGCTGCACAATATAATTGACCTTTCAGTATATTGTTGCACACACACCATCTATTTAGCAAATGCCCTTGTTATCAACAGCAGCCTTTTAAACTCACCTGAGCTAACAGGTATGTGCGCTGGTTACTCTGCTGCGCTTAAAATTTCTTTTTTGGTTTGCTACAATGCCTTTTCTGAAACGTTGTCTCCTTCTGCTGGAACACTGACTTCTTTCATTTAATGCCTGCAGACTATAAAAGAGAACCCAACCCAAAAAGTTTGGTTGATTAGTCTGTGGCATTCTGTTAAACTGTTGCTTATGGCGGTCTCTGTGAGCTTCTCAGCGACATTCAGCCAGCCAGGTATCCTGCCTGCAGTAGATGGAATGTGGCAATGGAACGCTGGCTGCGCGTGTCATAATAGGCTCTGAGCCTTTATATACCTGTGCACAGCAGCAGCCACCTTCAGTCTGCTGCTGGACAGCCAGCAGCAGCAGCAGCAGGAGAGGTATGTAATCAGGAGCCCTCCTGCTAAGGGTAGACAGCTGCTCGTTCCACCCCACCCCCCGCCTTAATTGGTTCTCCTCCCTTCCAACGGTGTTGAGGCGGGTGGGAACAGCAGGGGGTGAAGGTGCTGTGTTTAAAGAGGTGGAGTTATGCAGATCTAAAACGCGTGGATTGCAGCAGCAGCAAGCCGAAAAGTGCAGGCATGTAAGGGATCTAGAGGTTGACAACATGTCTTCTTAACGGGAGTCCAGGAGCTCATCTCCACAAATGGACTTTTCAGGATCCTTGGGTGGCTCCGTAGTTTGAAACCAATTCTGGTTATCGCTTCTCGGCCTTTTGGCTAAGATCAAGTGTAGTATCTTTCGAAAAGGCGGTTTTGGATGTTGGCCGCCCTAGTAGATTGATACATTATGCACACTGGGGTTTAGGCGCTTGTTAGTACGCCAGGTGGCTAATATAGTCATCTGGTGGAAAGCATGGCCCCCCAGGATCGACGCCATTGGGCCGGGGAAGATCGAAAGCCCGAAGTGTGAAGTGCCCCAGGAGTGGTGACCCTGGGGTGCCTTAACTCACTGGGATTGGGAACCCCACTTGAGTTTATGGCACATTTGCACAAGCACTTCAAATTTTCTTTCTTCGCACACACCCTTATTCCGGGCCTTCTGGCCTTAGGATGGGGAATTTTTCAATTCCCGGTCGAAGGTCCGGGCAGTATTATACTGTGAAACCTTCACTATTTATTTAATTTCTTTGTCACTGTGTGTCCACTTATTCACGTGTGTCACGTCCTACTAGGATTTTGTCGGGATGCGGTTCCCTTACGGGTTCCTCTCTTGGCAGGTCTAGGGGGGGAGTGTGTGGCCATCAGGTTCCGCTCCCCCCTGAACCCCCCTGGCTCTCCTCTTTCGGGAGGAGAGCGTTGTTGGCTCCCCTCTTCCGGGAGGGGAGCACAGTCTTTGGCTCCCAGTGCCTTGCTCGGGTGAGAACTCGGGCAGGTGCTGGGGGTAAGATTGGGTCGCCTCTGGCTTCGGCTGGAGGTGGCTTTTTGTCCCTGTTCCTCGCTGTGGCCTTTTGGCTCGGAGGGACGGGGAATGATTTGGGGGACCCTTCTCCTTTTGGAGAGGGTTTCAAGAAGACCAGCATCCTAGTGCACTTTTTTTGTGGCACTTGTCACTTTTTTAAGCGCACTCGGGTTTTGTACACGAATTCGGGCTTTCGAAAAAAAAAAAAAAAAATCTGTTCTTATCAGTTTAATATCTGATACGTCCCCTATCTGGGGACCATATATTAAATGGATTTTTAGAACAGGGAGATGGAAAAAGAGCTTGCTCTGTCCACTCCACGCATTGACCTGGTATTGCAGTATCTCCAGGACCGGTGCACCCCTTCTTTAATGCAGTTTCTAAAATCAGAAAGAATTGAATTCAATGTTTTTTGTTCATTTTGCTTGTTTGTCGGATTTTGGGATGGACTCTTTGGCTTTGCTTTTCTTCTCCTCATTGGATTTTTCATGTTCAAAGTTGCAGAAGCCAGATTACAAGCTCATTTTGGTTCAACTTCAGCAACTGTGCATTGCATTGCCATGTAATGTGATGCAATGCTATCTTTCTAGCTCTCCCTTTTTACTTCCTTTTGGATAAACAGACATATTAGGCAAGCATTTTGGAGCTTTCACCTAAATAACTACAGGTGGTGAGATAAGCTGCACAATATAATTGACCTTTCAGTATATTGTTGCACACACACCATCTATTTAGCAAATGCCCTTGTTATCAACAGCAGCCTTTTAAACTCACCTGAGCTAACAGGTATGTGCGCTGGTTACTCTGCTGTGCTTAAAATTTCCTTTTTGGTTTGCTACAATGCCTTTTCTGAAACGTTGTCTCCTTCTGCTGGAACACTGACTTCTTTCATTTAATGCCTGCAGACTATAAAAGAGAACCCAACCCAAAAAGTTTGGTTGATTAGTCTGTGGCATTCTGTTAAACTGTTGCTTATGGCGGTCTCTGTGAGCTTCTCAGCGACATTCAGCCAGCCAGGTATCCTGCCTGCAGTAGATGGAATGTGGCAATGGAACGCTGGCTGCGCGTGTCATAATAGGCTCTGAGCCTTTATATACCTGTGCACAGCAGCAGCCACCTTCAGTCTGCTGCTGGACAGCCAGCAGCAGCAGCAGCAGGAGAGGTATGTAATCAGGAGCCCTCCTGCTAAGGGTAGACAGCTGCTCGTTCCACCCCACCCCCCGCCTTAATTGGTTCTCCTCCCTTCCAACGGTGTTGAGGCGGGTGGGAACAGCAGGGGGTGAAGGTGCTGTGTTTAAAGAGGTGGAGTTATGCAGATCTAAAACGCGTGGATTGCAGCAGCAGCAAGCCGAAAAGTGCAGGCATGTAAGGGATCTAGAGGTTGACAACATGTCTTCTTAACGGGAGTCCAGGAGCTCATCTCCACAAATGGACTTTTCAGGATCCTTGGGTGGCTCCGTAGTTTGAAACCAATTCTGGTTATCGCTTCTCGGCCTTTTGGCTAAGATCAAGTGTAGTATCTGTTCTTATCAGTTTAATATCTGATACGTCCCCTATCTGGGGACCATATATTAAATGGATTTTTAGAACAGGGAGATGGAAAAAGAGCTTGCTCTGTCCACTCCACGCATTGACCTGGTATTGCAGTATCTCCAGGACCGGTGCACCCCTTCTTTAATGCAGTTTCTAAAATCAGAAAGAATTGAATTCAATGTTTTTTGTTCATTTTGCTTGTTTGTCGGATTTTGGGATGGACTCTTTGGCTTTGCTTTTCTTCTCCTCATTGGATTTTTCATGTTCAAAGTTGCAGAAGCCAGATTACAAGCTCATTTTGGTTCAACTTCAGCAACTGTGCATTGCATTGCCATGTAATGTGATGCAATGCTATCTTTCTAGCTCTTCCTTTTTACTTCCTTTTGGATAAACAGACATATTAGGCAAGCATTTTGGAGCTTTCACCTAAATAACTACAGGTGGTGAGATAAGCTGCACAATATAATTGACCTTTCAGTATATTGTTGCACACACACCATCTATTTAGCAAATGCCCTTGTTATCAACAGCAGCCTTTTAAACTCACCTGAGCTAACAGGTATGTGCGCTGGTTACTCTGCTGCGCTTAAAATTTCTTTTTTGGTTTGCTACAATGCCTTTTCTGAAACGTTGTCTCCTTCTGCTGGAACACTGACTTCTTTCATTTAATGCCTGCAGACTATAAAAGAGAACCCAACCCAAAAAGTTTGGTTGATTAGTCTGTGGCATTCTGTTAAACTGTTGCTTATGGCGGTCTCTGTGAGCTTCTCAGCGACATTCAGCCAGCCAGGTATCCTGCCTGCAGTAGATGGAATGTGGCAATGGAACGCTGGCTGCGCGTGTCATAATAGGCTCTGAGCCTTTATATACCTGTGCACAGCAGCAGCCACCTTCAGTCTGCTGCTGGACAGCCAGCAGCAGCAGCAGCAGGAGAGGTATGTAATCAGGAGCCCTCCTGCTAAGGGTAGACAGCTGCTCGTTCCACCCCACCCCCCGCCTTAATTGGTTCTCCTCCCTTCCAACGGTGTTGAGGCGGGTGGGAACAGCAGGGGGTGAAGGTGCTGTGTTTAAAGAGGTGGAGTTATGCAGATCTAAAACGCGTGGATTGCAGCAGCAGCAAGCCGAAAAGTGCAGGCATGTAAGGGATCTAGAGGTTGACAACATGTCTTCTTAACGGGAGTCCAGGAGCTCATCTCCACAAATGGACTTTTCAGGATCCTTGGGTGGCTCCGTAGTTTGAAACCAATTCTGGTTATCGCTTCTCGGCCTTTTGGCTAAGATCAAGTGTAGTATCTTTCGAAAAGGCGGTTTTGGATGTTGGCCGCCCTAGTAGATTGATACATTATGCACACTGGGGTTTAGGCGCTTGTTAGTACGCCAGGTGGCTAATATAGTCATCTGGTGGAAAGCATGGCCCCCCAGGATCGACGCCATTGGGCCGGGGAAGATCGAAAGCCCGAAGTGTGAAGTGCCCCAGGAGTGGTGACCCTGGGGTGCCTTAACTCACTGGGATTGGGAACCCCACTTGAGTTTATGGCACATTTGCACTAGCACTTCAATATTTCTTTCTTCACACACACCCTTATTCCGGGCCTTCTGGCCTTAGGATGGGGAATTTTTCAATTCCCGGTCGAAGGTCCGGGCAGTATTATACTGTGAAACCTTCACTATTTATTTAATTTTTTTTTATCACTGTGTGTCCACTTTTTCACGTGTGTCCACGTCCTTACTAGGATTTTGTCGGGATGCGGTTCCCTTACGGGTTCCTCTCTTGGCAGGTCTAGGGGGGGAGTGTGTGGCCATCAGGTTCCGCTCCCCCCTGAACCCCACTGGCTCTCCTCTTTCGGGAGGAGAGCGTTGTTGGCTCCCCTCTTCCGGGAGGGGAGCACAGTCTTTGGCTCCCAGTGCCTTGCTCGGGTGAGAACTCGGGCAGGTATTGGGGGTAAGATTGGGTCGCCTCTGGCTCCGGCTGGAGGTGGCTATTTGTCCCTGTTCCTCGCTGTGGCCTTCTGGCTCGGAGGGACGGGGAATGGTTTGGGGGACCCTTCTCCTTTTGGAGAGGGTTTCAAGAAGACCAGCATCCTAGTGCACTTTTTTTTGTGGCACTTGTCACTTTTTTAAGCGCACTCGGGTTTTGTACACGAATTCGGGGTTTCGATAAAAAAAAAAAAAAAAATCTGTTCTTATCAGTTTAATATCTGATACGTCCCCTATCTGGGGACCATATATTAAATGGATTTTTAGAACAGGGAGATGGAAAAAGAGCTTGCTCTGTCCACTCCACGCATTGACCTGGTATTGCATTATCTCCAGGACCGGTGCACCCCTTCTTTAATGCAGTTTCTAAAATCAGAAAGAATTGAATTCAATGTTTTTTGTTCATTTTGCTTGTTTGTCGGATTTTGGGATGGACTCTTTGGCTTTGCTTTTCTTCTCCTCATTGGATTTTTCATGTTCAAAGTTGCAGAAGCCAGATTACAAGCTCATTTTGGTTCAACTTCAGCAACTGTGCATTGCATTGCCATGTAATGTGATGCAATGCTATCTTTCTAGCTCTCCCTTTTTACTTCCTTTTGGATAAACAGACATATTAGGCAAGCATTTTGGAGCTTTCACCTAAATAACTACAGGTGGTGAGATAAGCTGCACAATATAATTGACCTTTCAGTATATTGTTGCACACACACCATCTATTTAGCAAATGCCCTTGTTATCAACAGCAGCCTTTTAAACTCACCTGAGCTAACAGGTATGTGCGCTGCTTACTCTGCTGCGCTTAAAATTTCTTTTTTGGTTTGCTACAATGCCTTTTCTGAAACGTTGTCTCCTTCTGCTGGAACACTGACTTCTTTCATTTAATGCCTGCAGACTATAAAAGAGAACCCAACCCAAAAAGTTTGGTTGATTAGTCTGTGGCATTCTGTTAAACTGTTGCTTATGGCGGTCTCTGTGAGCTTCTCAGCGACATTCAGCCAGCCAGGTATCCTGCCTGCAGTAGATGGAATGTGGCAATGGAACGCTGGCTGCGCGTGTCATAATAGGCTCTGAGCCTTTATATACCTGTGCACAGCAGCAGCCACCTTCAGTCTGCTGCTGGACAGCCAGCAGCAGCAGCAGCAGGAGAGGTATGTAATCAGGAGCCCTCCTGCTAAGGGTACACAGCTGCTCGTTCCACCCCACCCCCCGCCTTAATTGGTTCTCCTCCCTTCCAAAGGTGTTGAGGCGGGTGGGAACAGCAGGGGGTGAAGGTGCTGTGTTTAAAGAGGTGGAGTTATGCAGATCTAAAACGCGTGGATTGCAGCAGCAGCAAGCCGAAAAGTGCAGGCATGTAAGGGATCTAGAGGTTGACAACATGTCTTCTTAACGGGAGTCCAGGAGCTCATCTCCACAAATGGACTTTTCAGGATCCTTGGGTGGCTCCGTAGTTTGAAACCAATTCTGGTTATCGCTTCTCGGCCTTTTGGCTAAGATCAAGTGTAGTATCTGTTCTTATCAGTTTAATATCTGATACGTCCCCTATCTGGGGACCATATATTAAATGGATTTTTAGAACAGGGAGATGGAAAAAGAGCTTGCTCTGTCCACTCCACGCATTGACCTGGTATTGCAGTATCTCCAGGACCGGTGCACCCCTTCTTTAATGCAGTTTCTAAAATCAGAAAGAATTGAATTCAATGTTTTTTGTTCATTTTGCTTGTTTGTCGGATTTTGGGATGGACTCTTTGGCTTTGCTTTTCTTCTCCTCATTGGATTTTTCATGTTCAAAGTTGCAGAAGCCAGATTACAAGCTCATTTTGGTTCAACTTCAGCAACTGTGCATTGCATTGCCATGTAATGTGATGCAATGCTATCTTTCTAGCTCTCCCTTTTTACTTCCTTTTGGATAAACAGACATATTAGGCAAGCATTTTGGAGCTTTCACCTAAATAACTACAGGTGGTGAGATAAGCTGCACAATATAATTGACCTTTCAGTATATTGTTGCACACACACCATCTATTTAGCAAATGCCCTTGTTATCAACAGCAGCCTTTTAAACTCACCTGAGCTAACAGGTATGTGCGCTGCTTACTCTGCTGCGCTTAAAATTTCTTTTTTGGTTTGCTACAATGCCTTTTCTGAAACGTTGTCTCCTTCTGCTGGAACACTGACTTCTTTCATTTAATGCCTGCAGACTATAAAAGAGAACCCAACCCAAAAAGTTTGGTTGATTAGTCTGTGGCATTCTGTTAAACTGTTGCTTATGGCGGTCTCTGTGAGCTTCTCAGCGACATTCAGCCAGCCAGGTATCCTGCCTGCAGTAGATGGAATGTGGCAATGGAACGCTGGCTGCGCGTGTCATAATAGGCTCTGAGCCTTTATATACCTGTGCACAGCAGCAGCCACCTTCAGTCTGCTGCTGGACAGCCAGCAGCAGCAGCAGCAGGAGAGGTATGTAATCAGGAGCCCTCCTGCTAAGGGTAGACAGCTGCTCGTTCCACCCCACCCCCCGCCTTAATTGGTTCTCCTCCCTTCCAACGGTGTTGAGGCGGGTGGGAACAGCAGGGGGTGAAGGTGCTGTGTTTAAAGAGGTGGAGTTATGCAGATCTAAAACGCGTGGATTGCAGCAGCAGCAAGCCGAAAAGTGCAGGCATGTAAGGGATCTAGAGGTTGACAACATGTCTTCTTAACGGGAGTCCAGGAGCTCATCTCCACAAATGGACTTTTCAGGATCCTTGGGTGGCTCCGTAGTTTGAAACCAATTCTGGTTATCGCTTCTCGGCCTTTTGGCTAAGATCAAGTGTAGTATCTGTTCTTATCAGTTTAATATCTGATACGTCCCCTATCTGGGGACCATATATTAAATGGATTTTTAGAACAGGGAGATGGAAAAAGAGCTTGCTCTGTCCACTCCACGCATTGACCTGGTATTGCAGTATCTCCAGGACCGGTGCACCCCTTCTTTAATGCAGTTTCTAAAATCAGAAAGAATTGAATTCAATGTTTTTTGTTCATTTTGCTTGTTTGTCGGATTTTGGGATGGACTCTTTGGCTTTGCTTTTCTTCTCCTCATTGGATTTTTCATGTTCAAAGTTGCAGAAGCCAGATTACAAGCTCATTTTGGTTCAACTTCAGCAACTGTGCATTGCATTGCCATGTAATGTGATGCAATGCTATCTTTCTAGCTCTCCCTTTTTACTTCCTTTTGGATAAACAGACATATTAGGCAAGCATTTTGGAGCTTTCACCTAAATAACTACAGGTGGTGAGATAAGCTGCACAATATAATTGACCTTTCAGTATATTGTTGCACACACACCATCTATTTAGCAAATGCCCTTGTTATCAACAGCAGCCTTTTAAACTCACCTGAGCTAACAGGTATGTGCGCTGGTTACTCTGCTGCGCTTAAAATTTCTTTTTTGGTTTGCTACAATGCCTTTTCTGAAACGTTGTCTCCTTCTGCTGGAACACTGACTTCTTTCATTTAATGCCTGCAGACTATAAAAGAGAACCCAACCCAAAAAGTTTGGTTGATTAGTCTGTGGCATTCTGTTAAACTGTTGCTTATGGCGGTCTCTGTGAGCTTCTCAGCGACATTCAGCCAGCCAGGTATCCTGCCTGCAGTAGATGGAATGTGGCAATGGAACGCTGGCTGCGCATGTCATAATAGGCTCTGAGCCTTTATATACCTGTGCACAGCAGCAGCCACCTTCAGTCTGCTGCTGGACAGCCAGCAGCAGCAGCAGCAGGAGAGGTATGTAATCAGGAGCCCTCCTGCTAAGGGTAGACAGCTGCTCGTTCCACCCCACCCCCCGCCTTAATTGGTTCTCCTCCCTTCCAACGGTGTTGAGGCGGGTGGGAACAGCAGGGGGTGAAGGTGCTGTGTTTAAAGAGGTGGAGTTATGCAGATCTAAAACGCGTGGATTGCAGCAGCAGCAAGCCGAAAAGTGCAGGCAAGTAAGGGATCTAGAGGTTGACAACATGTCTTCTTAACGGGAGTCCAGGAGCTCATCTCCACAAATGGACTTTTCAGGATCCTTGGGTGGCTCCGTAGTTTGAAACCAATTCTGGTTATCGCTTCTCGGCCTTTTGGCTAAGATCAAGTGTAGTATCTGTTCTTATCAGTTTAATATCTGATACGTCCCCTATCTGGGGACCATATATTAAATGGATTTTTAGAACAGGGAGATGGAAAAAGAGCTTGCTCTGTCCACTCCACGCATTGACCTGGTATTGCAGTATCTCCAGGACCGGTGCACCCCTTCTTTAATGCAGTTTCTAAAATCAGAAAGAATTGAATTCAATGTTTTTTGTTCATTTTGCTTGTTTGTCGGATTTTGGGATGGACTCTTTGGCTTTGCTTTTCTTCTCCTCATTGGATTTTTCATGTTCAAAGTTGCAGAAGCCAGATTACAAGCTCATTTTGGTTCAACTTCAGCAACTGTGCATTGCATTGCCATGTAATGTGATGCAATGCTATCTTTCTAGCTCTCCCTTTTTACTTCCTTTTGGATAAACAGACATATTAGGCAAGCATTTTGGAGCTTTCACCTAAATAACTACAGGTGGTGAGATAAGCTGCACAATATAATTGACCTTTCAGTATATTGTTGCACACACACCATCTATTTAGCAAATGCCCTTGTTATAAACAGCAGCCTTTTAAACTCACCTGAGCTAACAGGTATGTGCGCTGGTTACTCTGCTGCGCTTAAAATTTCTTTTTTGGTTTGCTACAATGCCTTTTCTGAAACGTTGTCTCCTTCTGCTGGAACACTGACTTCTTTCATTTAATGCCTGCAGACTATAAAAGAGAACCCAACCCAAAAAGTTTGGTTGATTAGTCTGTGGCATTCTGTTAAACTGTTGCTTATGGCGGTCTCTGTGAGCTTCTCAGCGACATTCAGCCAGCCAGGTATCCTGCCTGCAGTAGATGGAATGTGGCAATGGAACGCTGGCTGCGCGTGTCATAATAGGCTCTGAGCCTTTATATACCTGTGCACAGCAGCAGCCACCTTCAGTCTGCTGCTGGACAGCCAGCAGCAGCAGCAGCAGGAGAGGTATGTAATCAGGAGCCCTTCTGCTAAGGGTAGACAGCTGCTCGTTCCACCCCACCCCCCGCCTTAATTGGTTCTCCTCCCTTCCAACGGTGTTGAGGCGGGTGGGAACAGCAGGGGGTGAAGGTGCTGTGTTTAAAGAGGTGGAGTTATGCAGATCTAAAACGCATGGATTGCAGCAGCAGCAAGCCGAAAAGTGCAGGCATGTAAGGGATCTAGAGGTTGACAACATGTCTTCTTAACGGGAGTCCAGGAGCTCATCTCCACAAATGGACTTTTCAGGATCCTTGGGTGGCTCCGTAGTTTGAAACCAATTCTGGTTATCGCTTCTCGGCCTTTTGGCACGATCTATCAGGTTTACCTGTGTGGTCTTGCCTGTGAGGTGCTCTTGGTACCCTTTCTCTCGGCCTGGGGGGATCGTTCCTCTTCGGAGGGACTTAACCCCCCTGCTGCTATTGGGAGGAAGGATTAGTCCGGGAGCAACGGGAAGGGATCCCATGAAGGCTTGCGCCTTTCAGAGAGAAGAGTCGGTACGTTCCTGAGTGAAGGATGCTGGCAACGCTCACATATTCATCGGGTGATGCCCGGATGCGGAACACCGTGAGGATTGAAGTTGGAGCAGGATCGAGGACGGAGAAGAACTTGGACTACATCTGCCATAGGATTCTGCTTGGAGTTCTGGAGTTTCGGCGGGAAGACATATTCTGCTTCCAGGACAATGAGTACAAGGGGACTTACACCATCACCTTCAAGAGCCAGGGATGCTGTCACCAACTCGTACAAAAGGTAAATGAGAAAAACTACTTAGATGAATTGGATGGACTAACCTTTTGTCTCTTGTATGCCTATGACGAGATCCCTATCGTGGTGCATTTCCCGAACCCCTTTGTGGAGGCTGCAGACATCTCGACCTACCTTATCCGTTATTGTGATGATCTGAGATACCTGGGCACTGTGAAGAACGCGGTAGGCTTCTGGTGCGGCAAGAGGAGGTACATGGCCCGTCTAAAGAGGGACCCAAGCGGAGTGGGAGGAATGCTACACCCTCCCTCAACATTTGTGATCGGTAAGAGCAGAGGCTACTTATTTTACCCTGGAATGCCGGTATGTTGCAGGAACTGTGGACAAATGGGTCATACCCAAACGTCCTGCACGGGCAGGAAAGTAGACCGCTGCAATAATTGCAGCTGTTACGGACATTTAATGAAGGACTGTCCCGGTCTTCACTGGCGGGCCGGCGTCGGAGGGCGGTTCGAAGGGCGAGAAGGCTGGGATGGAGCAGGGAGCCGGAGGCCCCTCTGGGGCGGCCCCTGCATCGAAGTCCCTTAACGATGGGCGGACCTCGCATGGACCGGAGCGGAGGGGTCCTCCTTCTGGGAGGGTATCCTCCGTGTCGATGGTTCCCGATACCGATCCTGTTGGGCTGGAGGGTGGTGCCCCTGTGCGGTTGGCTACAGGGGACCACGCAGCGATGGCCTCAGGATCTTCCAGGGCGATTAGCCAGCCAGATGAGGGGGCTTTGCTTCTAGGTGGCGAACATCAGGGAATCTGTGTTGGTGATCTTATCCTGATGGACCAGTCTCTCCCCCTGGAGGAGGTGGAGGAAGAGGAGGACTGCACCAGTGACCTAGTGGAGTCTGCCCCGAAAAAGAGACGGAATGTCGAAGCCCCAGCGTCTCCTGGAATGTGGCTGGGAACCGTGACCTACGAGGGGGCAACCGCCGGCTCACAGAATATCGAGTCATTTGGGTCCTCTAGCCCGGATGTCCTGGAGCAATTTGGCATACAGGGCTTTGAGTCAGGTGTCCTCATGGAAGATCCACCACCCTGACCTATGAATGCCCACATTAAGACTTGTCTCACTGAATGTGAGGTCATTAAAGAGCCCAGTTCGTAGGGCTGCTCTATTTAAGTACTTAGAAACCACTGACGTTGACATATGTTTATTACAGGAATGCGGGATACAACATGCACTAAATTATAATGACATCAAGACAGATTGGAGACTGGGGCCCTCCATCTGGTCTGGCTCCAATGACAACAAGTCAGCGGGGGTGGGCTTCCTCTGTCGTGGGAGAAATATTGCTATAAATACTGTCACAGAAATAGTACCAGGCAGAGTGGTTTTAGTGCATTTTAAATTTAATGGTTTTACCCTACGTGTAATGAATGTTTATGCTTCCCCTGATAAGCAAGAGAGAATTAATTTATTTGGGATATTGCCATTGTACTGTACTGGGTCATCTCCCCTGATCGTAGGGGGTGATTTTAATTGTCTTTGTGCTAGTGAACAACGAGCGGGGGGTGACCCTAAACGCAAATTGGATAAGTCATGTCATCTATTGAAAGATTTTATAACTGATTTTAAATTATGCGATGCGTGGAGGTCACTCCTGCCGACGGACCCTGGTTATACGTGGTCCGGAAGAGGGGTGTCCTCCAGGATCGATTTTATTTTCCTATCAGATGATTTTAACCCTGTAAAATGTGTTTTAACATCAAATATATTTTCTGACCATAAGGGCTTGGAGGTGCACCTAGAATACCGGGATGAACAGAGGGTCAACAGGGGCCTCTGGCGTCTAAGTACTTACCTGCTGGAGGACCCTCTGATTCGACAAGACTTTTGTAAAGCCTATCAAGCCTGGCGGCGACAAAAACCTTCTGATGCCCCTATGGTAACCTGGTGGGAAAATTTGAAAAAAAAAGTCAGAATGTTTTTTATAAAAGCAGGGAGACGTAAAGCTAGAGAGAAAAAAAGATGTTTTAGTGATCTTAACACCAAACTACAAACACTTTTTAAATTCAAAGAGCTAGGGGTGGAGGTGGGAGATGATATTGCTAGCCTAAAAACTGAAATTCAGAACTGCATAGACACAAAGGGGAAAGAGATTATTTTTAACTCTAGAGTGCAGCACTTGGAGGAGGGGGAGAAGTGCTCTCGCTTCTTCTTCAAAAAAGTCATGGATAAAAGAGAAGTGATCACAAATCTAGAGGGTGAAACATCTATGCAGGGAATGTTGAATGCTACTTTTAACTTTTATAAGCATCTTTTTAGTAAAAAGTGTATAGATGAGTCCTTTTTATCTGATGCTCTTAATGATCTCGATTTTAAGTTAAATTTTACAGACCAGGAGTTTTTAGAACGCGATATTGTTTTAGAGGAATTATTTTATGTTTTTAAAAGTTTCTCTAAGGGCAAAGCACCTGGGTGTGATGGACTACCTGTAGAGTTTTATCTTACTTTTTGGGACATTTTAAAAGAGGACCTTTTTATGCTTTTTAAAGAAGTTTTTATTTGTGAACAGTTGCCATTTTCGTGGAGGAGAGGAGTGGTGTCTTTGATATATAAAAAAGGTGACCGCAGTGCTCTAGCGAATTGGAGACCCATAACTCTCCTAAACGTTGATTACAAGGTACTTGCTAAGGTGGTTGCAAACCGGCTCAGGAATGTCATTGCCAAACTAATCCAGCCTGAGCAGGTTTGTAGTGTACCAGGCAGAAGTATTTCAGAGGTTTTAAACGTATTAAGGGATGTAATTTGGTATTCCAGAGACCGGGGTCAAAATGTAGCTCTTTTAGCCCTAGATTTTGAAAAAGCTTTCGATAGAGTCTCTCATAGATTTCTTTTTAGAGTTTTAAAAAGAATGGGTATCCCTAATATGCTTTTAAATTGTATTAAGATTTTATATAAAAATTGTTTTAGTCAAATTTCTCTTAATGGCTTTTTAACAGATGGAGTTCCCCTTGAGTCCGGAGTGAAGCAGGGATGCCCCTTGTCGCCCATCCTGTTCATCTGCGCCATGGAGCCCCTGCTGAGCGCAATAAGGAAAGACAAAGTGATTAGAGGGGTTCCTGTTCCTGGCGGAGGTGGCAGTGATGTGAGAGTCTTTGGCTACATGGATGACGTGACGGTTGTGTGCGTGGACCCTGCTTCCCTCCGGAGGGCGGTGTTGCGCATTGATTTTTTTTCCCAGGCATCCGGGTTTAAACTTAATTTAAATAAATCTGAATGTCTGACTTTGGGATCCTGGGACACCGCCCAACTCCCGCAGCTCACTATAAAACGAGACAATGTAAAAATTCTTGGAGTTGTTTTTAACGAGGAGAATGTGGGAACTCAAAGCTGGGAGAATGTCATAGAAAAAATGTCAAAGAAAATATCATTTTGGGGTTTGAGGTCCCTAACAATGGAGGGGAAAATTTTAATTATAAAATCAGTGTTGTTACCCCTCATACTGTATATAGCTATGGTGTACCCCCCCTCTGATGTTTTAATTAAAAAAATGACTAGGATGATCTTTATGTTTTTATGGAACTCCAAAATGGAAAAATTAAGGCGAGAAATAATGAGGAAGAATAAAATGAACGGCGGAAGGGATGTCCCCGATTTACATATTTATTTGTATTTAAATTATTTCTGCTTTTGTTTCAAACATTTTAATGGTAATAGTGCGCTAAGTTATTTTTTAAAATATACCTGTGGGATGATTTTTAAAAGATGGTTTAAGTTGTCGTTGAATTCCCCTGTTTTACTATGCCCCCCCAAACACCAAGCAATCTTAGAAAAGACTGTTCGATTTTATAGCCTTGGTGATTTTAAAATGGACATTTTTAAAGACCGCAAGAAGCTTTTATCTTTTCTGAGGAGGAATGAAGATGTGACCCCCATAGTAAATTTCTCAGAAGAGAGGTCGAAGCAAGTTTGGAAGAATGTCTTCGGAAAATTTTTAGCAAATGGACATAAGGACATCGCATGGATGGTGGTCCACCAGTGCCTCCCCACCAGAGAGTTTCAACACAGGAGAGGCCTGGTGGCCAGAGCAAAATGCCCCAGAGACTCATGTGCTAATGACGAAACCACCTTGCACCTTATGTGGAATTGCCCGTTTGCACAGGAACTTTGGCACAAAGTTGGGATTCTTTTAAAATGGACTTGCGGTTTAAGAGATTTTAACCATGAATATGTTTTATATGGCCTTTTTAAATGTCCGACCCCTCAACAGTATTGTATATGTTGGTGCATGATTAACTGTTTTAAAGACGCCCTTTGGAAGGCACGCAATATTTTACTTTTTAAACGTGATGCTATTTCTGTGAAGGATTGTCTTAAAATTGCTTTTAGTCAGATGTATATTTATTACTTGAGGGATGTCAAATGTATTGGGAGGAGGGATGCTAATCGTATATGGGGTTTTTATGGGTGGAATTCTGTGTTTTATTAATGTATTTGTGTTGCTGTTTTTTGATTGTAAACCATCTTTTACGCACATAATAAAATATGTTGAAACCTGATCTGTTCTTATCAGTTTAATATCTGATACGTCCCCTATCTGGGGACCATATATTAAATGGATTTTTAGAACAGGGAGATGGAAAAAGAGCTTGCTCTGTCCACTCCACGCATTGACCTGGTATTGCAGTATCTCCAGGACCGGTGCACCCCTTCTTTAATGCAGTTTCTAAAATCAGAAAGAATTGAATTCAATGTTTTTTGTTCATTTTGCTTGTTTGTCGGATTTTGGGATGGACTCTTTGGCTTTGCTTTTCTTCTCCTCATTGGATTTTTCATGTTCAAAGTTGCAGAAGCCAGATTACAAGCTCATTTTGGTTCAACTTCAGCAACTGTGCATTGCATTGCCATGTAATGTGATGCAATGCTATCTTTCTAGCTCTCCCTTTTTACTTCCTTTTGGATAAACAGACATATTAGGCAAGCATTTTGGAGCTTTCACCTAAATAACTACAGGTGGTGAGATAAGCTGCACAATATAATTGACCTTTCAGTATATTGTTGCACACACACCATCTATTTAGCAAATGCCCTTGTTATCAACAGCAGCCTTTTAAACTCACCTGAGCTAACAGGTATGTGCGCTGGTTACTCTGCTGCGCTTAAAATTTCTTTTTTGGTTTGCTACAATGCCTTTTCTGAAACGTTGTCTCCTTCTGCTGGAACACTGACTTCTTTCATTTAATGCCTGCAGACTATAAAAGAGAACCCAACCCAAAAAGTTTGGTTGATTAGTCTGTGGCATTCTGTTAAACTGTTGCTTATGGCGGTCTCTGTGAGCTTCTCAGCGACATTCAGCCAGCCAGGTATCCTGCCTGCAGTAGATGGAATGTGGCAATGGAACGCTGGCTGCGCGTGTCATAATAGGCTCTGAGCCTTTATATACCTGTGCACAGCAGCAGCCACCTTCAGTCTGCTGCTGGACAGCCAGCAGCAGCAGCAGCAGGAGAGGTATGTAATCAGGAGCCCTCCTGCTAAGGGTAGACAGCTGCTCGTTCCACCCCACCCCCCGCCTTAATTGGTTCTCCTCCCTTCCAACGGTGTTGAGGCGGGTGGGAACAGCAGGGGGTGAAGGTGCTGTGTTTAAAGAGGTGGAGTTATGCAGATCTAAAACGCGTGGATTGCAGCAGCAGCAAGCCGAAAAGTGCAGGCATGTAAGGGATCTAGAGGTTGACAACATGTCTTCTTAACGGGAGTCCAGGAGCTCATCTCCACAAATGGACTTTTCAGGATCCTTGGGTGGCTCCGTAGTTTGAAACCAATTCTGGTTATCGCTTCTCGGCCTTTTGGCTAAGATCAAGTGTAGTATCTGTTCTTATCAGTTTAATATCTGATACGTCCCCTATCTGGGGACCATATATTAAATGGATTTTTAGAACAGGGAGATGGAAAAAGAGCTTGCTCTGTCCACTCCACGCATTGACCTGGTATTGCAGTATCTCCAGGACCGGTGCACCCCTTCTTTAATGCAGTTTCTAAAATCAGAAAGAATTGAATTCAATGTTTTTTGTTCATTTTGCTTGTTTGTCGGATTTTGGGATGGACTCTTTGGCTTTGCTTTTCTTCTCCTCATTGGATTTTTCATGTTCAAAGTTGCAGAAGCCAGATTACAAGCTCATTTTGGTTCAACTTCAGCAACTGTGCATTGCATTGCCATGTAATGTGATGCAATGCTATCTTTCTAGCTCTCCCTTTTTACTTCCTTTTGGATAAACAGACATATTAGGCAAGCATTTTGGAGCTTTCACCTAAATAACTACAGGTGGTGAGATAAGCTGCACAATATAATTGACCTTTCAGTATATTGTTGCACACACACCATCTATTTAGCAAA
Organism: Phyllobates terribilis; assembly: GCF_046119375.1. NCBI lineage: Eukaryota > Metazoa > Chordata > Amphibia > Anura > Dendrobatidae > Phyllobates > Phyllobates terribilis. The sequence continues at coordinate 1,299,538 of NW_027363153.1, read as the reverse complement.
TGCCCTTGTTATCAACAGCAGCCTTTTAAACTCACCTGAGCTAACAGGTATGTGCGCTGGTTACTCTGCTGCGCTTAAAATTTCTTTTTTGGTTTGCTACAATGCCTTTTCTGAAACGTTGTCTCCTTCTGCTGGAACACTGACTTCTTTCATTTAATGCCTGCAGACTATAAAAGAGAACCCAACCCAAAAAGTTTGGTTGATTAGTCTGTGGCATTCTGTTAAACTGTTGCTTATGGCGGTGTTAGGATCATTCAGCCATGGAGGGTCCTTGTTGGAGTCGGGGTATCCCCGTAACAAGAAATACACAGACACGTAGTGTATAATCAAGTACTGGGAAGCCCCTGAGCGCGTCTCCCTCTATGGGTGCTGTCCCTTTATTTATAATAATAATCATTTTTTTTTTTTTTTGTCAGACATGCGCAGTAAAATGCCTTTGTTTCACAAGCAGTGAAGTGATGATTCATAACAGTGGAATGTTGATAAGAAAGTTTCATAAACAGAAAAGTGATAATTAGTAGAAGGTTGCTGAGACAGCTAAAACAAGTTACAATCTAGTTTCTGGGCGTCAGTCCAAATGTCCAGATAAGGGAAGAATAACTTCATCTGTGTCTTACATCGTAGTCTTGGGTGTAGAATAACTCCTATCATCCTCTCAGTCCCCCCTTTGATTCTTCCTTATGGACTTTTGGTAGAAGACCTGGTCCGGGAGTTCTTTTCTTTCATATTCTTGAGTCCGTGTTACAAAGCTTATTTATGCATATTAAAATAATTTTTAATCCTATTTTAAACACTACATATATGACTACTATAATTAGCACAATCTGTAATATACCTTGCAGAATTCCAGCCACCCAACCTCCAATACCCTTAAACCAGTTCTTTGGGTTGAGAAAGGAGAAGGTGTCTGACCACCAGCTATCTTTATTTTGGTCATTGTGTCTGTCATATTCATCCCGTAATCGTTGTATATCTGCCAGCTTGAACCTCATACTCATTGTACTGTTTGGATCTATGTAATGACAACAGGTTGGACCAATAATTTGACACATTCCTCCCTGGGCCGCAGTTAGGTAGTCTAACACTACAGTATGTTGATTAGTAACAATTATAAGTTGATTTTGTACAGCTATACTAGTATTAAGTATATCCATAATATCCCATATCTGATCATCTAGATAGTCGGTGGCCTGAACTAATTTATCCCACATCTGCATCAACATTGGATACACAAAGAAAGTGCTGAATATTTTATTAGGAATTCCCATTTGGACCACATGTGGCCTACCTGAAGGTCTAGGCGAGTTGTCGGCTGCTCTTTTGTATAGTGTGTGTTTAGGTACTGCTTGCATATCTACCTGCTGATTCTGAACTATAAATGTGGCCGGTGTTAAGCGTCCTAGAGTACATGTACCTTTTATTCCTACTGGGAGCCATTTGTATGCTCCATTTCCACAAATCCAGAAGGTTCCTTCAGGCAGATCCCATATTGCAGAGTGTTGGAGCACCAACCTATGTACCAAATCTAAAAATTTAGATACATTCTGAAGTATACACCAAGGGGGTTTTTGACCTAATGGACTACAGTATCCTGCATCTGGATTTTCACAAGTCGGTGTACCTGGGTCATATGCACTTGACTCATTACATAATATATTACCTGGTATTTTTGAACATGTATCATTGTTTCCATCGGGGAATAATTGTGAATATTTCCAACCATTATTGTGTATGTATTTTTCTACTATATCAGGTTTAAAAGGTTGAGAAGAAGATACTGTGCTACTAAAACTGAGTTGTATATTTTCTGTAGGAATTAACCCTAAGTCTGTTAGTCCCGTCTTATTTCTAGGAACCCATACACCTCCTTTAAACGCTAAATATTGTAAGTTGTTTATTTTTCCGGTCATATTACCTTGCCACCAGGGAAATCCCACCCACCCCACAACTGGGATGGCAACAGTGGTGTTCCATAATCTAGAATTAACGGTTTGGTTATTTGCTAATTTGTCTGAGCAATTAGTCCATGTAAACACTTCCTCAGGGGTCATGGGTACGGCCAGGAAGGGTATGCTCGTGGCTGATATTGGAGAATGCGTACAAATCCAACAGTCTGCTATTTTCTGTCCGCCATCGAGCAACCCGTTTACCAATGTCTCATGATGTTTTATAAATTTATTATCTGTAGGTTTTGGGGAACTTAGTTTATCCCACAGGTCTCCCTGATCTATCGTTATAGCTAACACAAGTACAATCACCACTATTTCTTTTTGCAATGGCTTGCATGTACCCATGCTGATTTTCCTTCCAATTTTACTGCAGTTGGAGTTGTCAATAACACCTGATATGGACCCTCAAATCTGGGTTCTAGCGTTCTTCTGTTATGTCTTTTTACGTAGACTTCGTCTCCTGGTTGCAGCTTGTGCGTTCCCTCAATGGAATCTGGATCTGGAATGGAAGAGAACACTAAAGAGTGTATTTTAGACACATGCTTACATAAATTTTGTACATAAGCAGTTAAGCTTTCAGTTTCTAACATTAAAGTCTGTGGGAAATACAATCCTGTATTGGCAACTCTACCAAACAATATTTCATGGGGGGTGAGTTTGCTCTTTCCCTGGGGGGTGTTTCTGACTGAATACAATGCTATTGGGAGACACTCAGTCCATGGTTTCTGTGTTTCTGTCATGGCTTTCTGTATTTTTAACTTAAGTGTTCCATTCATTCTCTCAACCTTACCAGAACTCTGTGGGTGGTAAGGGGTGTGTAGTTCACTTTTTATACACAACATTTTCATTACATTCTGAAAGATCTCTCCAGTAAAATGTGTACCTCTATCCGACTCGATCACTTCTGGGATACCATAACGGGGTACCAGTTCATGTGCTATTTTTACTGCAGTGACTTTAGCCGTGGCTGTATGAACTGGATAAGCCTCTGGCCACCCCGAAAACATGTCCACACATACCAGTACATACTCATAGTGTCCATGCTTAGGCATCTGGATGTAATCGATCTGAAGTCTCTGGAACGGATATAGTGGTCTTACATGGTGCTTCTGGGGGGTCTTAACAGTCTGTCCTGGATTGTGGGCTAAACAGATTTCACAAGAACCACATTTTGCTCGAGCTACCTGGCCGAACCCTGGGGCTAACCACTTCTGTCTGACCCTCTGTATCATACCCTTTGCAGACACATGTGTAGGTCCGTGGGCTTCACTGACCACAACAGGGTACCACGCTCGGGGGAGACAAAGCTCATCTCCTTTTCTCCATAGTCCTTCTTTTTCTTCTGCCCCCTGTTTCTGCCACTCTTCTTTTTCTTCTCTACTCACCTGTTGGTGGGCTTCTTTGAGCCGTGTAATTAAGTCAAATTCTGATACTGCACTAATAGTGTGGTCAGTTGTCAGAGGTTTTACTGCAGCTCGCTTAGCAGCCTTGTCGGCTCGGTCATTACCCCTAGCTATCTCGGTGTCGAGTCTTACATGTGCAGGTACTTTTATTACTGCTACTTGTTTGGTTGAGGCAGCTGATTCTAGGATTTGTCTAATCATTTGTCCATGTTTTACTGGTTGACCTGAAGCTGTCATGTAACCTCTAGCTCTCCATATACATCCAAAATCATGTACAATACCATATGCATATCAGTAAAAATATTAGCGGTTTTTTCTTTTGCTAACTGTAATGCTCGTATTAGAGCTAATAGTTCAGCTTCCTGGGCTGAACAGCTGGCCTGCATTGGCTCAGCTTCAATAACATCATGATCTGATACAATGGCATAACCTGTGTGAAAGTTACCAGTTTCATCTGCATACCTACTTCCATCTATATACATATGTAGGTCTGGATTGTCAAGAGGGGTGTCCTGTACATTAGGTAGCCCTTGTGTTTCTTGTTCTATACACTGTAAGCAATCATGTATTATATTGTCTTGTTCGTGGTATTGTAAAAAATTTTCATCTTCGTCTTCCTGACCTCCTTCCACTCCCCCCTTTGTCTCTAGTGGTAACAGAGTGGCTAAATTTAGAGACAATATGCGGCGAAAAGTGAGGTTTGGTGGCATTAGTAAGGAGCATTGTAATCTAAGATGTCTAGCCATTGAAATGTGTTTTGGCAATACCTGATTCAGTATGCCATGTACATCATGTGTAGTTTGTACTATTAGGGCATGGTCTAGTACTATTTCTGAGGCTTTTTCTACCAAAAGAGAGACAGCTGCTACTACTCTGACACATGATGGTGCAGCTTTGGTAACATTATCTAATTGAGCAGAATAGTATGCGACAGGTCTTTGTTTATTTTCATGTTTCTGTGTTAGTACTCCTGTAGCATGATTAGACATTTCCGCAGCCATTAATTGGAATGGTTTGGCGTAGTCTGGGATTCCCAAGGCCGGGGCTGACATGAGACCTTTCTTGAGGTCTTGAAAGGCTATGAGCGCTGATTCAGTTAACTGAAAAGGCTCGATTTTTAAACAATCATATAGAGGTTGCATAAGCTGACTAGCATGTATAACCCATTGTCTGCAGTGTGATACTATTCCCAAAAATGCTCTTAATGTTTTGTAGTTCTTGGGAGGAACAAGATCTCTAATGATTTTTAGTCTGTCGGCGGTGAGGTGCCGAATACCTTGTGAAATGCAGTGACCTAGAAATACTACCGTAGTCATACAAAGTTGTACTTTTTTCTTGTTAACTTTACAGCCCATGTCTGCTAGAAATATTAACAACCTTATTGTGTTGCTGTTTGCGGACTCTTGAGCAGGGGCACATAACAATAGGTCATCAACATATTGAAGAATTACAACCTCATCCGTAGGTTTGAAATTTTGAAGAACTGATCTCATAGCTTCTGAGTACAAGGTAGGTGAATGTATCATACCCTGTGGTAATCTTGTCCATGCTAATTGTCTATTCTTAAATGTAAATGCAAACAGTTTGTAACAGTCTGGGTGTAATGGTACTGAAAAAAATGCATTTGATAAGTCTATGACAGAAAATACTCGTGCTGTTGCTGGGATCTGTGATAGCAACGTGTGTGGATTTGGCACAACAGGAGTAATAGGTTCCAAAATTTTATTTATCTCTCTTAAATCATGTACCATCCGGTACCTAGCAGCTGACCCCTCAGTAGATTTCTTTTTTACGGGGTACAACGGTGTATTGGCTGGTGACTTTACTTCTATCAGTACTCCAGTTTTTAGATAATCTTTTATCTGTTCTCCTATGGCGTGTTCTTGTTGGGCACTAATAGGATACTGTCTCAATTGGGGTAGTGTCACACCTGGAACAGGAGTGACTTTTACTGGAGCTATTGGCATTAGTCCTACATCGGTGTCATGTTGTGCCCATAATTTTTCTGGTACCTCAGAAAGATCTAAAATAATTTGGGTAGGGGCAGGATCTTTCTCATCCTCTAAGGCTTGGACTTTTACAATGTTTTCTAGAGACTCTTGGTCATCAGGCACCAAAATTTGGACTCTACCATCCTCCAAAAATTGGATATTCATTTCTGTCTGCTTTAATAGGTCTGTACCTAGAAGACAAGTAGGTGCCCCTTTGACAAAAAGAAATTTAGATAAAAATATTTTAGATCCTATCTTTGTTTCAAGGGGAATACTATATGGGAGTGGCCTGATTCCTCCATCATACCCTTCGGTATAGGTTACATCATCTGATAAACAATCAGCATTTGGTAAGGCGTCTTCATTGAGGACGGAGGAAGTTGCTCCGGTATCTATTAGAAAAGGGCATTGTTTTCCTGCTACTTTTACCTGAATTATTGGGCGCCTTCCAGTCAAAGTGGTTTGCATCACGTCTAGTCACACGCTTGCTGCAGGAGCAGAAGCCTGTACTGTCTTTTCTTGTGATTCTCTTGGGACATAGGTACCATCTTCTATATCCCTGGCTTTTTTCCTGCATTCTCTAATCCAATGTCCTGGTTTCTTACAGTAGTGACATGGATTAGTTTTCTTATCCAAATTCCCTTTGTCATAGGTCTGATTTGATCTGTTGTTTTTATTGACCAGACTATTATTTGCTGCTACTCTGATGGGTTTGGATGCTGCCTCACGCATATCCATTTCTATCCCTAATAGTTTTTGTCTGACTATCTGGGGATCATCTAGGGTTCTCCAATCAGGAGTTGCAGCCTTGAACTTTTCCCTAAGTTTTGGGTTAAGATTCTCTATAAAAGTTTTTGTCATCAGTCGAATGACTCCTTCATTGGTAAGGTCCATTCCCTCGTCTCTGTAACTGTTTTCTACCGCTAAGTAGTATTCATCTACAGGCTGTCCTGACTTCTGGGAGACAGTTCCTGAAGTCCCTCTCATTCGTTGTTTAGTTCTCATAAACTCCATAAGTCTGATCATAAAATTCTGTCCTGACAGTGCGGTATTTGGATCCTCACCATCTACTGGTTGAGGTCTATGAGGTTCTATAACTGTCATCAATTCCTGATACAACCCTGGTGTCATTTTCATTCTACATAATTCTGTTCCATCTGACCATGTTCCATTATGGGTGTGTATTATCTGCTGTATGTACGTAGCAAATCTTAGTGGGCATTGTATTGGATCTGGTGCATTCTGAAGTAGGGACATTCCCTCAGCGGGGGTCCATGGAAAATATTGTCTAGTCTGATGGTATCTAGTTACTCTACGCGGTGGATTGCCACCATCTTCTTCTCTGTATGGTCGACTGAGGATACGCACTGGTGCCAACATATCATGTGGTCGTGGTGCTCCACATCCTGCACATGTGTCTCTCCAGTCTGGATTCTGGAGTCCACAGTTTGTACATGTCCATCCACCCGGACCCCGAAGATCAGGATACGGTGTGGGTTCTGACCTGGGCTGATATGGTGGTGCCAATGGGTTCATTTGTTTACTGTTTTCTGTTTGTACAATGGGACCCTGTCTGACTGGAGTTCTCCATAATCCATTGTCTTTATTAAAAGTCCAATGGTCTGTCTCTGCTGTTTTTGATAGTTCGACCATGGCCTCTACTTGTTCCTGCCATCCTTTGTCTCTTATCACTCCTGCTTTTCTAACCCGAATGTCCTCCCATAGTTTCCTGTTAAACCTGTCATGCCTTGCTACCTGAAAAGTTTTGCAAACTTTCCCTAAATTCTTAGTTGCTTCTACACCACACCTTTCTTTCACGATCGTATAGACATCTTGTTCATCATTTGTGGTCTTAGTCTGTTTGTTGCCCATTTTTCCTGACTATTCATACCTTAGGAGGCTTTTTGGGTTAGATAAAATATATTCTATATTTTACCTTTCCTCGTTACCTATTCTGTCCTAAGGAGCCAGTATCTGAAACGGTTTCTCTGGACCGTTTTGTCTGAAGTGTAGAGTAATTCTAACACACATATATATGGCAACAAGGGCAAGACCAACAATACATAAAATGAACCATACAGTCTCCATTATATATCGTGTCCCTGGAGTATTATCATTACTTCCATGGGCTCATTCTGTCAATCTCTTATCCGTCAAAAAGGAGGACAAAGGTTCGGGAGTTAAGCGTGAGCGAAGGTTTCCCCGAAAGGACACAACCTTATGACTCAGTTAGGCAATCTCCGTAATACTTATGTCATCTACCTTAGTGCGGCTTATGAGGCTATTCCCGACATCCACATCTCTTTCATACCATCCGTTTCATAACCTTCTCTGACCTCTCCTTCGGCAGATCCTACAGTATATACATGAATGACCCGAGCTATAGGTATCCTTCTCTACTAGTTCCTCAATCCCAACACAAGATATGCATGAAATTTACGGACTATCGCAGAGCAGATGTAAGAGAACTAACAGTGTCTCTTACCTGGCCAGGTTTGTCATCTGCTGTTCCGATGTCCCAATCTCAGCGGTTACTCGTGCCGGTCGATGAACTTGAAGGAATACGCAGACCTCGGGTCCCTGTTTCGGGCGCCAGGAATTGTTAGGATCATTCAGCCATGGAGGGTCCTTGTTGGAGTCGGGGTATCCCCGTAACAAGAAATACACAGACACGTAGTGTATAATCAAGTACTGGGAAGCCCCTGAGCGCGTCTCCCTCTATGGGTGCTGTCCCTTTATTTATAATAATAATCATTTTTTTTTTTTTTTTTTTTTTTGTCAGACATGCGCAGTAAAATGCCTTTGTTTCACAAGCAGTGAAGTGATGATTCATAACAGTGGAATGTTGATAAGAAAGTTTCATAAACAGAAAAGTGATAATTAGTAGAAGGTTGCTGAGACAGCTAAAACAAGTTACAATCTAGTTTCTGGGCGTCAGTCCAAATGTCCAGATAAGGGAAGAATAACTTCATCTGTGTCTTACATCGTAGTCTTGGGTGTAGAATAACTCCTATCATCCTCTCAGTCCCCCCTTTGATTCTTCCTTATGGACTTTTGGTAGAAGACCTGGTCCGGGAGTTCTTTTCTTTCATATTCTTGAGTCCGTGTTACAAAGCTTATTTATGCATATTAAAATAATTTTTAATCCTATTTTAAACACTACATATATGACTACTATAATTAGCACAATCTGTAATATACCTTGCAGAATTCCAGCCACCCAACCTCCAATACCCTTAAACCAGTTCTTTGGGTTGAGAAAGGAGAAGGTGTCTGACCACCAGCTATCTTTATTTTGGTCATTGTGTCTGTCATATTCATCCCGTAATCGTTGTATATCTGCCAGCTTGAACCTCATACTCATTGTACTGTTTGGATCTATGTAATGACAACAGGTTGGACCAATAATTTGACACATTCCTCCCTGGGCCGCAGTTAGGTAGTCTAACACTACAGTATGTTGATTAGTAACAATTATAAGTTGATTTTGTACAGCTATACTAGTATTAAGTATATCCATAATATCCCATATCTGATCATCTAGATAGTCGGTGGCCTGAACTAATTTATCCCACATCTGCATCAACATTGGATACACAAAGAAAGTGCTGAATATTTTATTAGGAATTCCCATTTGGACCACATGTGGCCTACCTGAAGGTCTAGGCGAGTTGTCGGCTGCTCTTTTGTATAGTGTGTGTTTAGGTACTGCTTGCATATCTACCTGCTGATTCTGAACTATAAATGTGGCCGGTGTTAAGCGTCCTAGAGTACATGTACCTTTTATTCCTACTGGGAGCCATTTGTATGCTCCATTTCCACAAATCCAGAAGGTTCCTTCAGGCAGATCCCATATTGCAGAGTGTTGGAGCACCAACCTATGTACCAAATCTAAAAATTTAGATACATTCTGAAGTATACACCAAGGGGGTTTTTGACCTAATGGACTACAGTATCCTGCATCTGGATTTTCACAAGTCGGTGTACCTGGGTCATATGCACTTGACTCATTACATAATATATTACCTGGTATTTTTGAACATGTATCATTGTTTCCATCGGGGAATAATTGTGAATATTTCCAACCATTATTGTGTATGTATTTTTCTACTATATCAGGTTTAAAAGGTTGAGAAGAAGATACTGTGCTACTAAAACTGAGTTGTATATTTTCTGTAGGAATTAACCCTAAGTCTGTTAGTCCCGTCTTATTTCTAGGAACCCATACACCTCCTTTAAACGCTAAATATTGTAAGTTGTTTATTTTTCCGGTCATATTACCTTGCCACCAGGGAAATCCCACCCACCCCACAACTGGGATGGCAACAGTGGTGTTCCATAATCTAGAATTAACGGTTTGGTTATTTGCTAATTTGTCTGAGCAATTAGTCCATGTAAACACTTCCTCAGGGGTCATGGGTACGGCCAGGAAGGGTATGCTCGTGGCTGATATTGGAGAATGCGTACAAATCCAACAGTCTGCTATTTTCTGTCCGCCATCGAGCAACCCGTTTACCAATGTCTCATGATGTTTTATAAATTTATTATCTGTAGGTTTTGGGGAACTTAGTTTATCCCACAGGTCTCCCTGATCTATCGTTATAGCTAACACAAGTACAATCACCACTATTTCTTTTTGCAATGGCTTGCATGTACCCATGCTGATTTTCCTTCCAATTTTACTGCAGTTGGAGTTGTCAATAACACCTGATATGGACCCTCAAATCTGGGTTCTAGCGTTCTTCTGTTATGTCTTTTTACGTAGACTTCGTCTCCTGGTTGCAGCTTGTGCGTTCCCTCAATGGAATCTGGATCTGGAATGGAAGAGAACACTAAAGAGTGTATTTTAGACACATGCTTACATAAATTTTGTACATAAGCAGTTAAGCTTTCAGTTTCTAACATTAAAGTCTGTGGGAAATACAATCCTGTATTGGCAACTCTACCAAACAATATTTCATGGGGGGTGAGTTTGCTCTTTCCCTGGGGGGTGTTTCTGACTGAATACAATGCTATTGGGAGACACTCAGTCCATGGTTTCTGTGTTTCTGCCATGGCTTTCTGTATTTTTAACTTAAGTGTTCCATTCATTCTTTCAACCTTACCAGAACTCTGTGGGTGGTAAGGGGTGTGTAGTTCACTTTTTATACACAACATTTTCATTACATTCTGAAAGATCTCTCCAGTAAAATGTGTACCTCTATCCGACTCGATCACTTCTGGGATACCATAACGGGGTACCAGTTCATGTGCTATTTTTACTGCAGTGACTTTAGCCGTGGCTGTATGAACTGGATAAGCCTCTGGCCACCCCGAAAACATGTCCACACATACCAGTACATACTCATAGTGTCCATGCTTAGGCATCTGGATGTAATCGATCTGAAGTCTCTGGAACGGATATAGTGGTCTTACATGGTGCTTCTGGGGGGTCTTAACAGTCTGTCCTGGATTGTGGGCTAAACAGATTTCACAAGAACCACATTTTGCTCGAGCTACCTGGCCGAACCCTGGGGCTAACCACTTCTGTCTGACCCTCTGTATCATACCGTTTGCAGAGACATGTGTAGGTCCGTGGGCTTCACTGACCACAACAGGGTACCACGCTCGGGGGAGACAAAGCTCATCTCCTTTTCTCCATAGTCCTTCTTTTTCTTCTGCCCCCTGTTTCTGCCACTCTTCTTTTTCTTCTCTACTCACCTGCTGGTGGGCTTCTTTGAGCCGTGTAATTAAGTCAAATTCTGATACTGCACTAATAGTGTGGTCAGTTGTCAGAGGTTTTACTGCAGCTCGCTTAGCAGCCTTGTCGGCTCGGTCATTACCCCTAGCTATCTCGGTGTCGAGTCTTACATGTGCAGGTACTTTTATTACTGCTACTTGTTTGGTTGAGGCAGCTGATTCTAGGATTTGTCTAATCATTTGTCCATGTTTTACTGGTTGACCTGAAGCTGTCATGTAACCTCTAGCTCTCCATATACATCCAAAATCATGTACAATACCATATGCATATCAGTAAAAATATTAGCGGTTTTTTCTTTTGCTAACTGTAATGCTCGTATTAGAGCTAATAGTTCAGCTTCCTGGGCTGAACAGCTGGCCTGCATTGGCTCAGCTTCAATAACATCATGATCTGATACAATGGCATAACCTGTGTGAAAGTTACCAGTTTCATCTGCATACCTACTACCATCTATATACATATGTAGGTCTGGATTGTCAAGAGGGGTGTCCTGTACATTAGGTAGCCCTTGTGTTTCTTGTTCTATACACTGTAAGCAATCATGTATTATATTGTCTTGTTCGTGGTATTGTAAAAAATTTTCATCTTCGTCTTCCTGACCTCCTTCCACTCCCCCCTTTGTCTCTAGTGGTAACAGAGTGGCTAAATTTAGAGACAATATGCGGCGAAAAGTGAGGTTTGGTGGCATTAGTAAGGAGCATTGTAATCTAAGATGTCTAGCCATTGAAATGTGTTTTGGCAATACCTGATTCAGTATGCCATGTACATCATGTGTAGTTTGTACTATTAGGGCATGGTCTAGTACTATTTCTGAGGCTTTTTCTACCAAAAGAGAGACAGCTGCTACTACTCTGACACATGATGGTGCAGCTTTGGTAACATTATCTAATTGAGCAGAATAGTATGCGACAGGTCTTTGTTTATTTTCATGTTTCTGTGTTAGTACTCCTGTAGCATGATTAGACATTTCCGCAGCCATTAATTGGAATGGTTTGGCGTAGTCTGGGATTCCCAAGGCCGGGGCTGACATGAGACCTTTCTTGAGGTCTTGAAAGGCTATGAGTGCTGATTCAGTTAACTGAAAAGGCTCGATTTTTAAACAATCATATAGAGGTTGCATAAGCTGACTAGCATGTATAACCCATTGTCTGCAGTGTGATACTATTCCCAAAAATGCTCTTAATGTTTTGTAGTTCTTGGGAGGAACAAGATCTCTAATGATTTTTAGTCTGTCGGCGGTGAGGTGCCGAATACCTTGTGAAATGCAGTGACCTAGAAATACTACCGTAGTCATACAAAGTTGTACTTTTTTCTTGTTAACTTTACAGCCCATGTCTGCTAGAAATATTAACAACCTTATTGTGTTGCTGTTTGCGGACTCTTGAGCAGGGGCACATAACAATAGGTCATCAACATATTGAAGAATTACAACCTCATCCGTAGGTTTGAAATTTTGAAGAACTGATCTCATAGCTTCTGAGTACAAGGTAGGTGAATGTATCATACCCTGTGGTAATCTTGTCCATGCTAATTGTCTATTCTTAAATGTAAATGCAAACAGTTTGTAACAGTCTGGGTGTAATGGTACTGAAAAAAATGCATTTGATAAGTCTATGACAGAAAATACTCGTGCTGTTGCTGGGATCTGTGATAGCAACGTGTGTGGATTTGGCACAACAGGAGTAATAGGTTCCAAAATTTTATTTATCTCTCTTAAATCATGTACCATCCGGTACCTAGCAGCTGACCCCTCAGTAGATTTCTTTTTTACGGGGTACAACGGTGTATTGGCTGGTGACTTTACTTCTATCAGTACTCCAGTTTTTAGATAATCTTTTATCTGTTCTCCTATGGCGTGTTCTTGTTGGGCACTAATAGGATACTGTCTCAATTGGGGTAGTGTCACACCTGGAACAGGAGTGACTTTTACTGGAGCTATTGGCATTAGTCCTACATCGGTGTCATGTTGTGCCCATAATTTTTCTGGTACCTCAGAAAGATCTAAAATAATTTGGGTAGGGGCAGGATCTTTCTCATCCTCTAAGGCTTGGACTTTTACAATGTTTTCTAGAGACTCTTGGTCATCAGGCACCAAAATTTGGACTCTACCATCCTCCAAAAATTGGATATTCATTTCTGTCTGCTTTAATAGGTCTGTACCTAGAAGACAAGTAGGTGCCCCTTTGACAAAAAGAAATTTAGATAAAAATATTTTAGATCCTATCTTTGTTTCAAGGGGAATACTATATGGGAGTGGCCTGATTCCTCCATCATACCCTTCGGTATAGGTTACATCATCTGATAAACAATCAGCATTTGGTAAGGCGTCTTCATTGAGGACGGAGGAAGTTGCTCCGGTATCTATTAGAAAAGGGCATTGTTTTCCTGCTACTTTTACCTGAATTATTGGGCGCCTTCCAGTCAAAGTGGTTTGCATCACGTCTAGTCACTCGCTTGCTGCAGGAGCAGAAGCCTGTACTGTCTTTTCTTGTGATTCTCTTGGGACATAGGTACCATCTTCTATATCCCTGGCTTTTTTCCTGCATTCTCTAATCCAATGTCCTGGTTTCTTACAGTAGTGACATGGATTAGTTTTCTTATCCAAATTCCCTTTGTCATAGGTCTGATTTGATCTGTTGTTTTTATTGACCAGACTATTATTTGCTGCTACTCTGATGGGTTTGGATGCTGCCTCACGCATATCCATTTCTATCCCTAATAGTTTTTGTCTGACTATCTGGGGATCATCTAGGGTTCTCCAATCAGGAGTTGCAGCCTTGAACTTTTCCCTAAGTTTTGGGTTAAGATTCTCTATAAAAGTTTTTGTCATCAGTCGAATGACTCCTTCATTGGTAAGGTCCATTCCCTCGTCTCTGTAACTGTTTTCTACCGCTAAGTAGTATTCATCTACAGGCTGTCCTGACTTCTGGGAGACAGTTCCTGAAGTCCCTCTCATTCGTTGTTTAGTTCTCATAAACTCCATAAGTCTGATCATAAAATTCTGTCCTGACAGTGCGGTATTTGGATCCTCACCATCTACTGGTTGAGGTCTATGAGGTTCTATAACTGTCATCAATTCCTGATACAACCCTGGTGTCATTTTCATTCTACATAATTCTGTTCCATCTGACCATGTTCCATTATGGGTGTGTATTATCTGCTGTATGTACGTAGCAAATCTTAGTGGGCATTGTATTGGATCTGGTGCATTCTGAAGTAGGGACATTCCCTCAGCGGGGGTCCATGGAAAATATTGTCTAGTCTGATGGTATCTAGTTACTCTACGCGGTGGATTGCCACCATCTTCTTCTCTGTATGGTCGACTGAGGATACGCACTGGTGCCAACATATCATGTGGTCGTGGTGCTCCACATCCTGCACATGTGTCTCTCCAGTCTGGATTCTGGAGTCCACAGTTTGTACATGTCCATCCACCCGGACCCCGAAGATCAGGATACGGTGTGGGTTCTGACCTGGGCTGATATGGTGGTGCCAATGGGTTCATTTGTTTACTGTTTTCTGTTTGTACAATGGGACCCTGTCTGACTGGAGTTCTCCATAATCCATTGTCTTTATTAAAAGTCCAATGGTCTGTCTCTGCTGTTTTTGATAGTTCGACCATGGCCTCTACTTGTTCCTGCCATCCTTTGTCTCTTATCACTCCTGCTTTTCTAACCCGAATGTCCTCCCATAGTTTCCTGTTAAACCTGTCATGCCTTGCTACCTGAAAAGTTTTGCAAACTTTCCCTAAATTCTTAGTTGCTTCTACACCACACCTTTCTTTCACGATCGTATAGACATCTTGTTCATCATTTGTGGTCTTAGTCTGTTTGTTGCCCATTTTTCCTGACTATTCATACCTTAGGAGGCTTTTTGGGTTAGATAAAATATATTCTATATTTTACCTTTCCTCGTTACCTATTCTGTCCTAAGGAGCCAGTATCTGAAACGGTTTCTCTGGACCGTTTTGTCTGAAGTGTAGAGTAATTCTAACACACATATATATGGCAACAAGGGCAAGACCAACAATACATAAAATGAACCATACAGTCTCCATTATATATCGTGTCCCTGGAGTATTATCATTACTTCCATGGGCTCATTCTGTCAATCTCTTATCCGTCAAAAAGGAGGACAAAGGTTCGGGAGTTAAGCGTGAGCGAAGGTTTCCCCGAAAGGACACAACCTTATGACTCAGTTAGGCAATCTCCGTAATACTTATGTCATCTACCTTAGTGCGGCTTATGAGGCTATTCCCGACATCCACATCTCTTTCATACCATCCGTTTCATAACCTTCTCTGACCTCTCCTTCGGCAGATCCTACAGTATATACATGAATGACCCGAGCTATAGGTATCCTTCTCTACTAGTTCCTCAATCCCAACACAAGATATGCATGAAATTTACGGACTATCGCAGAGCAGATGTAAGAGAACTAACAGTGTCTCTTACCTGGCCAGGTTTGTCATCTGCTGTTCCGATGTCCCAATCTCAGCGGTTACCCGTGCCGGTCGATGAACTTGAAGGAATACGCAGACCTCGGGTCCCTGTTTCGGGCGCCAGGAATTGTTAGGATCATTCAGCCATGGAGGGTCCTTGTTGGAGTCGGGGTATCCCCGTAACAAGAAATACACAGACACGTAGTGTATAATCAAGTACTGGGAAGCCCCTGAGCGCGTCTCCCTCTATGGGTGCTGTCCCTTTATTTATAATAATAATCATTTTTTTTTTTTTTTTGTCAGACATGCGCAGTAAAATGCCTTTGTTTCACAAGCAGTGAAGTGATGATTCATAACAGTGGAATGTTGATAAGAAAGTTTCATAAACAGAAAAGTGATAATTAGTAGAAGGTTGCTGAGACAGCTAAAACAAGTTACAATCTAGTTTCTGGGCGTCAGTCCAAATGTCCAGATAAGGGAAGAATAACTTCATCTGTGTCTTACATCGTAGTCTTGGGTGTAGAATAACTCCTATCATCCTCTCAGCGGTCTCTGTGAGCTTCTCAGCGACATTCAGCCAGCCAGGTATCCTGCCTGCAGTAGATGGAATGTGGCAATGGAACGCTGGCTGCGCGTGTCATAATAGGCTCTGAGCCTTTATATACCTGTGCACAGCAGCAGCCACCTTCAGTCTGCTGCTGGACAGCCAGCAGCAGCAGCAGCAGGAGAGGTATGTAATCAGGAGCCCTCCTGCTAAGGGTAGACAGCTGCTCGTTCCACCCCACCCCCCGCCTTAATTGGTTCTCCTCCCTTCCAACGGTGTTGAGGCGGGTGGGAACAGCAGGGGGTGAAGGTGCTGTGTTTAAAGAGGTGGAGTTATGCAGATCTAAAACGCGTGGATTGCAGCAGCAGCAAGCCGAAAAGTGCAGGCATGTAAGGGATCTAGAGGTTGACAACATGTCTTCTTAACGGGAGTCCAGGAGCTCATCTCCACAAATGGACTTTTCAGGATCCTTGGGTGGCTCCGTAGTTTGAAACCAATTCTGGTTATCGCTTCTCGGCCTTTTGGCTAAGATCAAGTGTAGTATCTGTTCTTATCAGTTTAATATCTGATACGTCCCCTATCTGGGGACCATATATTAAATGGATTTTTAGAACAGGGAGATGGAAAAAGAGCTTGCTCTGTCCACTCCACGCATTGACCTGGTATTGCAGTATCTCCAGGACCGGTGCACCCCTTCTTTAATGCAGTTTCTAAAATCAGAAAGAATTGAATTCAATGTTTTTTGTTCATTTTGCTTGTTTGTCGGATTTTGGGATGGACTCTTTGGCTTTGCTTTTCTTCTCCTCATTGGATTTTTCATGTTCAAAGTTGCAGAAGCCAGATTACAAGCTCATTTTGGTTCAACTTCAGCAACTGTGCATTGCATTGCCATGTAATGTGATGCAATGCTATCTTTCTAGCTCTCCCTTTTTACTTCCTTTTGGATAAACAGACATATTAGGCAAGCATTTTGGAGCTTTCACCTAAATAACTACTGGTGGTGAGATAAGCTGCACAATATAATTGACCTTTCAGTATATTGTTGCACACACACCATCTATTTAGCAAATGCCCTTGTTATCAACAGCAGCCTTTTAAACTCACCTGAGCTAACAGGTATGTGCGCTGGTTACTCTGCTGCGCTTAAAATTTCTTTTTTGGTTTGCTACAATGCCTTTTCTGAAACGTTGTCTCCTTCTGCTGGAACACTGACTTCTTTCATTTAATGCCTGCAGACTATAAAAGAGAACCCAACCCAAAAAGTTTGGTTGATTAGTCTGTGGCATTCTGTTAAACTGTTGCTTATGGCGGTCTCTGTGAGCTTCTCAGCGACATTCAGCCAGCCAGGTATCCTGCCTGCAGTAGATGGAATGTGGCAATGGAACGCTGGCTGCGCGTGTCATAATAGGCTCTGAGCCTTTATATACCTGTGCACAGCAGCAGCCACCTTCAGTCTGCTGCTGGACAGCCAGCAGCAGCAGCAGCAGGAGAGGTATGTAATCAGGAGCCCTCCTGCTAAGGGTAGACAGCTGCTCGTTCCACCCCACCCCCCGCCTTAATTGGTTCTCCTCCCTTCCAACGGTGTTGAGGCGGGTGGGAACAGCAGGGGGTGAAGGTGCTGTGTTTAAAGAGGTGGAGTTATGCAGATCTAAAACGCGTGGATTGCAGCAGCAGCAAGCCGAAAAGTGCAGGCATGTAAGGGATCTAGAGGTTGACAACATGTCTTCTTAACGGGAGTCCAGGAGCTCATCTCCACAAATGGACTTTTCAGGATCCTTGGGTGGCTCCGTAGTTTGAAACCAATTCTGGTTATCGCTTCTCGGCCTTTTGGCTAAGATCAAGTGTAGTATCTGTTCTTATCAGTTTAATATCTGATACGTCCCCTATCTGGGGACCATATATTAAATGGATTTTTAGAACAGGGAGATGGAAAAAGAGCTTGCTCTGTCCACTCCACGCATTGACCTGGTATTGCAGTATCTCCAGGACCGGTGCACCCCTTCTTTAATGCAGTTTCTAAAATCAGAAAGAATTGAATTCAATGTTTTTTGTTCATTTTGCTTGTTTGTCGGATTTTGGGATGGACTCTTTGGCTTTGCTTTTCTTCTCCTCATTGGATTTTTCATGTTCAAAGTTGCAGAAGCCAGATTACAAGCTCATTTTGGTTCAACTTCAGCAACTGTGCATTGCATTGCCATGTAATGTGATGCAATGCTATCTTTCTAGCTCTCCCTTTTTACTTCCTTTTGGATAAACAGACATATTAGGCAAGCATTTTGGAGCTTTCACCTAAATAACTACAGGTGGTGAGATAAGCTGCACAATATAATTGACCTTTCAGTATATTGTTGCACACACACCATCTATTTAGCAAATGCCCTTGTTATCAACAGCAGCCTTTTAAACTCACCTGAGCTAACAGGTATGTGCGCTGGTTACTCTGCTGCGCTTAAAATTTCTTTTTTGGTTTGCTACAATGCCTTTTCTGAAACGTTGTCTCCTTCTGCTGGAACACTGACTTCTTTCATTTAATGCCTGCAGACTATAAAAGAGAACCCAACCCAAAAAGTTTGGTTGATTAGTCTGTGGCATTCTGTTAAACTGTTGCTTATGGCGGTCTCTGTGAGCTTCTCAGCGACATTCAGCCAGCCAGGTATCCTGCCTGCAGTAGATGGAATGTGGCAATGGAACGCTGGCTGCGCGTGTCATAATAGGCTCTGAGCCTTTATATACCTGTGCACAGCAGCAGCCTCCTTCAGTCTGCTGCTGGACAGCCAGCAGCAGCAGCAGCAGGAGAGGTATGTAATCAGGAGCCCTCCTGCTAAGGGTAGACAGCTGCTCGTTCCACCCCACCCCCCGCCTTAATTGGTTCTCCTCCCTTCCAACGGTGTTGAGGCGGGTGGGAACAGCAGGGGGTGAAGGTGCTGTGTTTAAAGAGGTGGAGTTATGCAGATCTAAAACGCGTGGATTGCAGCAGCAGCAAGCCGAAAAGTGCAGGCATGTAAGGGATCTAGAGGTTGACAACATGTCTTCTTAACGGGAGTCCAGGAGCTCATCTCCACAAATGGACTTTTCAGGATCCTTGGGTGGCTCCGTAGTTTGAAACCAATTCTGGTTATCGCTTCTCGGCCTTTTGGCTAAGATCAAGTGTAGTATCTGTTCTTATCAGTTTAATATCTGATACGTCCCCTATCTGGGGACCATATATTAAATGGATTTTTAGAACAGGGAGATGGAAAAAGAGCTTGCTCTGTCCACTCCACGCATTGACCTGGTATTGCAGTATCTCCAGGACCGGTGCACCCCTTCTTTAATGCAGTTTCTAAAATCAGAAAGAATTGAATTCAATGTTTTTTGTTCATTTTGCTTGTTTGTCGGATTTTGGGATGGACTCTTTGGCTTTGCTTTTCTTCTCCTCATTGGATTTTTCATGTTCAAAGTTGCAGAAGCCAGATTACAAGCTCATTTTGGTTCAACTTCAGCAACTGTGCATTGCATTGCCATGTATTGTGATGCAATGCTATCTTTCTAGCTCTCCCTTTTTACTTCCTTTTGGATAAACAGACATATTAGGCAAGCATTTTGGAGCTTTCACCTAAATAACTACAGGTGGTGAGATAAGCTGCACAATATAATTGACCTTTCAGTATATTGTTGCACACACACCATCTATTTAGCAAATGCCCTTGTTATCAACAGCAGCCTTTTAAACTCACCTGAGCTAACAGGTATGTGCGCTGGTTACTCTGCTGCGCTTAAAATTTCTTTTTTGGTTTGCTACAATGCCTTTTCTGAAACGTTGTCTCCTTCTGCTGGAACACTGACTTCTTTCATTTAATGCCTGCAGACTATAAAAGAGAACCCAACCCAAAAAGTTTGGTTGATTAGTCTGTGGCATTCTGTTAAACTGTTGCTTATGGCGGTCTCTGTGAGCTTCTCAGCGACATTCAGCCAGCCAGGTATCCTGCCTGCAGTAGATGGAATGTGGCAATGGAACGCTGGCTGCGCGTGTCATAATAGGCTCTGAGCCTTTATATACCTGTGCACAGCAGCAGCCACCTTCAGTCTGCTGCTGGACAGCCAGCAGCAGCAGCAGCAGGAGAGGTATGTAATCAGGAGCCCTCCTGCTAAGGGTAGACAGCTGCTCGTTCCACCCCACCCCCCGCCTTAATTGGTTCTCCTCCCTTCCAACGGTGTTGAGGCGGGTGGGAACAGCAGGGGGTGAAGGTGCTGTGTTTAAAGAGGTGGAGTTATGCAGATCTAAAACGCGTGGATTGCAGCAGCAGCAAGCCGAAAAGTGCAGGCATGTAAGGGATCTAGAGGTTGACAACATGTCTTCTTAACAGGAGTCCAGGAGCTCATCTCCACAAATGGACTTTTCAGGATCCTTGGGTGGCTCCGTAGTTTGAAACCAATTCTGGTTATCGCTTCTCGGCCTTTTGGCTAAGATCAAGTGTAGTATCTGTTCTTATCAGTTTAATATCTGATACGTCCCCTATCTGGGGACCATATATTAAATGGATTTTTAGAACAGGGAGATGGAAAAAGAGCTTGCTCTGTCCACTCCACGCATTGACCTGGTATTGCAGTATCTCCAGGACCGGTGCACCCCTTCTTTAATGCAGTTTCTAAAATCAGAAAGAATTGAATTCAATGTTTTTTGTTCATTTTGCTTGTTTGTCGGATTTTGGGATGGACTCTTTGGCTTTGCTTTTCTTCTCCTCATTGGATTTTTCATGTTCAAAGTTGCAGAAGCCAGATTACAAGCTCATTTTGGTTCAACTTCAGCAACTGTGCATTGCATTGCCATGTAATGTGATGCAATGCTATCTTTCTAGCTCTCCCTTTTTACTTCCTTTTGGATAAACAGACATATTAGGCAAGCATTTTGGAGCTTTCACCTAAATAACTACAGGTGGTGAGATAAGCTGCACAATATAATTGACCTTTCAGTATATTGTTGCACACACACCATCTATTTAGCAAATGCCCTTGTTATCAACAGCAGCCTTTTAAACTCACCTGAGCTAACAGGTATGTGCGCTGGTTACTCTGCTGCGCTTAAAATTTCTTTTTTGGTTTGCTACAATGCCTTTTCTGAAACGTTGTCTCCTTCTGCTGGAACACTGACTTCTTTCATTTAATGCCTGCAGACTATAAAAGAGAACCCAACCCAAAAAGTTTGGTTGATTAGTCTGTGGCATTCTGTTAAACTGTTGCTTATGGCGGTCTCTGTGAGCTTCTCAGCGACATTCAGCCAGCCAGGTATCCTGCCTGCAGTAGATGGAATGTGGCAATGGAACGCTGGCTGCGCGTGTCATAATAGGCTCTGAGCCTTTATATACCTGTGCACAGCAGCAGCCACCTTCAGTCTGCTGCTGGACAGCCAGCAGCAGCAGCAGCAGGAGAGGTATGTAATCAGGAGCCCTCCTGCTAAGGGTAGACAGCTGCTCGTTCCACCCCACCCCCCGCCTTAATTGGTTCTCCTCCCTTCCAACGGTGTTGAGGCGGGTGGGAACAGCAGGGGGTGAAGGTGCTGTGTTTAAAGAGGTGGAGTTATGCAGATCTAAAACGCGTGGATTGCAGCAGCAGCAAGCCGAAAAGTGCAGGCATGTAAGGGATCTAGAGGTTGACAACATGTCTTCTTAACGGGAGTCCAGGAGCTCATCTCCACAAATGGACTTTTCAGGATCCTTGGGTGGCTCCGTAGTTTGAAACCAATTCTGGTTATCGCTTCTCGGCCTTTTGGCTAAGATCAAGTGTAGTATCTGTTCTTATCAGTTTAATATCTGATACGTCCCCTATCTGGGGACCATATATTAAATGGATTTTTAGAACAGGGAGATGGAAAAAGAGCTTGCTCTGTCCACTCCACGCATTGACCTGGTATTGCAGTATCTCCAGGACCGGTGCACCCCTTCTTTAATGCAGTTTCTAAAATCAGAAAGAATTGAATTCAATGTTTTTTGTTCATTTTGCTTGTTTGTCGGATTTTGGGATGGACTCTTTGGCTTTGCTTTTCTTCTCCTCATTGGATTTTTCATGTTCAAAGTTGCAGAAGCCAGATTACAAGCTCATTTTGGTTCAACTTCAGCAACTGTGCATTGCATTGCCATGTATTGTGATGCAATGCTATCTTTCTAGCTCTCCCTTTTTACTTCCTTTTGGATAAACAGACATATTAGGCAAGCATTTTGGAGCTTTCACCTAAATAACTACAGGTGGTGAGATAAGCTGCACAATATAATTGACCTTTCAGTATATTGTTGCACACACACCATCTATTTAGCAAATGCCCTTGTTATCAACAGCAGCTTTTTAAACTCACCTGAGCTAACAGGTATGTGCGCTGGTTACTCTGCTGCGCTTAAAATTTCTTTTTTGGTTTGCTACAATGCCTTTTCTGAAACGTTGTCTCCTTCTGCTGGAACACTGACTTCTTTCATTTAATGCCTGCAGACTATAAAAGAGAACCCAACCCAAAAAGTTTGGTTGATTAGTCTGTGGCATTCTGTTAAACTGTTGCTTATGGCGGTCTCTGTGAGCTTCTCAGCGACATTCAGCCAGCCAGGTATCCTGCCTGCAGTAGATGGAATGTGGCAATGGAACGCTGGCTGCGCGTGTCATAATAGGCTCTGAGCCTTTATATACCTGTGCACAGCAGCAGCCACCTTCAGTCTGCTGCTGGACAGCCAGCAGCAGCAGCAGCAGGAGAGGTATGTAATCAGGAGCCCTCCTGCTAAGGGTAGACAGCTGCTCGTTCCACCCCACCCCCCGCCTTAATTGGTTCTCCTCCCTTCCAACGGTGTTGAGGCGGGTGGGAACAGCAGGGGGTGAAGGTGCTGTGTTTAAAGAGGTGGAGTTATGCAGATCTAAAACGCGTGGATTGCAGCAGCAGCAAGCCGAAAAGTGCAGGCATGTAAGGGATCTAGAGGTTGACAACATGTCTTCTTAACGGGAGTCCAGGAGCTCATCTCCACAAATGGACTTTTCAGGATCCCTGGGTGGCTCCGTAGTTTGAAACCAATTCTGGTTATCGCTTCTCGGCCTTTTGGCTAAGATCAAGTGTAGTATCTGTTCTTATCAGTTTAATATCTGATACGTCCCCTATCTGGGGACCATATATTAAATGGATTTTTAGAACAGGGAGATGGAAAAAGAGCTTGCTCTGTCCACTCCACGCATTGACCTGGTATTGCAGTATCTCCAGGACCGGTGCACCCCTTCTTTAATGCAGTTTCTAAAATCAGAAAGAATTGAATTCAATGTTTTTTGTTCATTTTGCTTGTTTGTCGGATTTTGGGATGGACTCTTTGGCTTTGCTTTTCTTCTCCTCATTGGATTTTTCATGTTCAAAGTTGCAGAAGCCAGATTACAAGCTCATTTTGGTTCAACTTCAGCAACTGTGCATTGCATTGCCATGTAATGTGATGCAATGCTATCTTTCTAGCTCTCCCTTTTTACTTCCTTTTGGATAAACAGACATATTAGGCAAGCATTTTGGAGCTTTCACCTAAATAACTACAGGTGGTGAGATAAGCTGCACAATATAATTGACCTTTCAGTATATTGTTGCACACACACCATCTATTTAGCAAATGCCCTTGTTATCAACAGCAGCCTTTTAAACTCACCTGAGCTAACAGGTATGTGCGCTGGTTACTCTGCTGCGCTTAAAATTTCTTTTTTGGTTTGCTACAATGCCTTTTCTGAAACGTTGTCTCCTTCTGCTGGAACACTGACTTCTTTCATTTAATGCCTGCAGACTATAAAAGAGAACCCAACCCAAAAAGTTTGGTTGATTAGTCTGTGGCATTCTGTTAAACTGTTGCTTATGGCGGTCTCTGTGAGCTTCTCAGCGACATTCAGCCAGCCAGGTATCCTGCCTGCAGTAGATGGAATGTGGCAATGGAACGCTGGCTGCGCGTGTCATAATAGGCTCTGAGCCTTTATATACCTGTGCACAGCAGCAGCCACCTTCAGTCTGCTGCTGGACAGCCAGCAGCAGCAGCAGCAGGAGAGGTATGTAATCAGGAGCCCTCCTGCTAAGGGTAGACAGCTGCTCGTTCCACCCCACCCCCCGCCTTAATTGGTTCTCCTCCCTTCCAACGGTGTTGAGGCGGGTGGGAACAGCAGGGGGTGAAGGTGCTGTGTTTAAAGAGGTGGAGTTATGCAGATCTAAAACGCGTGGATTGCAGCAGCAGCAAGCCGAAAAGTGCAGGCATGTAAGGGATCTAGAGGTTGACAACATGTCTTCTTAACGGGAGTCCAGGAGCTCATCTCCACAAATGGACTTTTCAGGATCCTTGGGTGGCTCCGTAGTTTGAAACCAATTCTGGTTATCGCTTCTCGGCCTTTTGGCTAAGATCAAGTGTAGTATCTGTTCTTATCAGTTTAATATCTGATACGTCCCCTATCTGGGGACCATATATTAAATGGATTTTTAGAACAGGGAGATGGAAAAAGAGCTTGCTCTGTCCACTCCACGCATTGACCTGGTATTGCAGTATCTCCAGGACCGGTGCACCCCTTCTTTAATGCAGTTTCTAAAATCAGAAAGAATTGAATTCAATGTTTTTTGTTCATTTTGCTTGTTTGTCGGATTTTGGGATGGACTCTTTGGCTTTGGTTTTCTTCTCCTCATTGGATTTTTCATGTTCAAAGTTGCAGAAGCCAGATTACAAGCTCATTTTGGTTCAACTTCAGCAACTGTGCATTGCATTGCCATGTATTGTGATGCAATGCTATCTTTCTAGCTCTCCCTTTTTACTTCCTTTTGGATAAACAGACATATTAGGCAAGCATTTTGGAGCTTTCACCTAAATAACTACAGGTGGTGAGATAAGCTGCACAATATAATTGACCTTTCAGTATATTGTTGCACACACACCATCTATTTAGCAAATGCCCTTGTTATCAACAGCAGCCTTTTAAACTCACCTGAGCTAACAGGTATGTGCGCTGGTTACTCTGCTGCGCTTAAAATTTCTTTTTTGGTTTGCTACAATGCCTTTTCTGAAACGTTGTCTCCTTCTGCTGGAACACTGACTTCTTTCATTTAATGCCTGCAGACTATAAAAGAGAACCCAACCCAAAAAGTTTGGTTGATTAGTCTGTGGCATTCTGTTAAACTGTTGCTTATGGCGGTCTCTGTGAGCTTCTCAGCGACATTCAGCCAGCCAGGTATCCTGCCTGCAGTAGATGGAATGTGGCAATGGAACGCTGGCTGCGCGTGTCATAATAGGCTCTGAGCCTTTATATACCTGTGCACAGCAGCAGCCACCTTCAGTCTGCTGCTGGACAGCCAGCAGCAGCAGCAGCAGGAGAGGTATGTAATCAGGAGCCCTCCTGCTAAGGGTAGACAGCTGCTCGTTCCACCCCACCCCCCGCCTTAATTGGTTCTCCTCCCTTCCAACGGTGTTGAGGCGGGTGGGAACAGCAGGGGGTGAAGGTGCTGTGTTTAAAGAGGTGGAGTTATGCAGATCTAAAACGCGTGGATTGCAGCAGCAGCAAGCCGAAAAGTGCAGGCATGTAAGGGATCTAGAGGTTGACAACATGTCTTCTTAACGGGAGTCCAGGAGCTCATCTCCACAAATGGACTTTTCAGGATCCTTGGGTGGCTCCGTAGTTTGAAACCAATTCTGGTTATCGCTTCTCGGCCTTTTGGCTAAGATCAAGTGTAGTATCTGTTCTTATCAGTTTAATATCTGATACGTCCCCTATCTGGGGACCATATATTAAATGGATTTTTAGAACAGGGAGATGGAAAAAGAGCTTGCTCTGTCCACTCCACGCATTGACCTGGTATTGCAGTATCTCCAGGACCGGTGCACCCCTTCTTTAATGCAGTTTCTAAAATCAGAAAGAATTGAATTCAATGTTTTTTGTTCATTTTGCTTGTTTGTCGGATTTTGGGATGGACTCTTTGGCTTTGCTTTTCTTCTCCTCATTGGATTTTTCATGTTCAAAGTTGCAGAAGCCAGATTACAAGCTCATTTTGGTTCAACTTCAGCAACTGTGCATTGCATTGCCATGTAATGTGATGCAATGCTATCTTTCTAGCTCTCCCTTTTTACTTCCTTTTGGATAAACAGACATATTAGGCAAGCATTTTGGAGCTTTCACCTAAATAACTACAGGTGGTGAGATAAGCTGCACAATATAATTGACCTTTCAGTATATTGTTGCACACACACCATCTATTTAGCAAATGCCCTTGTTATCAACAGCAGCCTTTTAAACTCACCTGAGCTAACAGGTATGTGCGCTGGTTACTCTGCTGCGCTTAAAATTTCTTTTTTGGTTTGCTACAATGCCTTTTCTGAAACGTTGTCTCCTTCTGCTGGAACACTGACTTCTTTCATTTAATGCCTGCAGACTATAAAAGAGAACCCAACCCAAAAAGTTTGGTTGATTAGTCTGTGGCATTCTGTTAAACTGTTGCTTATGGCGGTCTCTGTGAGCTTCTCAGCGACATTCAGCCAGCCAGGTATCCTGCCTGCAGTAGATGGAATGTGGCAATGGAACGCTGGCTGCGCGTGTCATAATAGGCTCTGAGCCTTTATATACCTGTGCACAGCAGCAGCCACCTTCAGTCTGCTGCTGGACAGCCAGCAGCAGCAGCAGCAGGAGAGGTATGTAATCAGGAGCCCTCCTGCTAAGGGTAGACAGCTGCTCGTTCCACCCCACCCCCCGCCTTAATTGGTTCTCCTCCCTTCCAACGGTGTTGAGGCGGGTGGGAACAGCAGGGGGTGAAGGTGCTGTGTTTAAAGAGGTGGAGTTATGCAGATCTAAAACGCGTGGATTGCAGCAGCAGCAAGCCGAAAAGTGCAGGCATGTAAGGGATCTAGAGGTTGACAACATGTCTTCTTAACGGGAGTCCAGGAGCTCATCTCCACAAATGGACTTTTCAGGATCCTTGGGTGGCTCCGTAGTTTGAAACCAATTCTGGTTATCGCTTCTCGGCCTTTTGGCTAAGATCAAGTGTAGTATCTGTTCTTATCAGTTTAATATCTGATACGTCCCCTATCTGGGGACCATATATTAAATGGATTTTTAGAAAAGGGAGATGGAAAAAGAGCTTGCTCTGTCCACTCCACCCATTGACCTGGTATTGCAGTATCTCCAGGACCGGTGCACCCCTTCTTTAATGCAGTTTCTAAAATCAGAAAGAATTGAATTCAATGTTTTTTGTTCATTTTGCTTGTTTGTCGGATTTTGGGATGGACTCTTTGGCTTTGCTTTTCTTCTCCTCATTGGATTTTTCATGTTCAAAGTTGCAGAAGCCAGATTACAAGCTCATTTTGGTTCAACTTCAGCAACTGTGCATTGCATTGCCATGTAATGTGATGCAATGCTATCTTTCTAGCTCTCCCTTTTTACTTCCTTTTGGATAAACAGACATATTAGGCAAGCATTTTGGAGCTTTCACCTAAATAACTACAGGTGGTGAGATAAGCTGCACAATATAATTGACCTTTCAGTATATTGTTGCACACACACCATCTATTTAGCAAATGCCCTTGTTATCAACAGCAGCCTTTTAAACTCACCTGAGCTAACAGGTATGTGCGCTGGTTACTCTGCTGCGCTTAAAATTTCTTTTTTGGTTTGCTACAATGCCTTTTCTGAAACGTTGTCTCCTTCTGCTGGAACACTGACTTCTTTCATTTAATGCCTGCAGACTATAAAAGAGAACCCAACCCAAAAAGTTTGGTTGATTAGTCTGTGGCATTCTGTTAAACTGTTGCTTATGGCGGTCTCTGTGAGCTTCTCAGCGACATTCAGCCAGCCAGGTATCCTGCCTGCAGTAGATGGAATGTGGCAATGGAACGCTGGCTGCGCGTGTCATAATAGGCTCTGAGCCTTTATATACCTGTGCACAGCAGCAGCCACCTTCAGTCTGCTGCTGGACAGCCAGCAGCAGCAGCAGCAGGAGAGGTATGTAATCAGGAGCCCTCCTGCTAAGGGTAGACAGCTGCTCGTTCCACCCCACCCCCCGCCTTAATTGGTTCTCCTCCCTTCCAACGGTGTTGAGGCGGGTGGGAACAGCAGGGGGTGAAGGTGCTGTGTTTAAAGAGGTGGAGTTATGCAGATCTAAAACGCGTGGATTGCAGCAGCAGCAAGCCGAAAAGTGCAGGCATGTAAGGGATCTAGAGGTTGACAACATGTCTTCTTAACGGGAGTCCAGGAGCTCATCTCCACAAATGGACTTTTCAGGATCCTTGGGTGGCTCCGTAGTTTGAAACCAATTCTGGTTATCGCTTCTCGGCCTTTTGGCTAAGATCAAGTGTAGTATCTGTTCTTATCAGTTTAATATCTGATACGTCCCCTATCTGGGGACCATATATTAAATGGATTTTTAGAACAGGGAGATGGAAAAAGAGCTTGCTCTGTCCACTCCACGCATTGACCTGGTATTGCAGTATCTCCAGGACCGGTGCACCCCTTCTTTAATGCAGTTTCTAAAATCAGAAAGAATTGAATTCAATGTTTTTTGTTCATTTTGCTTGTTTGTCGGATTTTGGGATGGACTCTTTGGCTTTGCTTTTCTTCTCCTCATTGGATTTTTCATGTTCAAAGTTCCAGAAGCCAGATTACAAGCTCATTTTGGTTCAACTTCAGCAACTGTGCATTGCATTGCCATGTAATGTGATGCAATGCTATCTTTCTAGCTCTCCCTTTTTACTTCCTTTTGGATAAACAGACATATTAGGCAAGCATTTTGGAGCTTTCACCTAAATAACTACAGGTGGTGAGATAAGCTGCACAATATAATTGACCTTTCAGTATATTGTTGCACACACACCATCTATTTAGCAAATGCCCTTGTTATCAACAGCAGCCTTTTAAACTCACCTGAGCTAACAGGTATGTGCGCTGGTTACTCTGCTGCGCTTAAAATTTCTTTTTTGGTTTGCTACAATGCCTTTTCTGAAACGTTGTCTCCTTCTGCTGGAACACTGACTTCTTTCATTTAATGCCTGCAGACTATAAAAGAGAACCCAACCCAAAAAGTTTGGTTGATTAGTCTGTGGCATTCTGTTAAACTGTTGCTTATGGCGGTCTCTGTGAGCTTCTCAGCGACATTCAGCCAGCCAGGTATCCTGCCTGCAGTAGATGGAATGTGGCAATGGAACGCTGGCTGCGCGTGTCATAATAGGCTCTGAGCCTTTATATACCTGTGCACAGCAGCAGCCACCTTCAGTCTGCTGCTGGACAGCCAGCAGCAGCAGCAGCAGGAGAGGTATGTAATCAGGAGCCCTCCTGCTAAGGGTAGACAGCTGCTCGTTCCACCCCACCCCCCGCCTTAATTGGTTCTCCTCCCTTCCAACGGTGTTGAGGCGGGTGGGAACAGCAGGGGGTGAAGGTGCTGTGTTTAAAGAGGTGGAGTTATGCAGATCTAAAACGCGTGGATTGCAGCAGCAGCAAGCCGAAAAGTGCAGGCATGTAAGGGATCTAGAGGTTGACAACATGTCTTCTTAACGGGAGTCCAGGAGCTCATCTCCACAAATGGACTTTTCAGGATCCTTGGGTGGCTCCGTAGTTTGAAACCAATTCTGGTTATCGCTTCTCGGCCTTTTGGCTAAGATCAAGTGTAGTATCTGTTCTTATCAGTTTAATATCTGATACGTCCCCTATCTGGGGACCATATATTAAATGGATTTTTAGAACAGGGAGATGGAAAAAGAGCTTGCTCTGTCCACTCCACGCATTGACCTGGTATTGCAGTATCTCCAGGACCGGTGCACCCCTTCTTTAATGCAGTTTCTAAAATCAGAAAGAATTGAATTCAATGTTTTTTGTTCATTTTGCTTGTTTGTCGGATTTTGGGATGGACTCTTTGGCTTTGCTTTTCTTCTCCTCATTGGATTTTTCATGTTCAAAGTTGCAGAAGCCAGATTACAAGCTCATTTTGGTTCAACTTCAGCAACTGTGCATTGCATTGCCATGTAATGTGATGCAATGCTATCTTTCTAGCTCTCCCTTTTTACTTCCTTTTGGATAAACAGACATATTAGGCAAGCATTTTGGAGCTTTCACCTAAATAACTACAGGTGGTGAGATAAGCTGCACAATATAATTGACCTTTCAGTATATTGTTGCACACACACCATCTATTTAGCAAATGCCCTTGTTATCAACAGCAGCCTTTTAAACTCACCTGAGCTAACAGGTATGTGCGCTGGTTACTCTGCTGCGCTTAAAATTTCTTTTTTGGTTTGCTACAATGCCTTTTCTGAAACGTTGTCTCCTTCTGCTGGAACACTGACTTCTTTCATTTAATGCCTGCAGACTATAAAAGAGAACCCAACCCAAAAAGTTTGGTTGATTAGTCTGTGGCATTCTGTTAAACTGTTGCTTATGGCGGTCTCTGTGAGCTTCTCAGCGACATTCAGCCAGCCAGGTATCCTGCCTGCAGTAGATGGAATGTGGCAATGGAACGCTGGCTGCGCGTGTCATAATAGGCTCTGAGCCTTTATATACCTGTGCACAGCAGCAGCCACCTTCAGTCTGCTGCTGGACAGCCAGCAGCAGCAGCAGCAGGAGAGGTATGTAATCAGGAGCCCTCCTGCTAAGGGTAGACAGCTGCTCGTTCCACCCCACCCCCCGCCTTAATTGGTTCTCCTCCCTTCCAACGGTGTTGAGGCGGGTGGGAACAGCAGGGGGTGAAGGTGCTGTGTTTAAAGAGGTGGAGTTATGCAGATCTAAAACGCGTGGATTGCAGCAGCAGCAAGCCGAAAAGTGCAGGCATGTAAGGGATCTAGAGGTTGACAACATGTCTTCTTAACGGGAGTCCAGGAGCTCATCTCCACAAATGGACTTTTCAGGATCCTTGGGTGGCTCCGTAGTTTGAAACCAATTCTGGTTATCGCTTCTCGGCCTTTTGGCTAAGATCAAGTGTAGTATCTGTTCTTATCAGTTTAATATCTGATACGTCCCCTATCTGGGGACCATATATTAAATGGATTTTTAGAAAAGGGAGATGGAAAAAGAGCTTGCTCTGTCCACTCCACCCATTGACCTGGTATTGCAGTATCTCCAGGACCGGTGCACCCCTTCTTTAATGCAGTTTCTAAAATCAGAAAGAATTGAATTCAATGTTTTTTGTTCATTTTGCTTGTTTGTCGGATTTTGGGATGGACTCTTTGGCTTTGCTTTTCTTCTCCTCATTGGATTTTTCATGTTCAAAGTTGCAGAAGCCAGATTACAAGCTCATTTTGGTTCAACTTCAGCAACTGTGCATTGCATTGCCATGTAATGTGATGCAATGCTATCTTTCTAGCTCTCCCTTTTTACTTCCTTTTGGATAAACAGACATATTAGGCAAGCATTTTGGAGCTTTCACCTAAATAACTACAGGTGGTGAGATAAGCTGCACAATATAATTGACCTTTCAGTATATTGTTGCACACACACCATCTATTTAGCAAATGCCCTTGTTATCAACAGCAGCCTTTTAAACTCACCTGAGCTAACAGGTATGTGCGCTGGTTACTCTGCTGCGCTTAAAATTTCTTTTTTGGTTTGCTACAATGCCTTTTCTGAAACGTTGTCTCCTTCTGCTGGAACACTGACTTCTTTCATTTAATGCCTGCAGACTATAAAAGAGAACCGAACCCAAAAAGTTTGGTTGATTAGTGTGTGGCATTCTGTTAAACTGTTGCTTATGGCGGTCTCTGTGAGCTTCTCAGCGACATTCAGCCAGCCAGGTATCCTGCCTGCAGTAGATGGAATGTGGCAATGGAACGCTGGCTGCGCGTGTCATAATAGGCTCTGAGCCTTTATATACCTGTGCACAGCAGCAGCCACCTTCAGTCTGCTGCTGGACAGCCAGCAGCAGCAGCAGCAGGAGAGGTATGTAATCAGGAGCCCTCCTGCTAAGGGTAGACAGCTGCTCGTTCCACCCCACCCCCCGCCTTAATTGGTTCTCCTCCCTTCCAACGGTGTTGAGGCGGGTGGGAACAGCAGGGGGTGAAGGTGCTGTGTTTAAAGAGGTGGAGTTATGCAGATCTAAAACGCGTGGATTGCAGCAGCAGCAAGCCGAAAAGTGCAGGCATGTAAGGGATCTAGAGGTTGACAACATGTCTTCTTAACGGGAGTCCAGGAGCTCATCTCCACAAATGGACTTTTCAGGATCCTTGGGTGGCTCCGTAGTTTGAAACCAATTCTGGTTATCGCTTCTCGGCCTTTTGGCTAAGATCAAGTGTAGTATCTGTTCTTATCAGTTTAATATCTGATACGTCCCCTATCTGGGGACCATATATTAAATGGATTTTTAGAACAGGGAGATGGAAAAAGAGCTTGCTCTGTCCACTCCACGCATTGACCTGGTATTGCAGTATCTCCAGGACCGGTGCACCCCTTCTTTAATGCAGTTTCTAAAATCAGAAAGAATTGAATTCAATGTTTTTTGTTCATTTTGCTTGTTTGTCGGATTTTGGGATGGACTCTTTGGCTTTGCTTTTCTTCTCCTCATTGGATTTTTCATGTTCAAAGTTGCAGAAGCCAGATTACAAGCTCATTTTGGTTCAACTTCCGCAACTGTGCATTGCATTGCCATGTAATGTGATGCAATGCTATCTTTCTAGCTCTCCCTTTTTACTTCCTTTTGGATAAACAGACATATTAGGCAAGCATTTTGGAGCTTTCACCTAAATAACTACAGGTGGTGAGATAAGCTGCACAATATAATTGACCTTTCAGTATATTGTTGCACACACACCATCTATTTAGCAAATGCCCTTGTTATCAACAGCAGCCTTTTAAACTCACCTGAGCTAACAGGTATGTGCGCTGGTTACTCTGCTGCGCTTAAAATTTCTTTTTTGGTTTGCTACAATGCCTTTTCTGAAACGTTGTCTCCTTCTGCTGGAACACTGACTTCTTTCATTTAATGCCTGCAGACTATAAAAGAGAACCCAACCCAAAAAGTTTGGTTGATTAGTCTGTGGCATTCTGTTAAACTGTTGCTTTTGGCGGTCTCTGTGAGCTTCTCAGCGACATTCAGCCAGCCAGGTATCCTGCCTGCAGTAGATGGAATGTGGCAATGGAACGCTGGCTGCGCGTGTCATAATAGGCTCTGAGCCTTTATATACCTGTGCACAGCAGCAGCCACCTTCAGTCTGCTGCTGGACAGCCAGCAGCAGCAGCAGCAGGAGAGGTATGTAATCAGGAGCCCTCCTGCTAAGGGTAGACAGCTGCTCGTTCCACCCCACCCCCCGCCTTAATTGGTTCTCCTCCCTTCCAACGGCGTTGAGGCGGGTGGGAACAGCAGGGGGTGAAGGTGCTGTGTTTAAAGAGGTGGAGTTATGCAGATCTAAAACGCGTGGATTGCAGCAGCAGCAAGCCGAAAAGTGCAGGCATGTAAGGGATCTAGAGGTTGACAACATGTCTTCTTAACGGGAGTCCAGGAGCTCATCTCCACAAATGGACTTTTCAGGATCCTTGGGTGGCTCCGTAGTTTGAAACCAATTCTGGTTATCGCTTCTCGGCCTTTTGGCTAAGATCAAGTGTAGTATCTGTTCTTATCAGTTTAATATCTGATACGTCCCCTATCTGGGGACCATATATTAAATGGATTTTTAGAACAGGGAGATGGAAAAAGAGCTTGCTCTGTCCACTCCACGCATTGACCTGGTATTGCAGTATCTCCAGGACCGGTGCACCCCTTCTTTAATGCAGTTTCTAAAATCAGAAAGAATTGAATTCAATGTTTTTTGTTCATTTTGCTTGTTTGTCGGATTTTGGGATGGACTCTTTGGCTTTGCTTTTCTTCTCCTCATTGGATTTTTCATGTTCAAAGTTGCAGAAGCCAGATTACAAGCTCATTTTGGTTCAACTTCAGCAACTGTGCATTGCATTGCCATGTAATGTGATGCAATGCTATCTTTCTAGCTCTCCCTTTTTACTTCCTTTTGGATAAACAGACATATTAGGCAAGCATTTTGGAGCTTTCACCTAAATAACTACAGGTGGTGAGATAAGCTGCACAATATAATTGACCTTTCAGTATATTGTTGCACACACACCATCTATTTAGCAAATGCCCTTGTTATCAACAGCAGCCTTTTAAACTCACCTGAGCTAACAGGTAAGTGCGCTGGTTACTCTGCTGCGCTTAAAATTTCTTTTTTGGTTTGCTACAATGCCTTTTCTGAAACGTTGTCTCCTTCTGCTGGAACACTGACTTCTTTCATTTAATGCCTGCAGACTATAAAAGAGAACCCAACCCAAAAAGTTTGGTTGATTAGTCTGTGGCATTCTGTTAAACTGTTGCTTATGGCGGTCTCTGTGAGCTTCTCAGCGACATTCAGCCAGCCAGGTATCCTGCCTGCAGTAGATGGAATGTGGCAATGGAACGCTGGCTGCGCGTGTCATAATAGGCTCTGAGCCTTTATATACCTGTGCACAGCAGCAGCCACCTTCAGTCTGCTGCTGGACAGCCAGCAGCAGCAGCAGCAGGAGAGGTATGTAATCAGGAGCCCTCCTGCTAAGGGTAGACAGCTGCTCGTTCCACCCCACCCCCCGCCTTAATTGGTTCTCCTCCCTTCCAACGGTGTTGAGGCGGGTGGGAACAGCAGGGGGTGAAGGTGCTGTGTTTAAAGAGGTGGAGTTATGCAGATCTAAAACGCGTGGATTGC
This sequence comes from Phyllobates terribilis, assembly GCF_046119375.1. NCBI lineage: Eukaryota > Metazoa > Chordata > Amphibia > Anura > Dendrobatidae > Phyllobates > Phyllobates terribilis. The sequence goes on along the minus strand of NW_027363153.1, from coordinate 1,264,826 downwards.
AGCAGCAGCAAGCCGAAAAGTGCAGGCATGTAAGGGATCTAGAGGTTGACAACATGTCTTCTTAACGGGAGTCCAGGAGCTCATCTCCACAAATGGACTTTTCAGGATCCTTGGGTGGCTCCGTAGTTTGAAACCAATTCTGGTTATCGCTTCTCGGCCTTTTGGCTAAGATCAAGTGTAGTATCTGTTCTTATCAGTTTAATATCTGATACGTCCCCTATCTGGGGACCATATATTAAATGGATTTTTAGAACAGAGAGATGGAAAAAGAGCTTGCTCTGTCCACTCCACGCATTGACCTGGTATTGCAGTATCTCCAGGACCGGTGCACCCCTTCTTTAATGCAGTTTCTAAAATCAGAAAGAATTGAATTAAATGTTTTTTGTTCATTTTGCTTGTTTGTCGGATTTTGGGATGGACTCTTTGGCTTTGCTTTTCTTCTCCTCATTGGATTTTTCATGTTCAAAGTTGCAGAAGCCAGATTACAAGCTCATTTTGGTTCAACTTCAGCAACTGTGCATTGCATTGCCATGTAATGTGATGCAATGCTATCTTTCTAGCTCTCCCTTTTTACTTCCTTTTGGATAAACAGACATATTAGGCAAGCATTTTGGAGCTTTCACCTAAATAACTACAGGTGGTGAGATAAGCTGCACAATATAATTGACCTTTCAGTATATTGTTGCACACACACCATCTATTTAGCAAATGCCCTTGTTATCAACAGCAGCCTTTTAAACTCACCTGAGCTAACAGGTATGTGCGCTGGTTACTCTGCTGCGCTTAAAATTTCTTTTTTGGTTTGCTACAATGCCTTTTCTGAAACGTTGTCTCCTTCTGCTGGAACACTGACTTCTTTCATTTAATGCCTGCAGACTATAAAAGAGAACCCAACCCAAAAAGTTTGGTTGATTAGTCTGTGGCATTCTGTTAAACTGTTGCTTTTGGCGGTCTCTGTGAGCTTCTCAGCGACATTCAGCCAGCCAGGTATCCTGCCTGCAGTAGATGGAATGTGGTAATGGAACGCTGGCTGCGCGTGTCATAATAGGCTCTGAGCCTTTATATACCTGTGCACAGCAGCAGCCACCTTCAGTCTGCTGCTGGACAGCCAGCAGCAGCAGCAGCAGGAGAGGTATGTAATCAGGAGCCCTCCTGCTAAGGGTAGACAGCTGCTCGTTCCACCCCACCCCCCGCCATAATTGGTTCTCCTCCCTTCCAACGGTGTTGAGGCGGGTGGGAACAGCAGGGGGTGAAGGTGCTGTGTTTAAAGAGGTGGAGTTATGCAGATCTAAAACGCGTGGATTGCAGCAGCAGCAAGCCGAAAAGTGCAGGCATGTAAGGGATCTAGAGGTTGACAACATGTCTTCTTAACGGGAGTCCAGGAGCTCATCTCCGCAAATGGACTTTTCAGGATCCTTGGGTGGCTCCGTAGTTTGAAACCAATTCTGGTTATCGCTTCTCGGCCTTTTGGCTAAGATCAAGTGTAGTATCTGTTCTTATCAGTTTAATATCTGATACGTCCCCTATCTGGGGACCATATATTAAATGGATTTTTAGAACAGGGAGATGGAAAAAGAGCTTGCTCTGTCCACTCCACGCATTGACCTGGTATTGCAGTATCTCCAGGACCGGTGCACCCCTTCTTTAATGCAGTTTCTAAAATCAGAAAGAATTGAATTCAATGTTTTTTGTTCATTTTGCTTGTTTGTCGGATTTTGGGATGGACTCTTTGGCTTTGCTTTTCTTCTCCTCATTGGATTTTTCATGTTCAAAGTTGCAGAAGCCAGATTACAAGCTCATTTTGGTTCAACTTCAGCAACTGTGCATTGCATTGCCATGTAATGTGATGCAATGCTATCTTTCTAGCTCTCCCTTTTTACTTCCTTTTGGATAAACAGACATATTAGGCAAGCATTTTGGAGCTTTCACCTAAATAACTACAGGTGGTGAGATAAGCTGCACAATATAATTGACCTTTCAGTATATTGTTGCACACACACCATCTATTTAGCAAATGCCCTTGTTATCAACAGCAGCCTTTTAAACTCACCTGAGCTAACAGGTATGTGCGCTGGTTACTCTGCTGCGCTTAAAATTTCTTTTTTGGTTTGCTACAATGCCTTTTCTGAAACGTTGTCTCCTTCTGCTGGAACACTGACTTCTTTCATTTAATGCCTGCAGACTATAAAAGAGAACCCAACCCAAAAAGTTTGGTTGATTAGTCTGTGGCATTCTGTTAAACTGTTGCTTATGGCGGTCTCTGTGAGCTTCTCAGCGACATTCAGCCAGCCAGGTATCCTGCCTGCAGTAGATGGAATGTGGCAATGGAACGCTGGCTGCGCGTGTCATAATAGGCTCTGAGCCTTTATATACCTGTGCACAGCAGCAGCCACCTTCAGTCTGCTGCTGGACAGCCAGCAGCAGCAGCAGCAGGAGAGGTATGTAATCAGGAGCCCTCCTGCTAAGGGTAGACAGCTGCTCGTTCCACCCCACCCCCCGCCTTAATTGGTTCTCCTCCCTTCCAACGGCGTTGAGGCGGGTGGGAACAGCAGGGGGTGAAGGTGCTGTGTTTAAAGAGGTGGAGTTATGCAGATCTAAAACGCGTGGATTGCAGCAGCAGCAAGCCGAAAAGTGCAGGCATGTAAGGGATCTAGAGGTTGACAACATGTCTTCTTAACGGGAGTCCAGGAGCTCATCTCCACAAATGGACTTTTCAGGATCCTTGGGTGGCTCCGTAGTTTGAAACCAATTCTGGTTATCGCTTCTCGGCCTTTTGGCTAAGATCAAGTGTAGTATCTGTTCTTATCAGTTTAATATCTGATACGTCCCCTATCTGGGGACCATATATTAAATGGATTTTTAGAACAGGGAGATGGAAAAAGAGCTTGCTCTGTCCACTCCACGCATTGACCTGGTATTGCAGTATCTCCAGGACCGGTGCACCCCTTCTTTAATGCAGTTTCTAAAATCAGAAAGAATTGAATTCAATGTTTTTTGTTCATTTTGCTTGTTTGTCGGATTTTGGGATGGACTCTTTGGCTTTGCTTTTCTTCTCCTCATTGGATTTTTCATGTTCAAAGTTGCAGAAGCCAGATTACAAGCTCATTTTGGTTCAACTTCAGCAACTGTGCATTGCATTGCCATGTAATGTGATGCAATGCTATCTTTCTAGCTCTCCCTTTTTACTTCTGTGACACCCCAGGGGTCTGGTTGCCACAGTGATAGAGATATTATGTCTGAGAGCAGGTGGGAGGTCCTTTGGTCAGGGATCCTGTGCATGCCACACCTCCTGCCCAGTCTTGGGAGGGGAAGAACTTCCCCTGTATAAACCCGGGGCTGAGGCAGGGTGAGTCAGACAAGGAGAGTGGAGAAGAGAAGCAGCATAGGAAACAGCAGAGTTACAAGGAGTCAGGGGCTGGCAGCTACAGAGCTCGCCCTGACTAAGAAGATTCTTTACCGGACCCGGAGTCCGAGGCTGTGGGGACTAACTCCTACCCAGCAGCAGAATCCGTCGGGCAGGGGATTTCAGGTCCTCTGGCCCAGAAGCCTGAAGGCACGGTTACACGCGTGGGACCAGCACCGCCATCGTGGAGCGGAAGTCATTAGAAGGCCCCGAGTCACCGGCCATACGGGTGAGCACCACACGGTACACTCAGGGACGTGGGCTACTTACATCAGCTTCTAGCAAGGTAGCCAGAAGAGTACAGTCAGTTTGGGAGGCCTACAACTACGCCTGGCCAGGGGAGATCCCATCTGCTCAAAGACTGACCAGGCCCCGTTTGCTAGCAAGTACTCCGGGAGGGTCTGTCGTTGTTACCAGTAAAGACCCTGAACTACACCGTACCGTCTCTGAGTGGTTCCTGCTACCCCCATCATCCACGTCGGCTGCCCTGAGGCCATACCCCTCCCGTTGGGGGTTATACTATCACGCTGCACAATCCTACCACCGGCCTCAGCGGTCTGCCCTGCAGCAGCAGCTTCCTGGCTGCACTCAACGGGTGGCGTAGTCATCAACTATTTACTACTAATAGACTGCCATCTAGTTTGACTCCCTGGGCACGGACCGGGTCACCGCCACGAGATTACAACCCTCCACGGATCCGGCTCCGGGTAAGCTCCCGCGTGCGCACCGCAGCGCGACACAGGCCCAGGGGCGCGTCAACTTTGGCGTAGTCGGCAGGATTTCGTGCCCGCAACCACCGGGTACTGCGTGCCTGAAAAGCAAAGACTGTTCAAACTTACCAGTGGTGAAGGTTTCCCGCCATCCGGCGCCATCTTCTACCTTCTTCCCGCCATCCGCGAAGTTTTCCCGCCATCCGGCGCCATCTTCGACCTTCTTCCCGCCATCCGTGGAGTTTTCCCGCCATTGGACGCCATCTTGAGGACGCCGCGCGGGAAGAAGAGGGGCGTGGACTCCGAAAGCGTGCGAGAACTGAAGCCCCGCCTCACGTCCGGACGTTGCGTAAGGTCCTGGAAGGAGCCCAGCAGACGCCGACGTCACAGGAGCGCGACGGAAGGTCCTCAACCCTGACGATCCACTGCGGAGCCGCGGCCTACGGAAGAGGATCATCGCAAGGTAGGCCACGGTCCACTAGGGGGGAGGAAGATGTCGGATACGGAGGAGAGCTTCACTGCCTCAACCCCCGCCAGCGCTACCGCTGCTGCAGTTATGCCCTTCACCATGCCCTATATCCCGGGAGCAGCTTGGCTACCCCAGTACTCAGGGGAGTCACATACCCTGCATGACTTTAGAGAAAAGCTGGATAGCCTCTTCCAGGTGTACCCCCTCACAGAAGAGCAAAAAGTGAGCATCCTGGTGGCCCAACTAACCGGGGCAGCCAAAAGGGAAGTAAAATCCTGGCCACCTGGGAGGAAGACTGTCGCAGGGATACTAACCCGGCTGAAGGACACCTTTGATACCCGCACCTCAGCCGAGATTAAGCTTAGATTCTACGGGTGCAAGCAGCGAGCGCATGAGAGTATAAGGGACTATGCACTAAACCTACAAGAGGCCCTGAGGGCCATAAAGCAGACCGACCCTGATGGGGTGGGAAACGAGGACAGGCTGTTGACTGAACAATTTATAGAGGGTTTATATTGCAATGCCCACCGAACCCAGTTGCGGGCAATGGCCTTACAGGATCCCCATCTGGACTTTGCACAGTTCAAGGACAGAGCCATCCGGGTGCTCCGAGAACCGGCACCAGGTGGCGTTGTGACCCACAGACGCCCCACTACCACTTACTACCAGGAGGCGGCGCCCTTGTCAGCAGGGCCTGTGGGAGCTGATGCGCAGGCTTTGGACAATGACCCGGCTCCAGACCTACACCATCAGGTCCAAGAGCTAGCTAAGAGCGTTGCTGCGCTAACCCAAACTGTGCAGTCTTTACAGGTTTCCACCCCAGGGAAGATCCAGCTGGCATCCGGACCGGAGGACATCCCGTGGCGTCGACCAAGGAGGACCCCACCGGCCAGAGGAAGACCCAGTGACCGATACAGTGAGGACGGACGACCCATCTGCCGCCGCTGCAATCAACCCGGACATATGGCAAGGTACTGTTCTTTAAACGGGCACAACCTGGGGTAGAGGGCCAACCCCCAGGAAAAAGATCACCAGGCCCATCGAACTGGCGCGACAGATATGTGGGAGGACGTCCAGTCTTGCCTGTGGTACTGGATGGCATTCCCATGAGTGCCCTACTGGACACCGGGTCACAGGTCACCACCATCCCGTACGTGCTCTTCAAGCAGTACTGGAATGACTTGGATATTACCCGCTACCCCGACGACGACTTGAGTATCATCGCCAGCAATGGTCCGCCCGTGCCACAGATCGGATTTAAAGAGGTGACCATCAAATTTGGTTGAGTCGAACTGGCCGCACAGGGACTGATCATTGTAGATATCGATAAACATGAGAGTCACCCAAAAATAACTCTAGGAACTAATGTAATTGAAAATTGTCTTGCAGAGGTGATTTTCCTTTTACAGCAGGTTGCCAAGAATGCCAGCTCCGGCGAGCAGCGGGTGCTCCAGAAAGAGATCCGGGCACTGATGCAACGGCAACAAGTGGAACTCTCCGGCGGTGAGATTGGTAGCGTAAGAATGTGTGACCCTTTTCCTATTGCCATGCCCCCAAAAAGTGAAATGATGATTTGGTGCCGGGCAGCTATTGGTCTGAGAGGTAGAGATTACCAGGCAATGGTAGAACCAGTTTACTCAGACAGTAGGCCCACCATTTTGACAGCACGGGGGGTGGTCAATGTACGCCATGGGAGGGTGCCCATTCGCATAATAAATATCGGGGAGAGGGAAGTGTACCTGCCCCGGTATGCCACGCTAGCCAAATTATATACCACTAATCAAAGTTCTATACAATCTGTGGAACCCTTGCCTCCATCTCACCCGGAGGAAGGTAACGGCTCTAAGAAAGACATGGAGGACTGGTGTCAGCAACTACATTTGGGTACTGACTCCACTCCCTCACATCAGAAACAAGGAGTCTATCGGGTGGTTCAAGAGTATGAGAGAGTGTTTAGTAAACACCCGTTAGACTTCGGGCGAGTCAAGGGGGTAGAACATCGCATCCCCACGGGAGATCATCCTCCCATAAAAGAGAGGTATCGACCCGTACCCCCTGCACATTACCAACACGCCAAGGGGATGCTTAGAGATATGAAGGAGGCTGGGGTAATCCGGGATAGTTGTAGCCCCTGGGCAGCCCCATTAGTTTTAGTCAAAAAGAAAGACAACACCATGAGGATGTGTGTAGATTACCGGAAAATCAACCGTATCACACACAAGGATGCGTACCCCTTACCAAGGATAGAGGAGTCATTGGCTGCTTTAAGATCTGCTAACTTCTTCTCTACCTTGGATCTCACTAGCGGGTACTGGCAGGTTCCTGTAGCAGAGGCGGACCGGGAGAAGACCGCATTCACCACCCCGATGGGACTTAGCGAGTTCACCTGCATGCCGTTCGGACTCTGCAACGCACCAGGAACCTTCCAACGCCTAATGGAGTGTTGTCTGGGCCACAGAAACTTCGAGACGGTCCTGTTGTACCTGGACGATGTCATCGTATATTCCAAGACGTATGAGGACCACCTGAAACACCTGGCGGAAGTGTTCGAGGCTCTGGCGAGTTACGGCCTAAAGGTGAAACCCTCCAAGTGTCACCTCCTGAAACCAAAGGTGCAGTACCTGGGACACGTGGTGAGCGCTGACGGAGTGGCTCCCGACCCCGATAAGATCACCGCAATTAAGGGATGGCCAAGCCCCTCCAGCGTAAAAGAAGTGCGGCAGTTCCTCGGGTTGGTAGGCTACTACCGAAGGTTTATTCCCGGTTTCACCAAAAAGGCAGCACCTATGCAGGACCTCCTGATAGGCCAGTCCCGGAAGGCCAAGAACCAGAAGCCGCCCTTCAAATGGGAAGAACTGGAAGAAGAGTCCTTCCGCCAGCTGAAGATGGCCCTCACGGGGGACGAAATCCTGGCGTACCCGGATTATAGCCAGCCCTTTATCCTCTACACCGACGCCAGTAACATCGGGCTAGGAGCCGTACTGTCCCAGATCCAGCAGGGGAAGGAACGAGTAATCGCCTACGCCAGCCGAAAACTGCGACCCACCGAAAGGAACCCCGAGAATTACAGCTCATTTAAGTTAGAGATCCTGGCCGTAGTATGGGCAATCACTGAGCGCTTTAAGCATTACCTCGCTTCTTCCCGGTTCACCGTGTACACGGATAACAACCCGCTGACACACCTGGACACGGCAAGACTCGGTGCCCTGGAGCAGAGGTGGATGGCCCGTCTGTCCAACTACGAGTTCACAATTAAATACCGGGCAGGACGCTCCAATACCAACGCGGACGCCCTGTCCAGGATGCCCAACCTGCCGGACGGAGGAGAAGATCCGGAGGGACTGGAAGAAGTTGAACTCCCTGCGTTCCACCGTCATGGGACTATTCAGTATTCCCACCGGGTAAGGAGTAAGCAGGCTGCTACGTTGAACCCCTTACCCCACTACAACTGGGCGGAAACGCAAGACAGCGACCCTGCCGTCCGACTGGTGAAGGAGATGCTGACTCGGCCGGAGGCTCGCCTTGAACCAGACGCTCCGGAGGAAGCCAAACAACTATGGGCAGAGAAGAGTCGACTGTTCCTTTACAAAGGGAAGTTGTGCCGCAGAATGGTTAACTCCCGGACGCATGAATTACTCTGGCAAGTAGTGGTGCCACGAAGAGACGCAGCCATGGTGATGGAGGCATACCACGACGGAGCTGGACACTTTGGGTGGAAAAAGCTGGAGTTCCTGCTGCGCGAGCGGTTCCACTGGGTAGGCATGAGGGGAACCATCGAGAAGTGGTGCAGAGATTGTGGCCCGTGCAACCTGAGAAGGAAGGACCGAGCCAGCCAGAAGACTCCCCTGCAGTCCATCGTCACCCGGCAACCGTTGGAACTGGTAGCCTTGGATCATGTAAAACTGACATCAAGCAGAAGTGGCTACGTCTACGCGTTAACCATCGTGGATCATTACTCCCGGTTCTTGGTTGTCGTCCCCGTCAAGGACTTAACGGCTCAAACAGCAGCTAGAGCCTTCCAGCAGCACTTCTGCCGTCCACACGGGTACCCGGACCAAGTGCTGACGGACCAGGGACCTGCCTTTGAAGCGGAGGTCTTTCAGGAATTCTGCAATCTGTATGGCTGCCGGAAGATAAGGACGACACCCTACCATCCGCAGACTAATGGACTTTGTGAAAAAATGAACCAGGTGGTAATGGATCTTCTAAAAACGTTGCCCCTGGAAGAACGCAGTCTGTGGCCTGAAAAGTTGCCCGATCTGGTGGACCTATACAACCACATCCCGGTAGGTTCCACCAACTGTACCCCGGCTTACCTAATGAGGGCAAGACCTGGTAAGTTACCTGTTGACCTGGAAATGGGAGTCCTGACCCCCGAGGACACTTCACCAGAAACAGACTGGGACACAGAGAGGCAGCAGCAGTACCGGAGAGTACAGGAGAGCGTGGAGCGAAGTCTCTGTCAGGCTAGGGAAAGACAAGAGAAAACTTACAACCAGTATGCTCCCGCTGTTCCCCTGGTACCCGGAGAGCAGGTCTTGAAGAGGAAGAGACGGCTCCACAAGTTGGACGACCAGTGGGAGAAGGACCCGTACACCGTACTGCCCTCAAGCCACGAGAACCCGAAGGTCTGTACCATCAGTAAAGACGGAGGGGAAACCACAGCCATTGTATCCCGGGACCACCTGAAGAAGTGTCCCGAACAACTGAGGAACCCTGAAGAGGAACAAGAAGACCATCGACCCGTGGAAGAAAGGGAAGATATGGTTAGTACCGTGCTCGGGGACTTTCCTCAGTCTTGGACTCAAGTCAATGGTGCAGTTGTGGTACCCGTACTCACCTTCCTCCAACCATCATCCCAAGAACCTACGGAGCAACGGGTAGAGCTGGAAGAACAGCCGGTCCAGGAGGCAGAAGACTCCACACAAGCAGAACAGGAGAATCAACCCTCTGCTTATAGTGAGCCTGCCGTACCCCTAGTGAGACAAAGAGCCGGTAGACAGCTGCCCAGTTTACCCTTGACAGCTCCTACACCCTGTAGTTCAGGGCCAGACAGTCAGCTCCGTAGGTCCACTCGGGCCACTAGAGGCCAGTTACCCGCACGCTGGAGAATTTAAAGTGTATAAATTGTTTTATCTATGTTTTTCTGTGTCTTGTTGCTTGTGTATAATTTTGTGTTTCTAGTTATTTTTAGGAAACCTTGGTGGATTTACCGGGAATCCTTGTATATAGTTGGAGCGTAACCCAGGATGGACTAGAGACTGTTAAGGACTCGGGGTAGGACAGACCCCTACCTGGTTACGTCTCCCTGTGTTGGTGAAATGGACACCTTTGCTTTTCTTCAAAGACTGCATCCGGTTGCGGACACGCCGTAACCATCTTATGTGTTTTTCTTATAGTATTGTTATTGTTATACTTTGTTATGTTTTTCTAAATGTGTTTAGTCCCGGAGTACTAAATTTCACTAGGGGGGAATGTGACACCCCAGGGGTCTGGTTGCCACAGTGATAGAGATATTATGTCTGAGAGCAGGTGGGAGGTCCTTTGGTCAGGGATCCTGTGCATGCCACACCTCCTGCCCAGTCTTGGGAGGGGAAGAACTTCCCCTGTATAAACCCGGGGCTGAGGCAGGGTGAGTCAGACAAGGAGAGTGGAGAAGAGAAGCAGCATAGGAAACAGCAGAGTTACAAGGAGTCAGGGGCTGGCAGCTACAGAGCTCGCCCTGACTAAGAAGATTCTTTACCGGACCCGGAGTCCGAGGCTGTGGGGACTAACTCCTACCCAGCAGCAGAATCCGTCGGGCAGGGGATTTCAGGTCCTCTGGCCCAGAAGCCTGAAGGCACGGTCACACGCGTGGGACCAGCACCGCCATCGTGGAGCGGAAGTCATTAGAAGGCCCCGAGTCACCGGCCATACGGGTGAGCACCACACGGTACACTCAGGGACGTGGGCTACTTACATCAGCTTCTAGCAAGGTAGCCAGAAGAGTACAGTCAGTTTGGGAGGCCTACAACTACGCCTGGCCAGGGGAGATCCCATCTGCTCAAAGACTGACCAGGCCCCGTTTGCTAGCAAGTACTCCGGGAGGGTCTGTCGTTGTTACCAGTAAAGACCCTGAACTACACCGTACCGTCTCTGAGTGGTTCCTGCTACCCCCATCATCCACGTCGGCTGCCCTGAGGCCATACCCCTCCCGTTGGGGGTTATACTATCACGCTGCACAATCCTACCACCGGCCTCAGCGGTCTGCCCTGCAGCAGCAGCTTCCTGGCTGCACTCAACGGGTGGCGTAGTCATCAACTATTTACTACTAATAGACTGCCGTCTAGTTTGACTCCCTGGGCACGGACCGGGTCACCGCCACGAGATTACAACCCTCCACGGATCCGGCTCCGGGTAAGCTCCCGCGTGCGCACCGCAGCGCGACACAGGCCCAGGGGCGCGTCACTTCCTTTTGGATAAACAGACATATTAGGCAAGCATTTTGGAGCTTTCACCTAAATAACTACAGGTGGTGAGATAAGCTGCACAATATAATTGACCTTTCAGTATATTGTTGCACACACACCATCTATTTAGCAAATGCCCTTGTTATCAACAGCAGCCTTTTAAACTCACCTGAGCTAACAGGTATGTGCGCTGGTTACTCTGCTGCGCTTAAAATTTCTTTTTTGGTTTGCTACAATGCCTTTTCTGAAACGTTGTCTCCTTCTGCTGGAACACTGACTTCTTTCATTTAATGCCTGCAGACTATAAAAGAGAACCCAACCCAAAAAGTTTGGTTGATTAGTCTGTGGCATTCTGTTAAACTGTTGCTTATGGCGGTCTCTGTGAGCTTCTCAGCGACATTCAGCCAGCCAGGTATCCTGCCTGCAGTAGATGGAATGTGGCAATGGAACGCTGGCTGCGCGTGTCATAATAGGCTCTGAGCCTTTATATACCTGTGCACAGCAGCAGCCACCTTCAGTCTGCTGCTGGACAGCCAGCAGCAGCAGCAGCAGGAGAGGTATGTAATCAGGAGCCCTCCTGCTAAGGGTAGACAGCTGCTCGTTCCACCCCACCCCCCGCCTTAATTGGTTCTCCTCCCTTCCAACGGTGTTGAGGCGGGTGGGAACAGCAGGGGGTGAAGGTGCTGTGTTTAAAGAGGTGGAGTTATGCAGATCTAAAACGCGTGGATTGCAGCAGCAGCAAGCCGAAAAGTGCAGGCATGTAAGGGATCTAGAGGTTGACAACATGTCTTCTTAACGGGAGTCCAGGAGCTCATCTCCACAAATGGACTTTTCAGGATCCTTGGGTGGCTCCGTAGTTTGAAACCAATTCTGGTTATCGCTTCTCGGCCTTTTGGCTAAGATCAAGTGTAGTATCTGTTCTTATCAGTTTAATATCTGATACGTCCCCTATCTGGGGACCATATATTAAATGGATTTTTAGAACAGGGAGATGGAAAAAGAGCTTGCTCTGTCCACTCCACGCATTGACCTGGTATTGCAGTATCTCCAGGACCGGTGCACCCCTTCTTTAATGCAGTTTCTAAAATCAGAAAGAATTGAATTCAATGTTTTTTGTTCATTTTGCTTGTTTGTCGGATTTTGGGATGGACTCTTTGGCTTTGCTTTTCTTCTCCTCATTGGATTTTTCATGTTCAAAGTTGCAGAAGCCAGATTACAAGCTCATTTTGGTTCAACTTCAGCAACTGTGCATTGCATTGCCATGTAATGTGATGCAATGCTATCTTTCTAGCTCTCCCTTTTTACTTCCTTTTGGATAAACAGACATATTAGGCAAGCATTTTGGAGCTTTCACCTAAATAACTACAGGTGGTGAGATAAGCTGCACAATATAATTGACCTTTCAGTATATTGTTGCACACACACCATCTATTTAGCAAATGCCCTTGTTATCAACAGCAGCCTTTTAAACTCACCTGAGCTAACAGGTATGTGCGCTGGTTACTCTGCTGCGCTTAAAATTTCTTTTTTGGTTTGCTACAATGCCTTTTCTGAAACGTTGTCTCCTTCTGCTGGAACACTGACTTCTTTCATTTAATGCCTGCAGACTATAAAAGAGAACCCAACCCAAAAAGTTTGGTTGATTAGTCTGTGGCATTCTGTTAAACTGTTGCTTATGGCGGTCTCTGTGAGCTTCTCAGCGACATTCAGCCAGCCAGGTATCCTGCCTGCAGTAGATGGAATGTGGCAATGGAACGCTGGCTGCGCGTGTCATAATAGGCTCTGAGCCTTTATATACCTGTGCACAGCAGCAGCCACCTTCAGTCTGCTGCTGGACAGCCAGCAGCAGCAGCAGCAGGAGAGGTATGTAATCAGGAGCCCTCCTGCTAAGGGTAGACAGCTGCTCGTTCCACCCCACCCCCCGCCTTAATTGGTTCTCCTCCCTTCCAACGGTGTTGAGGCGGGTGGGAACAGCAGGGGGTGAAGGTGCTGTGTTTAAAGAGGTGGAGTTATGCAGATCTAAAACGCGTGGATTGCAGCAGCAGCAAGCCGAAAAGTGCAGGCATGTAAGGGATCTAGAGGTTGACAACATGTCTTCTTAACGGGAGTCCAGGAGCTCATCTCCACAAATGGACTTTTCAGGATCCTTGGGTGGCTCCGTAGTTTGAAACCAATTCTGGTTATCGCTTCTCGGCCTTTTGGCTAAGATCAAGTGCAGTGATCTAGCGGCTGCTGCCTTGGTCTTGGCTGAGAGGTGCTCGGGGTACCCGGCTCCTTGGCCTGGGGGGATCGCTCTGTTTTTCAGCAGGGCTTCACCTCCCTGCTGCTATTAGGGAGTCGGATTAGTCCCCGGGCAACGGGAGGCGATCATCTACCTGGCACTTCGGTGTTGAAGGTTTCTATTGAGAAGAGGAGAACCTGTTTGTGAAGAAGATGTCTGCAGCATCACATGAAGGAGAGGAAGATCATGTGCCTGAATTCGCTAAGGTGCAGAATTCTATTCGTTTGGTTGTTCAGGAGAACTTTCGAGATCAAAAGGATTTTAGGTATGTGATGAGTCAAGTTCTTGTGGATCTTTTTGGTTTGAAGACAGAAGAAGTGTTGGCGATAATGGACTACCCCAGGAGGGATGTTTATGATATAGTTTTTGTTGACAAAGTTTTTTTTGAAGGATATCTAAGGAAAATGACTGCAAGCCAGGATAAAAGAATGGAGGGGATAAGTGTAATGCCACACTTCCCCGTTAGAGATAAATGGATCATTGTTAAAATGTACTCTCCATTGGTGGACGAAGAGGATGTTCTTACATTTTTGGAGTTTTTTTGTTTGTCAGTAACACCAAAAGGGAAGATTTATAATGAATTTGGTTTTTGGACTTCGAAGTGGAAATTTTTGGTCCGTTTCAAAGAAGATGAGCAGGGGACTGTGTTGCTTCCCCCAGCTAGGTTTAAGTTGGGTAATATAAATGGTGATATTTTTTTCAGAGGTATACCCACTTTTTGTCGAGTTTGTCGTCAATACGGGCATGGAAAGGAAAATTGTTCGGGTGGTGTATGTGGTTTTTGCAAAAAAGGTGATCATGAGTCAAAGGATTGTAAAGATCGGAGGAAGTGCAACTTGTGTCAGGAAGATACGCATGTTTTTAAGAATTGCCCAAAGAGGAAAAGAAATAAAGAGAAGGAGGTAGTGGTTAAAAAGGTTTTGGTAGAGAGAAAGGAGGAAAGTGTAGAAAAGGTGTTGGTGGTAAAGGGAAAAGAAAGCAAACCTGTAGGAGTGCAGAGGGAGATGGAGAAAACAAGAGTAGATTGGGGGGATAGGGTAGAGAGTGAAATGGGAGGTGTAAGTCAGGGAACTGGCCGTGGTAAGGTTAAAAAGCAAGAAAAGAGAAAGGAACAGGAAGTGGAGGTGGCAATGGAAGAAAATATAGTTGTTTTTCAACAACCTATGTTTATAAAGAATGCAGAATATTTTAACCGGTTGTACCGTAAGTTGTATGATGAGAAACGTTTGGACTATCTTATAGAGAATGTTAGGAAAGAACTAATAAGAGATAAAAATGTTTTTTGTGTGAAATATAGAATACCAGATGGTGTATCGAAACAAGTTTTTTCAGCATCAAGGTTTGAAGATTTGTCCCTTAAGGTTCTGAGTTGGGTTGGGGTTCATGCTTTTGATAATGGTTACAAGTATTTTACTTGATGTTATTACTGTTGTTAATACAGTTATAATTTAATTTTTATTTTTTTGGTATCCATTCAGGTTCTGAAACATTTCTTTCTTTGTAAGTATTGTTGTATTTTTGTAATTTTTTTTTCTGACATTAAAAGTACCAAAACCTGATGATGATTTAAGTTGGAGTCCACGTCTTGTCTCCCTTTGGGGAGAAGAGGACTGTGGAGTGGACTTTAATTTTAACCTGAATAGGTTCTAAAAAAAAAAAAAAAAAAAAAAAAAATCTGTTCTTATCAGTTTAATATCTGATACGTCCCCTATCTGGGGACCATATATTAAATGGATTTTTAGAACAGGGAGATGGAAAAAGAGCTTGCTCTGTCCACTCCACGCATTGACCTGGTATTGCAGTATCTCCAGGACCGGTGCACCCCTTCTTTAATGCAGTTTCTAAAATCAGAAAGAATTGAATTCAATGTTTTTTGTTCATTTTGCTTGTTTGTCGGATTTTGGGATGGACTCTTTGGCTTTGCTTTTCTTCTCCTCATTGGATTTTTCATGTTCAAAGTTGCAGAAGCCAGATTACAAGCTCATTTTGGTTCAACTTCAGCAACTGTGCATTGCATTGCCATGTAATGTGATGCAATGCTATCTTTCTAGCTCTCCCTTTTTACTTCCTTTTGGATAAACAGACATATTAGGCAAGCATTTTGGAGCTTTCACCTAAATAACTACAGGTGGTGAGATAAGCTGCACAATATAATTGACCTTTCAGTATATTGTTGCACACACACCATCTATTTAGCAAATGCCCTTGTTATCAACAGCAGCCTTTTAAACTCACCTGAGCTAACAGGTATGTGCGCTGGTTACTCTGCTGCGCTTAAAATTTCTTTTTTGGTTTGCTACAATGCCTTTTCTGAAACGTTGTCTCCTTCTGCTGGAACACTGACTTCTTTCATTTAATGCCTGCAGACTATAAAAGAGAACCCAACCCAAAAAGTTTGGTTGATTAGTCTGTGGCATTCTGTTAAACTGTTGCTTATGGCGGTCTCTGTGAGCTTCTCAGCGACATTCAGCCAGCCAGGTATCCTGCCTGCAGTAGATGGAATGTGGCAATGGAACGCTGGCTGCGCGTGTCATAATAGGCTCTGAGCCTTTATATACCTGTGCACAGCAGCAGCCACCTTCAGTCTGCTGCTGGACAGCCAGCAGCAGCAGCAGGAGAGGTATGTAATCAGGAGCCCTCCTGCTAAGGGTAGACAGCTGCTCGTTCCACCCCACCCCCCGCCTTAATTGGTTCTCCTCCCTTCCAACGGTGTTGAGGCGGGTGGGAACAGCAGGGGGTGAAGGTGCTGTGTTTAAAGAGGTGGAGTTATGCAGATCTAAAACGCGTGGATTGCAGCAGCAGCAAGCCGAAAAGTGCAGGCATGTAAGGGATCTAGAGGTTGACAACATGTCTTCTTAACGGGAGTCCAGGAGCTCATCTCCACAAATGGACTTTTCAGGATCCTTGGGTGGCTCCGTAGTTTGAAACCAATTCTGGTTATCGCTTCTCGGCCTTTTGGCTGCGATCTGTAGTGGGTTGCGTCATTTGGCCAAGGTGATCTAGGTGGATCTTTGCACTCGGCCTTCTGGATCTTGGTCCAGCTGCTGCTATTGGGTGTGGAGCAAAGTCTAGATTTGCCTTTTCTTCCTGGAGGACGGTTCTTTTTCGTGGTGTGGAGGTCGGTAGGACGAAGAGGATTGAAATCCGGGTGGAGCTGCGATCTGCTGTGTCGTTTTTTTTCCTGATCATCTGTGGAAAAAGAAGGAGGAAAAGAATATGGAATCGAAGAGGCCATTTGGAGGTAGGAGGGAAAATCGGGAGAACAATTCCAATGACTATTTTTCAGAGGATTATCCTTTGAAGGATACACTCCGTTTGTTGGTGGCTCCTGGTTATCGGCAGGAAAAGGATTCCGAGTTTATCTTCAGAGAGATTTGTAAATTTCTGAAGATTGAAAAGGAGGAACTTTTTTGTTTTCAATCCTTTTTTTCGAGAGGGATATATGATTTAACTTTAATGGGGAACTCTCAGTGTGAAAGAGCCTATACTCTCTATGAAGTTAATAGGGAGAACGAGCTTTTTGTTGGAGTGAGAGTGATTCCCTCCTTTCAGTTCTCCATGAAACTGCTAACAATACATTTGTTCAGTCCATTTGTTACTGATAGTGAAGTAATAAACTATCTAAGTGCATATTGTGAGAAAGTTATCCCAAGAAAACGTGGGGAAACTAGGTTCGGAGTGTGGAACGGAAAAAGGGTTTTTCTGGTAGCCTTCAAGAAGGACCCAGAAGAAGAAGGTGGGGTACTTAGACCACCACCAAATGTCTATGTTAATCGTAGCCGTGGATATCTGTTTTTTTCGGGTATGCCTAATTACTGTTATGGGTGCCGTAAATATGGACATTTGGATATTGTGTGCAAAAAGTGTTGTAGTTGTCCCGGTTCAGCTCATCAGGAGGATGCATGTCCAAATAAGAAGAAAGGAGGCGAGGAGGAGATGGATACTTCATCAGAACATCGGCAGAATGAAGCCGAGGATGGTGAGGAAGCAAGTGAAAAGAGAACTGATGAGCAGGAAATGGAGGAGGTGAGAAAAGTAAAGAAGAAGAAAACACCGGAAGAAGAGAAGAGAAAGAAAGAAGAGAGAGGGAGGAGGTCGGAGGAGGATGAGAAAAGAAAGATGGAAGAAAGGAAGAAGGAGAAGGAGTTAGAAGAAGATAAGAACAGAGAAGAGCAGAAGAAAGAAGGTCGGGAGAAGGAAGAGCAGAAGAAAGAAGAAAAGAAGAAAAAAGAAAAGAAGAATGAAGAACGGAGGATTGAAGAATTGAAGTCTGTGCTGGTGGGTGTGGGACAATTAATGCAGAAAGTCCCTCCACCAAGCAAAGAGAGTAATATAAAAGAACAAGGGGGTGAAGTAAAAAAGGGAGGCGCAGGGGGAAAGGTGGTGGTAGTGAAAAGTCAAAGCCTGCCTGTAATAGGGCCTTCCCCTAGGGAGTTTTTATCTCAGAGTATACCCTGTGGTCAGGAAAGGATGGATTCATCAAAAATTTTGAAAAGAAGTGTAGATGATAAAGAGCGTGGTGTAGGGCCATGTGTAGTAAAAGTATTTGCTTGTGAAAAGGATTTTGACATTTCCAGTACATCAGAGTCGGAAGGGCTGAGTATCGATGAAAGTGCTTTGCAATCCGATGAGGGCGGGGGAGATAGCCCGGTGCCAGTCACTAAAAGATGATCAGGGCGGCTTCCCTGAATGTTCAGGGTTTCAATGACTTATATAAAAGAACTGTGATTTATGACTATTTTAATAATGAAAATTTTGATTTTGTATTTCTTCAAGAATGTAATTTGTCAAAGAAGTTAAATTATGATTTTTTACGGGGTATATGGAAGGGTAATTTATGTTTTTCAGGCGGGAATGAATTCAGAAGTGATGGGGTTGGTTTTATATGTTCCAGGGAATGGGAGATTACCAACTACGAAGAAATATACCCTGGTAGGATTCTAAGAGTGGATGTAGAAAGGAATGGGAAGAAATATAGATGTTTTAATATTTATGCCAATACAGAAAAAGTTTTAAGGTTACATTTGTTTGAAATTTTGCAGCTTTTTATCCCAGGTGTAGTTCCAGTAATTTTAGGGGGAGATTTTAATTGTCAACTAAATAATGTAAAAGATGGTTCGGTTTCTTGTCTCAAGGGTATTTTATCTTCTTTTAACCTAAAAGATGCTTGGTGGTTGGACGGGCAGAAGAAGGAGTATGAAATTACTTGGGAAGGAAGAGGTTGTTCCTCGAGAATAGATTATTTGTTTATATCCAAGGATTTTACTTGTTCTAATTTTAAAACGCATAAAGCACCTTTTTCTGATCATAGAATAATTGAATGTACACTGATGGTAGAGGCGGATGAGGGAAAAAGGCCGTCTCATTGGAAACTGAATGTATCATTGTTACAGCATAAGGAGGTAAGGGAGGATTTTAAATTTTTCTTTGAGAAACTGAAATTAGAAAAGAAATGTTTTGACTCTACTTTTAAATGGTGGGACTACATGAAAAAGGAAGTTAAATTATTCTTTATGGAAGTAGGCAAGAGGAAAGCTGCGGATAAGCGACAGTCATACAATAACCTTAATGCAAATCTACAGTGTCTGTATCAGTTTAGGAATAATGGAGTTAATGTGGAGGAGGAAATTATGGTGACGAAGGAAAAAATTCAAAAATGTCTGAGAGAAAAAGGAAAAGAAATTATCTTTAATTCTCGTGTGAAGGTGTTGGAGGAAGACGAGAAATGTACTAAATTCTTTTTTAAAAAAATCTGTGAGAAAAAGGCCTTTATGGGGGTTTTAGAGGGGGAAAGGAGTTTGGAGGGGAAAAAGATGAAAGTGAAAGAATTTTATGATAACCTGTTTTCAGCAAAAAATACAGATAGGTCTTTGAAGGAGCATTTTTTAGGAGGGTTGGATAAGTGTTTTACTAAGGAAAATAAATTATTATTATCAGAGGGTATTTCAAAAGAAGAAGTTTTTAATACAGTTAATACATTGCAAAACGGTAAGACACCAGGGTCGGATGGGTTACCCATTGAGTTTTATAAAATATTATGGGATATTGTGGGGAATGAATTTTATGAAATGTTTTTAAAAGTTGAGTCTTTATGTCGTGTCCCGGAGTCATGGTTGGAGGGGGTAATTGTTTTATTATACAAAAGAGGTGATAGAGAATTGCTAAAAAACTGGAGACCGATTACTCTTTTAAATACAGATTATAAAGTTTATGCGAAGCTGTTGGCAAATAGATTAAAGAAAGTGGTGAGTTCGGTGATAGATATAGACCAAACGTGTGCAGTTCCAACGCGGAAGATCAGTGACTCGTTGATTTTAATTAGAGACATAATATGGGATGTTTCCGATAGAAGACAGAAGATGGCGTTAATTACTCTGGATTTTGAAAAGGCTTATGATAGAGTCGCCCATGATTTTTTATTCGATGTTTTAAGGAGAATGGGTTGCCCGGATGATTTTAGTAAACGTATTAAATCCTTGTATCAAGCATGTTTTAGTAAAGTATCTGTAAATGG